>NW_027202937.1:10692500-11210000 GCF_024711535.1 Dipodomys merriami | reverse complement strand
GAAGGATAACTTGAGCCTAGGGTGCATGACCAGCCTTGGCAACATAGACTCAGCATCCTACAAACAAAACACAAAAGGGAAATAAAGCAGGTATGGCAGTGCACGTCTATAATCTCAACTAAAGGAGAGGCAGAGATTGGGAAGATGGTTGTTTGAAGTCAGACTAAGGAAAATTTTACTGAAACTCCCATCTCAATCAACAGAAGAGCTTGACCTCACACCCTTATCTATTTGGGATGATCAAGGTCCAGGGGAGCTAGCGTATACACAAAACCTTATCCTTAAAACAAACCAAAAAGGGCTGGGGGTGTGGTTCATGTGGTAGAGTGTTTGCCTAGATAGTACAAGGCCCTGAGTTCCAGTACCACCTAAGGAAAAAGAAGCAAAAGAGCAAAACTACGTTGTATGGGCAAACATATACAACAAAACAAAACAAAATTGGGTGCGACTGGCTCATAGCTATAATCCTAGCTACTAAGGAGGCTGAGATCTGAGGACTGTAGTTTGAAGCCAGTTAAGAAAAAAGTCCAAAAGACTCTATCTCCAATTAACCAGCGAAAAAGCTGGACTGGAGGTATGGTTCAAGCGTTACAGTGCTAGCAATGATTCAAAAAGCTGAGCAAGTGCTGGAAGCCAAGTTCAAGCTCTAGTACACACACACACACACATACACGAACAAAAAAACACCAAACCAAAGGGCAAAAAACAAAAGCAAAAGGGGCTGGGAAGGTGGCTCAGTGGCAGAGCGCTCATCTTGCATGCATGAGGCGAGGCCCTGGGTTTGATTCCTCAGCACCACATAAGCAAAAAGAAAAAAGCCGAAGTGGCGCTGTGGCTCAAGTGGTAGAGCGCTAGCCTTGAGCTGAAGAGCTGAGGGACAGCGCTCAGGCCCAGAGTTCAGACCCCATGACTGGACCCCCCCCCAAATATAACAACAACAACAAAAAAAAACAAAAAACAACCCCCTAAACAAAAAACAACCATAAGATGGCTGCAAACAGAAGTGAAGAATGGTGGCTGCCCTGGTGGAGAAGGGGGAGGGCTGGAATGATTGGAGCACACACTGGAAACACTTGTAGATTACATGGGGCAGTGAATGAATCAGCGAGTGTTCACAAGACAAGGAAAGAAATAGAGGGGGAGGGGCTGGGATGTGGCTTAGTAGAGTGCTTGCCTAGCATGCACGAAGCCCTGGGTTTGATTCCTCAGTACCACATAGAAAAAGCTAGAAGTAGCACTGTGGCTCAAGTGGTAGAGTGCTAGCCTTGAGCAAAAGAAGCTCTGGAGCAGTGCCCAGGCCTGGAGTTCAAGCCCGAGGACCCACAAAAGAAAAGAAAAGGAGAGGAGAGGGGAGGGGAGGGGAGGAGAGGGGGAAACTGTAAAGACTAGAGGGAATTGGATCTGGGGCCCCAGCTCACCTTACTGTCAGAATCCACGCGTTCATCCACAGAGTAGGAGTCATAGTAGAGACTGAAGTCATCGCCTACCACTGTTTCCCACTCCTCTAGGGACCTGGGGTGCCCCTTGTCCAGGGACACTTCTCCGGAAGCCCTTGCAGAATTCAACTCCTCTGACTAGAAAAAGACAGAAAACTGGCGGCTTCTGGCAGTTTCCCAGTTTTTCAAGAACAGCATGTAGTCCTAGCTGCTAGGATTCCCCTGGAGCAGCATGCCCCCACCCCATGGGCAGGCCTTGCCCCTTTGGCTTACCAGGCCACCTGCAGAGTTCAGCTTCCTCCTTTTGGCCACCTCTGGAAGGAGAGAAAGGAGGACTGTATTCTAACCCCAGGACAGGCCACAGGAGGCTACGGGGAGTGGAGAGTGGGACTGACCTGAAGTTACCTTCCCCAGCGAATGCACATCATCACTCATGCGGAAATGCTGCACTTCTGGGGGCCGCTTCTCAGGGACTGGGGGCTGGAGCAAGAGGGACCAAGCTCAGGATCAAGGAGCAGCTACATGATGCTCAGGCAGGGTGGCAAAGGAAGCCAAGCTCCACAAAGTGTCAACCAAGGACCAAAAACCCTTTTCCCAAGCACAGGAGCATCCAGCATGCCATAGCTCACTTCTCTCTCCAACCACTGAGATGGCTCTTATTTTACAGATGAGAAAACAAGCTTAACAAGATTCAAGACAAGGCTCAAGGTCCATTGTACACCCACAACTGTAGCAGCATCATTCACAATGGCTGACCCATGAGAGCAAACCAAGTGTCCATAATGGATGGATAGACAAGCAAAATGGTGTACATTTTATGGGGCAATACAATCATCCCTCTGTATCCACACGTTCCATGTACAAAAAAAAAAATTAAAGGAAATCATTTTAGGCTCCAGTGGTTTACACTTGTAATCCTAGCTTCTCAGGAAGCTGAGATCTGAGGATCTTGGTAAGTAGCCAGCCCAGGGAGATAAACCTGAGAGACTCATTTCCAATTAGCTAGCAAAAAGCCAGAAGTAGAGGTGTGGCTCAAGTAGTAGAGTGTCAGCCTTGAACAAAAATTCCAAGTGTTCCAACTGGAACAAAAATTCCAAGGCCCAGTATTTGAGTTCAAGCCCCATATTGGCACAAAAAAATAAAATTGTGTCTGTATTGGTCACATACTGATGTTTCCCTAAATAATACAGCATAAAAATATTTACATAGCACCTACAATGTACTACTGTTATTTAGGGAAGCTTTAAAGTACACAGAAGATGTGTGACAGTCATATACAAATAGACACAGCAAAGCAAACATGGATTTTTGTACTCTAAGAATACAGAAATTTGGGCTGGGAAAGTGGCTCAGTTAGAGTGCTTGCTTTGCATGCTTGAGGCCCTGGGTTCGATTCCTCAGCATCACATAAGCAAAAAGAAAAAAGCCGGAAGTGGCGCTGTGGCTCAAGTGGTAGGGCACTAGCCTTGAGCTGAAGAGCTGAGACAGTGCCCAGACCCAGAGTTCAGGCCCCACGACCGGAACCTCCCCCCAAAAAAAAGAATACAGAAATTCACCCTTGGAATTCAACCTTAAAAAGGAAGGAAATTCTGATACAATGCTACAACATGAAGGAAACTTGAGATCACGATGTGAAATAGGGCAGTTACAAAAAAGAAAATACGGTATAATTATAGTTAGATGAGGTAAAGTAACCACACTCCAAGAGACAGAAAGAATAGTGGTTTCCAAGGCTGGGGGAGAGGAGAAAATGAGGAGTAATTACTTATTGGTTATAGAATTTAAATATTACAAGTTTTTTTTTTTAAGTGCCAGATGCCAGTGGCTCACGCCTATAATCCTAGCTACTCAGGAGGCTGAGATCTGAGGATTGTGGTTCAAAGCCAGACCAGGCAGGAAAGTCTATGAGACTCTTATCTCTAATTAACCGCCAGAAAACTGGAATTGGCGCTGTGGCTCAAGTGGTAGAGTGCTAGCCTTGAGCTGAAGCGCTTAGGACTGGTGCCCAGGCCCAGAGTTCAAGCATATGACGGACAAAAAAAAAAAAAAGGACTGATGGTTGCACAACATTATCTTGTTTTTTATTTTTGCCAGTCCTGGGGCTTAAAATCAGGGCCTGGGCACTGTCCCTCAGCTTCTTTTCCTCAAGGCTAGCGCTCTATCATTTGAGCCACAGCGCCCCTTCCGGCTTTTCCTGTATATGTGATACTGAGGAATCAAACCCAGGGCTTCTTGAGTGCTAGGCAAGCACTCTACCACAAAGCCACATTTCCAACCATCAATGTATTTAATAATACTGAGTTATACACCAAAAAATAATTTAGGTGGTAAGTTTTATTTATTTATTTATTTATTTATTTATTTATTTATTTATTTATTGCTGGTCCTGAGGCTTGAACTCAGGGCCTGGGCACTGTCCCTGAGCTTCTCTGTGCTCAAGGTTAGCGCCCTACCACTTGAGCCACAACACAGCTTCTGGCTTTTTGTTTATGTAGTGCTGAGGAATCGAACCCAGGGCCTCATGCATGTAAGGCAAGCACTCTGCCAGTAAGCCACATTCCCAGCCCAGTTTTATGTTTTTTTACATAATCAACCAGAAAGAAAGAAAAAAAGACCTTGACCCTGGAAGGCTATTTAAGCCACACCCAGAACAAAGTGACCCTAAGACTCCTATTTGGAAGCCTTTGTGACTCCCCCGAGTCATTACAGTAGCCTATCTCCTTCCCAGGAAGAATTCCCTCCCCAGCCCCTAAAAAATTCCCAGTAAAAAGTTACAAATGGTGTGGGAGTAATTTTTAAGAAGGGTGGAAAAAGCTCCTTTAGGATTTGCCTTGAGGTACAAAAGAAGAAGGATTGGGAGTTCCACAGTCCAGACCAAAGGAATAATTACATTAACTATGGGATTAACTCTCCAACAGCTGTCAGTTTCCTCCATTTTCTTTTTAAACCACCCCTCTCCCAAGAACAAAACTCCAGGAAAATAGAGATCGGTGGTTTACATATTAAGCCCACCACAATATTTAACACGTAGTAGTCCCAGGGAAAATGTGATTGCCTTCTAGGAGCCTGAGGCTAAATTGAAGAAAAACAAAACAAAACAAAAGCTCCTAACAGAGGTTTCCCACTCCACATGAATTAATTACTTCATTACCTCCCCATCCACATTGCTCATTCCCTCACCTGCCCATTTCCTGGTTTGGACATGGTTTTCCTGGCTCGGTGAACCTTGGGCTGACCCTCCGGGGTGGTGGTAGCTGGTGGAGGGGGTGGTGGAGGAGGTGGAGGTTCAGGCCCTGTAGCGGAAGTTCCCTGGGACCCCGGCATACTCAGCAGCCTCATAGCTAAACTCTGGACCGAAGGAGGCGATTTTCCTGCTCCTGTCATTGACATTTTGGCCCGGCTGGGACAAGCACCCCCCTTGCTGGGAGAAGAGGGGAACGACTTTGTGGCATGGCCTAGAAAAGAGGACAAGCAGACAGACGAGAAGATCAGACGGACAGACAGATAAGAAGGCAGAGTGAGAAGACCCTCCACCCGCCCCCCACCCCCCCACCCCCCTCCCCGGCCTCTCACCCAACAGGATTCGGCCCCCATCTCCCTCCAGATTCTCGGGCTCGTCCCCAATGAGCGGCGTCGCTCCTACAGGGGTGTCAGCCCCTTCGTCGCCGACGGTAACAGTGACCGAGGCCGGAGATGAGGGGCCAACAGGCTCCAAGGAGTCTGGGTTGGCCTTGGGTAGGGTCTCCTCGCCGTGAGGGGTGTCCCCCAAAGAGCCATGAACTGTAGAGGACGAGAAAAAGTTCAGGCTAAGCGATCCGGGAATCCTATACGAAAGGGAGGAAGAAGGTCCAGCTGGGCCCGTTTCGGCCGCACTCACCTCTCTCGGTGGCTCCTCGGGGCTCCTTCTCCAGCAGCAGCGCCCCCATCTCAGCGGGGGCCTCCCCCTGAGAGGGGAGACAAGGAACCGGTGGGCTGGTCAGCCCGGCGGGGAGCTGGGGGGCCCAGGACGCCTGGGCCCTGGGAAGAGACAGTAGGCTCCGAGGCCTACCTCTTCCTCTATGGGGCCCCCCCCTTCCTCGGCCTCGACTGCCCGGAGGGGCTGCACGACCCCTCCCCCGGGCCCGCATCAACCCCCGCCCTCTCGGCAGACCCCGCATCTCTGGGGCCGAGAGGAGAGGAGGGGGAGGGGGCGGGGCCTCCGCGCCCCGGCCCCGCCCCCTCCTCCCGGCTGCACGCGCCGCTCCCCCTTTGTCCCCCAGGCCGCGGGGACCCCGGGCACCAACCCCTCCAGCGCCCGCTGCCCCCCAGCCCGGTGGACGGCCCCTCGTGCCCCTCGCGCGAGCTCCGGGGGCCCCGGCGTTCGCCGCCCATCCAGGGGCCGCCGGCGGCTGCATGCGCGCCTCCGTGCCCACTCCCCCCACCTCCCACCCCCTCGTCCCCTCATCCGCCCCCGGTGCTGGCCCCCTGGATTGCTGCAAGTCCCGCTCGGGCCCCCCGGCCCCGTTGCACCCCCGGAGCATTGCACGGGCGCGCGCTTCCCCCGGGCGCGCGCGCGGGCATGCACCCGCCTCTCCCCCTCCCCTTCCGCACCTCGGCGGCCGCCGCCGCTGCAGCTCCCGCCGCCGCCGCCATCGCCGCTTGCGCGGGGGGCCGAGCCGGCGCGCGGCCGCCCCGGGTCACGTGGTCGGGAAAGGGCGGGCGAGGAGGAGCCTTAAAGGAGCCGGTACGCGCAACCTGGCCATTTTCTCCTCCAAGGCCGGCCTCGGGCTGGGCTGTGGCTGCCCTAGGCTGGGGGCTGCGGGGGAGATCCTTCATCTCCAGCCTCTGCTCCGCGGGGAACAGGGTGAGGCTCGCTGGGACCCCGGCCTCTCGGCCCCTACCTGGCGTTAGGTGACTCGGGGAGCGTCCTGGCCTCCCGGCGCCCCGCAGCCGCTGTATTTCTGTTTGGCCCACTCGGGCTTCTCCCGCCCGGTTAATTTTCTGACTTGTGTCTGGGAGGTCAGCTAGAAGGCCTCAGTTTTGGCCTCGTCTCTAGCGAGCAAGAAGGATCGATGGGGACGCTCGTAAAGACACCTTTTTCTCCTAGCTGGTTCTAGCGTCCCTTAGAGCAACCTCCTTAAAAAAAAATCTGGGGCTAAATGTCTCTTCTGCTTATGCCAGGCGGGTTTATGCTGTCACCTGCTCTACAGAACCCAAGGAAGTCCAGCCGTCCGAATGACTATTGTCTAGTGACACAATAGTAAGTAACCATTTTGCCAAACACTTCACAAGCACCATCAGGCTACTCATAGGCCAGCGGACAGTGTATGTTCGGAAATGATACGCACCAAGATATACACTCCTCATCCTAGTGAAGAGTAAGGTCTCCTTTAGTGGTCACATCTTTGTGAAGTTTGGAAGTCCCTGTATGGTCACACATACTATGTGACTGACACTGGCAGGTGGTTAGATTTTGGGATACCTGAGGCCAATTCAAGACCTTCTGGGAACTGTAGTTCTCTGGTACTGAACTTTTGAGAGCTTTCTGGGAATTGTAGTCTTCCTTGTACCCTAAGGCAACTTTAGCAAGGGTTAGCATTCCTAAAAATATAAAATTATGGGGGTGGGAGGAGCACACAGATCAGATGCATGCCTGCCTGCAATCTCAGCAGACTTGTAGCCCATCGTAAGCCTTGACCTACAAGTAGAGGAACAGTTAAACCTGTGTGCCATGAGGTTTAGGGCTAGGTGTTGAGGGTGGAGAACTTAATATTCCTAGCCTGAGAAGTTTACTTAAGTTCCCTATTTTCTTTGAGGTTGGGCTCCTTTGGACACTGGACTTCATGAATTTGTGACCTCTGGGTGTTGAGCATTAGAGAGAGAGGCTCTCGGGTAGGATAGTCATATACAAGCAGTTGCCAGAATATAAAGAAAAAAACCTTTTTTTTTTATTTTGTGAAAAACAAAGCAGAAAAAACTAAAACCCCAAACTTCAGAAAAAATCCTAAAAAATACGTGTTTTCTTAAAAAATACTGTATTGTCTCTACTACTCTCCCTCCCCAACAGCCCCTCCTTGTGTCTCTTTTCTCTTAAGTGCCCTGCCCCCACCCCATCACTATTCATTGTTCTTGCTATTGTACCCCCACTTCCCAGTTATCTACCCAGGTTGCTCACCCAACTGTTCTCTTACCTGGCACCTTATTTTGTTCTCCCTTGATTTTGGTGAGCCTTTTACCTACAGTCCCAACTTCCCCAGCATGCAAGAACTTGTCTCCCCTTCCTTTTCTGGGATTCAATAATCATTTCCCCCTTATCATGCCCTCTCCCAAGGATCTATTCTAAACAGGGGAGCAAGTAAGCTGCCTCCTGTCAAGTCCCCGCCCAACTCCCACCCACCCGGCCCCACCTCAAGAAATGTCACAATCTCCCCCTAGGCAGCCTTAGCCAGAAAGAAAAAAACCCAAAACATTTTCCAGCCTTTGCCTTTTCTCATTCTGTAAGACCCTTTCCCCACCCTCCACATATCCATGCACCTCTACAAGAAATCTTTCTCGGAGACCCAATATTCTCTTGGACTTGTCAAAGAACCCCACCTCTGGTCCCATCCTTTTCCTCTCCAAGAGGCAGGGTCTTCTCACCAAAGAATCTTCCTCCCTTCTCCCTTAGGATGTATATGTCTTCCCAGGATACCCAGATTCCCCCCAATTCTGCCAAGCTCAGGAGCCCTCTTCCTACCCAGCCCAAGGACCCCGGCCTCCTGGCCCTGCTAGCGGATGAGGACATTGATCTCCGCCACACTGGCGTCCAGCACATTCTCGGCTGTGGTCTTGCCGTGCTGCTCCTTGAGGTGCCGCCTAATGGCAGGCTTGTGGGCGAAGCGCACGTCGCAGTAGGAGCAGCGGTAGGGCCGCGCTCCTGAGTGTAGATTGAGGTGGTCGTGCAGCGTGGACTTCTGTGTGAAGCACTTGCCACAGATGCCGCACGAGTGCGACTTGACGCCACGGTGCACGTTCATGTGGCGGTTGAGGTTGCTGCTGTGGTTGAACTGCTTGCCGCAGCGTGGGCACATGAAGATGAAATGCTGTGCACGCATGTGGAAGACCAACTTCTCCACGCCCTGGAACACTTCGGGGCACTTGGTGCACTTGATGTTCTTTAAAGGGTTTCCACTTGAAAAGCCCCCTGGCAAGGGTCCCCGGCTACCCCCTGCCCCCAGGCTGCCCCCCGCCCCCCGAGCAGCCATGGCCACCGCTGCTGCTTCCACCAGGCCCGAAGTGGCCCCCACACTGGCCCGGCCTCCAGGAATCAACAGCAGGCCCTCCCCTTCGGCATCCTCGGACAGGCTGTAGCAGGCCTTTACCACTCCCTGCGGTGGAGCTACAGCACTGGGGGCCACACTACTCTGGGCCAGCTCCCCAAGGTGGCCGCTCACAGAGCCCCCAATACCCAGACCTGCTCCTAGGCTTCCGGAGGGTTTGAGCCGGTGAGCCACCTCAAGGGCAGACTCCACCTTCACGATGCAGATGTCCGACACATCCTCATCCTCATCCTCCTCCTCCTCCTCGGCCTTCAGTTCTAGATCCTCATCCAGTGGGAACTCCAGCTTCACAGGCCGGAGGAGAGGAGGGGGTAGAGGAGGTGGGGGTGGGGGCTTGGGAGCTGGCTTTGGGGTCCTGGCTGGAGGGAGGAGAGATTTGGTGGCACTGACACTGCTCACGAGGCTAGCCTCGCTGACCCCATCCTCCTTGAGGCCTATTTTGGGTTCAATGAACTGGCTGAGGGCATTCCGGCATTTCTCCACCACGTGCTCCATTTGCAGGTAGGAGGCAGCTGTTAGGTAGTTGACGATGTCCCTGACAGCAAATTCCAGGGCGCCCGTGTAGCAGGAGAGGAGCAGGTCGGCCACGATGCGTGCGCTGTGCATCAGGGAGACCTGCAACTCGGAGCTGGGGTTCAGCAAGAACTGGTCCCGAAGAAACGGCGAGCAGGCGGCCAAGATGACCTTGTGGCCACGGAACTTGAGGCTGTCGGCCACAATGGTCACGTCGCAGAACCGCTCCTCAGCCCGGAGCTGGTTCATGTTCCGCAGCGTAGCGGCCTCGTGGCCAGGCAGCTGGAAGCGCAGGACTTCCACCCCAGAGGCCATTGTGGCGGGAATGGGCAACCCTGGGGTGGGAAGGAAAATGGTCAGAGACAAAGGTCTCCGGCTCGCCAATGCCAAGGCTCTAGTGCGTCCCCCCTCCCCCGCCCCGCGGCATCAGCTTTCCCAGTCTCCACGCCTCTTCCTCAGTTTCCCCAAGCCTGGGGAGGCGCGGTCCCCGTTCGGAGGGAGGCGTGGTTCCCGGGGGCGGGGCAGCGGCGTCCACACCCCCCCCGAGTCCGGCGGCCTGCAACGCTGGGGCGAACCCGCGCGCCCGCGAAAAGATGGAGAAACGGAGACACCCTGGTCTCTGGACTCCGGGGTGGCCCTGGAGGGCCGGCGCTGCTCACCCCGCCTCCTGCACCCCGGGCCTCATTCCACTGACCTCCCTTTGCACGTCTTCCCCCTCGTCGTCCGCACACCGCGTGCACGCCCCCTCCCACGCGGGGCTCCGCGGCACGCCCCCCCCCAGCTCCCCAACCCTGAGCGCACGCGCCTCTCACCTGGCCCGGCTCCGCGCGCTGGGTTTCCCCCCCCTATAGCTCCCCCACCCCCCCGGGGCCGGCAGCGCCCCCCACACTCGGGCAGGGCCTGGGCAGCGCGCAGGCGCGGGGGTGCGCGGGGCGCGCGCGCGGGGCCGGCTCCGCGTGGGCGTCAGGGGGGAGGGGCGGGGGCGGCTCGCGCGGCGTGTTCCAGGCCCCGCGCTCGGCGGCCTCGGCGAGGACTCGGAGAGGAGGAAGAGGGGAGGGAATTAAAGGAGCAGGATCCCCCCCTTCCAGACTCCCCCCTTTCTTCCCCCGCACACCCCCCTCCCCACACACACACGGTTAAAGGGCTGGACAGCCGTGCCTCCCCTTTGGCCAGGATTATTTGTCCGCCAGAGCGGAAATACGTTCCCCACCGTCCCCCTCCCTTCTCGCTCTCCCCCCCCACCCACCCCCCTCCTCGGTGCCTCTGGGGCCCGCGGCCCGTCTGCGCGTGCGTGCCAAGTGCCGCGCTGAGGCTCGCTGGCTCGGGCCCGCCCCGCGCCCCCCTCGCGCCCCCCTTCTGCTCCCGGCGGTCCACTGGGCTTGCTCCGCGCCCCCGCGCGCCCCGCCCTCCCCGTGGCCCCCGGCGCGCGCCCGCGGGAGCTGCGAGCCGCAGGCGCTGCCACCTGCTGCAAAAGGTGGTGCTGCCCCGACCCGCTGCGCAGCGGGCGGCCCCGGGTGCGGGGCGGGCCTCCCCCCAGGCCTCACGGTTATCCGACGACGTCGCCCACGAGAGCCCCCGGTGTCCAGTTCCTCCGGCCGCACTTCCAAGACTTTTTTTTTTCCAAGTCTCCTGCCCAGCCCTCCTGGCCTGAAAGATGGTTGCATTTCCCCGAGGAATCCAACGACCCCACCTTTCCCCTCTGTCACTTAAAAATCACACCTCGCCCTCCCTTTCATTTCCATAATTGCCAAGTCAAATGTCTCCACTTGTGCAGTTGATGACCTTGCCTACTTCTCCCTTCACTGTGTAATTAACCATAGGGCTAATTCTTATAATAATGTAAATTAGTGGTGTAATTCTATTTTCCCCAGCCTCCCTCGGCTCCCTCCCTGCACCACCACCGGCTCTGAGCAGCCAGCAAGTAAACAAAACTTCCCCTCAACTCTGCCCCTCACCTTCTTTGTCAGTCTCAAATTTAAGATGCAGTCTCCACAGCTTCTCCAGCAGCACTTAGAGCCTTGAAGGCTGAGCCTCAAGCACCCCCCACCCCCCACCTTGTACCCATAATACCCACACACTCCCACCCTTCCAAGATCCAAGTCAGTGGAGATGTCAATGTTTTCTGCCAAGTTGCTTTTTTTTTTTTTTTTTTGCATCCTCCAGGAAGACCAGCACATTTTTCTTACATCTTAATTCTGAGCTGCTTTTGTTACATAGTGTGTTCGATATCTGTGTTCCCCCGTGAGACTGTAAGTTTTTGATTACAGGAATTAGGCTGTGGGTTATGTTTTGCAAATAAAAGTCATGTAATAAATGACTGGCTGTTGAAGTCATTCTTCAGCTCAGCCAGCATCCACCCATAAAAAGTTTATTTCTGACTTCAACTGAATACCCAAACTCAAGGGATGCTGTTTGGTGAGAGGGTGTGGCTAGCGTTTAGGTAGTGACTTGGCTCAGGCTCATAAATGATCTTTTATGTTGCCATCCAGTTCTTTCTATTCTAAAATACTTCCTTTGTAGAAATCGCCTTTGTTGTTAGACCATGTGGATTCAAGGAAGAACGGAGGCTCCTGTGTGGTCTGATATACTGGAGGCTCCTGTGTCTGATATACCTGATTCAGAGCCATATTCCAACTGCTTACTACAGGAGGGCCTTTGGGCAATTTACTTAATCCTCTAAATCACATCTTTATTTTTTAATTGAAGATCCTGATTCCTCCTACTGCTTGCATAATAGTTAAGTGAGCCTGGCACACAACAATAACTCCTTTCCCTTTTTTTACCTGGGAGACACTATGACATTTTCAACATAAATTAAAAATTCTGTTTTCCTGTTTTTCATTTCCAACTTTCTTTTTTAAAGTTTACAATTCTAATGAGAGCAGAAATAGGAAAAAGCTGTCAGATAAAGAATAATATTTTGTAAAGTTTTTTAAATTAAATAGTTTAAATTGTTATTAGAAAGATGATATACAGAGGGGTTACTGTTTCATAAGTCAGGTAGTGGGTATGTTTCTTCCTTTGCTCTCTCCCAGTTGAAATTTTGTAATTTTATCTTCTGCCCTCTTGCTACTTCTGTTTAGGATGGATCAGGGGCCCAGTCTTAGCCTGTTGCTTAAGATAGATCGTTCTTGGTGGCAAGTGAAACTGGGAGTTGATGAACTCTTCCAGTGTCTGGCCTACTCAGTTACTGACTCACAGGGGCAAGATGAAGTACACAGAGCTGTTGTTTCTTGTCCAGTCTGTTAGGGAGATGAGGTGAGGCTGCTTTCCCACATATCCCCCCCCCTAGGAGGTCTAGAATCATGTAGCCCTGTGCACCTTGTTCCCCAACTTCTGTCAATGTAAGACAAGCGGGGGGGGGGGGGGGGGGGGGCCTTCTTGTCCTGAGTCTTCAGAACCAAATGCCTTAGCATAGTGTCAAGATCAGGCAAATTCAGGATTCTTAGTAGGCTTTAGAAATAAAATCCAAGAAGTAGAGCTATGGCTAAAGTGGTAGAGCACCAGCCTTGAGTGAAAAAACTTAAGGGACAACACTCAGGCCCTGAGTTCAAGACACAGTACTGGCACAAAAAAGAAAATGAAAGGAAGAAAGGAAAGAAAGATTCCAGCCAGAGATATGGATGTGAGAAACACCAAAGAGACAGAAGCTTCTAGTCCAGATGCGTAGTCATCAAAGCCCCAGAAGGGCCCAATGCTGGCGGCCTAGCTACTTGGATCTCATTTTGAAGCTATTATAGACAAATCTGTGAGACTCTTATCTCCAGTTAAAGGCTGCAGTCATAGTCAGCGCTTCTCCCCACCCCTTTCTTCCCCCCTCTTCTTTCTCTCATCCTGGGGCTTGACCCAAAAGTTTGTTGTCCTGAGCTTTTGTGCTCAAGGCTAGTACTCTACCAGTTCCACTTCCAGCTTTTTGGTGGTTAATTGGAGATAAGATTCTCAAGGACTTTCCTGCCCAAACTGGCTTCAAACTATGATTCTTAGATGTCAGCCTCCTGAGTAGCTGGGATTACAGGCCTGAGTCTTCCATGCCTAGCCATATAGCTCTTTATAAATAAAATGATTTCCTAAAGGAGCATATCTTTAGGGGAGGAATCCAAAGGTGCAACTTCTCTGAAATGAATTCCAGGAAATGGAAATGAGTTTTTGTTATTATTGTTGGTGGTGGTGGCATTTATTTTTGCTTTGTGTGTGTGTGTGTGTGTGTGTGTGTGTGTGTGTGTGTGTGTGTGTGTGTGTGTGTGTGTGTGCTTCTTTTCAGAGGAGGCAAAGGAAGGTACAGAAAGGGAGGAAGAAAGGGTGACCTAATGCAGTCATGATATTCAGCATATGAAAATGCTGAACTAGGGGCTGGGAAGTTGGCTCAGTGGTAGAGTGCTTGCCTTACATGCATGAGGCCCTGGGTTCAATTCCTCAGCACTTCATAAGCAGAAAAAAGCCAGAAGTGGTGCTGTGGCTCAAGTGGTAGGGCATTAGCCTTGAGCTGAAGAGCTGAGGGACAGCGCCCAGGCCCAGAGTTCAGCCCCCACAACTGGCAAAAAAAAAAGAAAATGCTGAACTATTTAAATGAAAATGAACTATACAACTTGTGAGCAGGGATGGGAAGGGAAAACTGAGGGAAAGCAAAGGAAGGGATAACTCTGTTAAAAAAAACAAACACGTATTCATTGTGATAGTGCAGCCTTGATTTGAGTTCAAGCCCTCATGTTGGTTAAAAAAATCTCCAAACCAAAAACAGTTTACATATATTATACAATATTTATTTTTTGCTAGTATCAGAGTTGAAACTCAGGACTTTCTTGCCTGAGCTGGCTTTGAACCACAGTCTTTCAAATCTCAGCTTCCTAAATAGCTGGGATTACAGATACAAATCACTGACACCTAGCTTATAAATATGTATATTTTTACATATAATATACACATATAAAATGCATAATATAAACAATATATAAAACACATATCTATATTTTTTTCATATAATCACTCATATGATTCAAAATTCAAAAAATATATTCTAGGTGCTGGTGGCTCATGCTATAATCCTAGCTACTCAAGAGGCTGAGATCTGAGCTTTACAATGTCGGTGGGGGAGGGAGGGGGAGAAGGATTGAGTGGGGGGAGGGGGGAGGCTGGGAAGGGAGGTGAAGGGTAAACAAAGAAGGAGGCTGCAATGCTTGGTAAGAAATGTATGCATTATCCTGCCCATGTAATTGTAACCCCTCTGTACAGTATGTTCACAAATAAAAAAAAAAAAAAAAAAAAGAGGCTGAGATCTGAGGATAATTGTTTGAAACCAGTACAGGCAGGCAAAGTCCAGAGATTTGTCTTGAATTAACCAGCAAAGTTATGGCTCAAATGGTAGAGTGCTATCTGTGAATGAGAAGACCTGATTTTAAGTCCCAGTACTAACATTAAAAACAAACAAATGGCTGGGCGCCGGTGGCTCACGCCTATAATCCTAGCTACTCAGGAGGCTGAGATCTGAGAATCGCGGTTCAAAGCCAGCCCGGGCAGGAAAGACCGTGAGACTCCTATCTCCAATAAACCACTAGAAAACCGGAAGTGGCGCTGTAGCTCAAATGGTAGAGCGCTTGCCTTGAGCTGAAGAGCTGAGGGACAGCGCCCAAGCCCAGAGTTCAAGCCCCATGACCCACAAAAACAAACAAACAAACAAACAAACAATTGGGCTGGGAAGGTTGCTCAGTGGTAGAGCGCTTGCCTTGCAGGCCTCAGGCCCTGGGTTCAATTCCTCAGCACCACATAAGCAAAAAGAAAAAAGCTGGAAGTGGCGCTGTGGCTCAAGTGGTAGAGCACTAGCCTTGAGCTGAAGAGCTGAGGGACAGCACCCAGGCCCAGAGTTCAGGCCCCACAACCGGACCCAAAACAAACAAACAAACAAACAAACAAACAAACAAACAGGGGGTAGGAAGGTGGCTCAGTGGCAGAGTGCTTGCCTTGTTGCATGCACGAGGCCCTGGGTTTGATTCCTCAGCACCACATGAGCAGAAAAAGCTGGAAGTGGTGCTGTGGCTCAAGTAGTAGAACACTAGATTTGAGCCGAAGAGCTAAGGGACAGTGCCTAGGCCTAAAGTTAAGGCCTCACAACCGACACACACACACCCACACACACACATAAAACCATAACAAAACTAGGAAGTAGCTCTGTGGCTCAAAGTGTTAGAACACTAGTCTTGAGTGCAAAAGCTCAAGGACAGTACCCAGGCCATGAGTTCAAGCCCCATGACTGAAAAAAAAAATTATAAAAGGTACATTATGAAGGCCTCACCCCCTCCCTTCAGCAGCCAATATTCAGCAAGAACATTTTTTTGTTTCTTCCGAGCTGTTTGATCTCCTTCCAACAACTTTTATCTTGACTGTATTGCAGCCTCCTACTTCCCAGAATCACATTCTGGACATCATCAGCTTTTGGCACTTTATCTTGTGTCTGAAATTTAAGGTCCCAGCACAACATTCCCTGAGAAGCCCACAGCCATGCCTAAATATAAATATGCGTGCTCACCCTACTAGGAGGCTTTCTTTCTTCCACCTGCCCTTTCCCATCCCACCCTCCCCTTGTCCTCCACTGTTCACCTGAAAGATACAAAGCAGAGGGAGTGAGAAAAGGACTAGGGCCTGTGGTACAGTCTTCAGAGGCACGCCCCCGGTGTCCTACTTTCTCTACTTAGGCCCACACCTCCTAAAGTTTCCCGAGTCTCCTAAAATGTTCAAATGGTAACATTTTGTCCCTGGTGCCCAAAGGCTTATGACTATCCCATAATGCAAAATGCCTTTAGTCACGCGTGCTCTAGGCTCCTTTGACTCATGCCTTATAATCCTAGCTTCGGAGGAGGCTGGGATCTGAGGATCTAAGTTTGAAGTTGGCCTCTGCCAGAAAGTTGGGTGAGGCCCCACAACTCCTAATTTCCTAGTTTAATTCTAGGTAAGGACAAGTGCTCCCAGTTTAATTCTCGGGGAATTTGAATAATGGATGTCAAGGAACAGAGTTTCCGTAACAGAAGAAAGGTTTCGGCCTGCTAGCAGGCCTCTGGGGCCCAGAGGCTTAAAAAAGCCAGAATCTGACCAACCCCTTTTCTGAGGCCCTAAGGGCAATGTATGCAAAGGTTCCCCAAGGTCATAGTTGGGCAATCCATTCAAAGTAAGTAGATCAGTGCCTGGCAGAATTGGGGAGGGTATATGAATCCAGCCATCTAGCAGGGGCCAGTGTTTAAGGAAGTAGGTGGAGTCTACCAATATGAGTTATTTTATTTATTTATTTATTTTTAAAAAGAATGAGAGGAATAGAAACCAAAACCACTTCTCTTACTGCTCAGAAAGATTTGTTACTTGGGCTGAGGGGAAGCCTCCTGGAGGTCATTGGCTCTGATCTTATTTATAGAGCTCCTTGATTTCAACAAAAACTGCCTAGGCTTCTGCTTCTGGAGAGCTGAAGCTACCCAAATAACTAGTGGTTATTATACAACTAGTGGTTATAAATGGGTGAGGGTGAAGGACGGGTTCTTTGAGAGTCTGGAGGATAAAGGATTTAAGGAGGATGGAGGATGGTTACTGGAGGGCAAGAGGCAAGAGTTAGGGAGGCTGGGCTCAGGAAGGTACCATGCAGGGGCATGGAGGGGACTCGAGGGATGTGCAGATGCTCTGAAGCCACCATAGCGCTGTGGCTATGCCCGTGGACTCAGGAGCTATGAGTTCTAATGCTGAGTTCCTAGGTGAACCTGGGGCTTTCTTTCTTTTTTTTTGTCAGTTGAGGGGCTTGAACTCTGGGCCTGGATGCTGCCCAGGCAAGTGCTGTACCACTTGAGCCACAACACCACTTCCAGTTTTCTGGTCCTGCCGAGGCTGGCTTTGAACCACGATCCTCAGATCTCAGCCTCCTGAGTAGCTGGGATGACAGGTGTGAGCCACAAGCATCTGGTACTTTTTGCATTTTATATAAGAGCGGGTGATGGTTTAAAGGAATATTTAAACAACCAAAATATTTCAAGTATATAACCTCAAATTTATTTGTTTTGCAACTTGGGAATTATATCCACTGGACTTTCCACTAAAAATGTTGTAAACATTTTTCCTGTCTCTATAAGTGCTGATTTTAGTTTTAGCTCTAGAATCTCCCTGGAGAAGTGTTTCTGGCAAGAAAATGGTGCTGAGTCTTCATATTTATAAAGAACTTCTAAGAAAATGAATCGCCAGTTCTTAGATGTTTCTGTTTAAGAAGATCACATTGTCCCAGGCTCCTAAAAAATCTCCTTGGCAAAACCCAAATGAAAATTCCCACTTTACTGAAATAAAATGTTTTGCAATATTGTGGATGGCTTGTGAGATTGTGTACTTTAGACTATTTAGGCAAGTGCTGTGTGTGTGTGTGTGTGTGTGTGTGTGTGTGTGTGTGTGTGTGTGTGTGTGTGTGTGATTACATGAGGCAGGTGCTTGGGAGATGAAAGCAAAGCCTATGGTGTTGAAATACTGACTTGGTGATTGTGTTGAACTTAGGGAGGCAGAGCAAAGGGTTTGCCGCTCAGCGCAGCCCCTAATCCCTGCTTATTATTATTACCATTATCATCATTATTATTTAACTTTCCTAAGGAAAGACCATCCCCCCTTGCCATTCCCTAGTTTTCTGTTTTTGGCAGCAAATGAGACAATTGCTGAGCCAGCTTTGGCTGGTTTTCGGGAAGTCAGATGACCTTTTCTCTCCACTGGCTCTCTATTCTTCCTGCCCTGAGGTGGACACCATGGACCCACTGCTGACTTTCCTATGCCTGCTGCTCCTGTGCCCAGGTAGGAGTCAGGGGAGGGAGCTGATGAGGGCCCTGTAGGCACAGCCACTGTTCCAAGGTTGAGTCCTATGTGTGAAAGGGACAGTCTTTCCAGCTTCCTTGTTGTGCGATCTTAGCTCTGTTGCTATCCCCACCCACAGGTCTGGTAGCCGCTGCTGCACCCTCCTGCTCTCAGAATGTGAATATCTCTGGTGGCACGTTCACTCTCAGCCATGGCTGGGCCCCTGGAAGCCTCCTCATCTACTCCTGCCCCCAGGGCAGTTATCCATCCCCAGCGACCAGGCTTTGCAAGAGCAATGGACAATGGCAGACCCCAGGATCCATCAGGAGATCCACCCGGCTTGTGAAAGCAGTGTGCAAACGTGAGGCTCCTCCTAGGCTTCCTTTCATGTCTTCCTCAGTGGCCAGCCCAGAGCTTTAATTGAGGAGTGGCTCAAGGTGGAGCTTACTCTGGCCAGGTGGTGTGGGGAGGGAGGGTCAAGCTGCTCTGGCAGAGATCCTTCTGAAAGTGTTAGTTGTCAATTGCAGCATTGATCACCTCTGTACTCCTAACTACCCAGGAGGCTGAGTTCAAAGCCAACCAGAGCAAAAAAGTCAGTAAGACTCTGATCTTCAACTAACCAGCAACCCCCGCCCCCCCAAAAAAACTCCCACAAACTGGAAGTGGAGGTATAACTCAAGTGGTACAGCACCAGCCTTGAATGAAAAAGCTAAGCAAGAAGCCGGCACAGGTAGCTCACACCAGTAATCCTAGCTACTCAGGAGGCTGAGATCTGAGCATCGCAGTTCAAAGCCAGCCAAGGCAAGAAAGTCTAAGAGACTCTTTCTCCAACTATCCACCAGAAAACAAGAAGTGGCGCTGTGATAGAGTGCTAGCCTTGAACAAAAGAGCTCAGGGACAGTGCCCAGGCCGAGTTCAAGTCCCACAACCAACAAAAAAATAAAAAGATAAGCAAGAGTATGAAGCTTGTGGGTGCCCATGGCTCAGGCCTGTAATCTTAGCTACTCAGCAGGCTGAGATCTAAGGATTGTGGTTCAAAGCCAGCCTGGGCAGAAAAGTCCGTGAGACTCCAATAAACCACCAGAAAACTGGAAGTGGCACTGTGGCTCAAGTGGTAGAGTTACTTAGCCTTAAGCTGAAGAGCTCAGGGACAGCACCCAGGCCCAGAGTTCAAGCCCAACAACTGACCAAAAATAAGAAAAAAAAGTGAGGCCCTGAGTTCAAATCCCAATACCACTAATTCCACAGAAAAGGAAAAAAACTGCCATTGTTCATCTGGTTGCCTAAAACAGAAATCTCACATGCTCCAATTTTCTCTGTGTGTGTGTGTGTGTGTGTGTGTGTGTGTGTGTGTGTGTGTGTATGTGTGTGTGTGTGTGTGTGTGTGTGTGTGTGTGTGTGTGTGTGTGTGTGTGTGTGTGTGTGCGCCTGTAATGGGGTTTGAACTCAGGCCTAGTGGTGCTGTCCCTTAGCTTTTTCACTCATGGATGAAGATCTTCCACTTGAGCCACAGCTCTACTTCCAGCCCTTTCTTGTTAGAGATAAGAGTCTCATGGACTTTCCTGCCTTGGCTGGCTTTAAATAGTGATCCTTGGATCTCAGCCTCCTAGGATAAGAGGTGTGAGCTACCAACGGCCAGATCTTTCAAAGTTTTAACCACCAGTTGGTCACTCTCTGGGTTCTCACAGTATTATCACTAGTGCACACCCAGCCTAGGTGCTGGCCATCTATCCCTGACTCTCCCACTTCTCTCCATCTAGCTGTTCGCTGCCCAGCACCTGTCACCTTTGAGAACGGCGTGTACACCCCTCGGTTGGGGTCCTATCCTGTGGGTGGCAACCTGACCTTTGAATGTGAGGATGGCTTCACACTGCGGGGCTCACCTGTGCGCCACTGTCGTCCCAACGGCATGTGGGATGGAGAGACAGCTGTGTGTGACAACGGAGGTGTGTGCTCTGAATGCTGGCTTGCTTGGGGTCTGGGCCTCCCAGGGAGCCTTGGAGCCAAGTTAGAGATGGGACCAGATTTGAGTAAATTGAGGTCTATGGATCACCAGTTGTTGGTGCTAAGGTACTGAGCTTCAATTAGACATGAAGTTTCCATATACTTATCCAGCTCCCCACCCCCTCCCTGTACTGGAGCTTGAACTCAGGACTTAGACCTTGTCCCTTAGATTTTTTGCTCAAGGCTAGTGCTCTACCACTTCAGTGGTAAGAGTCTCATGGTCAGGCGCTAGTGGCTCACACCTGTAATCCTAGTTATTTAGGAGGCTGAGATCTGAGGATCATGGTTCAAAGCCAGCCCAGGTAGGAAAGTCCATGAGACTCTTCTCTCCAATTAACCAACAGAAAACCAGAAGTGGCTCTGTGGCTCAACTGGTAGAGCACTAGTCTTGCTAGTATTATTTTTCTGGCAGAGTAAGACTCCTTGGCTACCATCTACCCAGGGTTCTGGGGCAGACAGGATGAAGCCAAGTCAGGACTAGGAGGTTTCAGGGCTGGTGGAAATGATTGACTTCAGCTGGGTGCAGGTGGCTCACACCTGTCATCCTAGCTACTCAGGAGGCTGAAATCTGAGGATTGCAGTTCGAAGCCAATCTGAGCAGAAAAGTCCCCATGAGACTCTCTCTTTTTTTTTTTTTTTTCTCAGTCGTGGGGCTTGAACTCTGGGCTTGGGCGCTGTCCTTGCGCTCTTTAGCTCAAGCCAAGCGCTCTACCGCTTAAGCCACAGCGCCACTTCCAGTTTTCTAGTGGTTTATTGGAGGTAAGGGTCTCACAGACTTTCCTGCCCCGGCTGGATTTGAACGTGATCCTTAGATCTCAGCCTCCCGAGTAGCTAGGATTACAGGCGTGAGCCACTGGCACCCGGCTCCCATGAGACTCATATCTCCAATTAACTACTCAAAAACTGGAAGTGGCACTGTGGCTCAAGTGGTAGAGCGTTAGCTTTGAGCACAAAGAGCCTCAGGAATAGCACCCAGGACCCAAGTTCAAGCCCCACAACTGACAAAAGAAAAAACAAAAAAAAGAAATGGCTGATTTCTGAGTTCTTTCATCCTATGGAAGGTTCTCCATCCATGCCCTGGCATCTTCTGAAGGATTCTGGTGACTCTGAGGGTCCAGAGAGGAGGAAGAGCCTGGGGGGGGGGGAGGCGGAACAGGGGATGGTACCCTGCTCACCTCTGTCTTTTTGTTGTTGTCCACTTGTAGCTGACCACTGTCCCAACCCAGGCACTTCAGTAGGTGCAGTGAGGACAGGTTCCCGCTTTGACCTTGGGTACAAGGTCAGCTATCGCTGCTCCTCAAATCTGGTGCTGACGGGGTCTGCGGAGCGGGAGTGCCAGAGCAATGGGGTCTGGAGTGGGACAGAGCCCATCTGCCGCCGTGAGTAGCCATGCTGCCTGCTGCCCGAGACTCCGGGCACTCCCTGCAGCCTGGCCCTGGCTGATTGTCTTGTTTTGTGGCTTTTCCCACAGAGCCCTACTCCTATGACTTCCCAGAGGATGTGGCCCCCGCCCTGGGCACCTCCTTGTCTCATCTGCTTGGAGCCACTAATCCTAACCAGAAGAGGAAGGGTGAGTGCCCAGGGTTGGAGCAGGAAAGACCAGGCCTGGGAGGAGCAGGGGAGAGTAGAAGTCTCCCTGGAGGCTGGGGAGGCTCCAGCGGGCTCAGTGACTGAAGGGCAGACCCAGAGTCTGGATACCCTTAGCCAGAACACAGGAAGAAGGGGTTCATCTGAATTCTCCCCAGAAAAATTGGCTCGTAGAATCCAAATCCAGCGTTCTGGTCACCTGAACCTCTACCTGCTTCTGGATGCCTCTCAGAGTGTGTCGGAAGAGAACTTTAAGATCTTCAGGGACAGTGCCTCCCTCATGGTGGACAGGGTGAGGATGATGAGACTGCATGCCCAGGAGTCTGACTGGCTCCCTCAGCTTCTCTCCCATGGCTCACTTCCTCCCAGAAGCCTTCCCAGATTTTATTCATGCCTTGCTGGGATCATGAATTCAATTCATCGAATTATGGTTTTCGTTTCCCACAGATACCTGCTGTGTGTCAGGCACTGTGCTAGGGGGCTGGGAAATACCAGAAATTCATCATCTACAGAAAGCAAGTAGTCTCCACAAAGGGCAACAAGAGAATTCAAAGGGTGGGGATGGGGGAGTGTAATGGCAGAAAGATACTGATACTCCTATTCAATAATTTCATTAGAATTGAATAAATAATTTAAAATGTATACCAAGCACGGGTGGCTCACACCTGTCATCTTAGCTACTGAGGAAGTTGCAATCTGAGGATTGTATTTCGAAGCCAACCCAGGCAGAAAAGTCCATGAGATACTCTTATCTACAATTAACCAGCAAAAGTCAGAAGTAAAGCTATGGATCAAATGGTAGACTGCTTGTCTTGAGCAAAAAAGCTAAGGGAAGGCTGGGAAGGTGGCTCAGTGGTAGAATGCTCATCTTGCAGGCATGAGGCCCTGGGTTTGATTCCTCAGCACCACATAAGCAGAAAAAGCCAGAAGTGGTGCTGTGGCTCAAGTGGTAGAGTGTTAACCTTGAGCTGAAGAGCTGAGGGATAGTGCCCAGGCCCAGAGTTCGGGCCCCACGACTGACCAAAAAAAAAAAAAAAGCTAAGGGGACAGTGTTCAGGCCCCATGTTCAAACCCCTAGTAAAGGTACACGTGCGTGTGTGCGCATGCTCACACGCACGCGCGCACATACACACACACACACACACACACACACACACACACACACAGAATAGATGCTGAACAAATGTTACCTTCCTATTTTTTCCAGGCTGCAGTTTCTTAGAAAGTACCTTGCCCTATTGGTTCTCTGTCTCCTTTCTGGTTCTTTTACCACCTCCCACTTTGGTTGGGAGCCTCATGCTGCCTCTCACCTGCTCTCCTTCCCCAGATCTTCAGCTTTGACATCAATATCAACGTTGCCATCATCACGTTTGCCTCACGACCCAAAATCATCATGTCTGTCTTGAATGACAAATCTCAGGATATGACTGAAGTGGCCAGTAGTCTGGAAAACTTGAACTATCAAGGTATGGCTGTCATTGGTGACCATAGACAGAAGCTTCCATGTTCAGCTCCCTACTTCATGACTGACTGTAGCACTGTGAGTCCAAATACATAGTGCAGGTCTTCAGATTCATGCATATGCACAAACCACATGGTCTGCTTGTCACGGCTCAGCACTGTAGAATAAACATCATTAGGGCTGGGAAGGTGGCTCAGTGGTTGCTTGCCTCGCATGCCTGAGGCCCTGGGTTCAATTCCTCAGCACTACATAAGCAGAAAAAGCCAGAAGTGGTGCTGTGGTTCAAGTGGTAGAGCACTAGCCTTGAGCTGAAGTGCTGAGGGACAACGCCTAGGCCCAGAGTTCAGACCCCACAACCGACAAAAAAAAAAAAAAAAAAAAGAATAAGCATCATTACTACCTGTACACAGTGGCAAACTGCCTGGGTAGTATGCAGCAAATGGCTAAAACAACCCAAGTTTTGTGGGAACACCATCTAATACCACCCTTCCAGTGGTATTAGATAGGCGTTATGTAATGAGCATATCTAAGGCAAAAGGCATTTAGTTAGTTTTTAGCAATTGTGAGGCTTGAACTCAGGGCCTGCGCACTGTCC
The DNA here is from genome assembly GCF_024711535.1 of Dipodomys merriami. Lineage (NCBI taxonomy): Eukaryota > Metazoa > Chordata > Mammalia > Rodentia > Heteromyidae > Dipodomys > Dipodomys merriami. The sequence continues at coordinate 11,186,309 of NW_027202937.1, read as the reverse complement.
CTGAGCTGTTTTTACTCAAGGATAGTGCTCTGCCACTTTGAGCTACAGCTCTACTTCCGATTTTTGAGTAGTTAATTGGAGATAAGAATCTCATGCCCCCCCCCCAAAAAAAGAATCTCATGGGGATTTTTTTTTTTTTTTTTTTTTTTTTTTTTTTTTTTTTTTGCCAGTTGTGGGGCTTGAACTCTGTCGTGGGGCTTGAATTCTGGGCCAGCTCAAGACTAGTGCTCTACCACTTGAGCCACAGCGCCACTTCTGGCTTTTTTCTTTTTGCTTTGCTTATGTGGTGCTGAGGAATCGAACCCAGGGCCTCATGCATGCAAGGCAAGCGCTCTACCACTGAGCCAACTTCCCAGCCCTCATGGGGATTTTTTTGCCTGAGCTGGCTTTGAACTGTGTTCTTCAGATCTCAGCCTCCTGAATAGCTATGATTATAGACATGAACTACTGGCACGGCACTCTTTTATTTATTTATTTTTGTACCCATCCTGGGGTTTGAACTCAGGGCCTGGGCACTATCCCATAACTGTCTGGTTCAGGGCTAGTGCTGTACCAACTGAGCAATAGTCCCACTTCTGGCTTTTTGTTGATAGTGGGAGATAAGAGTCTCCCAGACTTTCCTCCAGGGCTAGCTTTGAACTGTGATGTTCAGATCTCAGCCTCCTGAATAGTTAGAACTATAAGCATAAGCCACTGGTACTAGGCTTCCTTCCTTTCTTTTTTTTGTGCCAGTACTAGAGCCTGGGTGCTGTCTTATATGTTTTGAACTTGCATTTTTCATGGGTTGGGCAGAGTAATTCCTTGTCCCCAGGTGGCAGGTGGGAGATTGCTGGGAGTTTTTTTCTTTTGGTGTATTCCAGGTCATGAAAATGGAACTGGGACCAATATCTATGAGGCCTTAAACAGTGTCTACATTATGATGAACAACCAAATGCAACGCCTGGGCATAGGAACAGTGGCCTGGCAGGAAATCCGACATGCCATCATCCTTCTGACTGACGGTGGGTAGTGGTAGGGTGTTCTCTAACAGTGGGGCTGGAATAATGGAAGGTGTATTAATACAGAGTCAGAAGTTCTGCATTCTGCTTCTCCCTCTGCCACTTTTCTCCTCTCTCTTGTTCAACCTTCATAGAAAATGTATTTCAAAGGAATGAGTTGAACAATAGTACAGTTGAACTAATATAAAATAAACTCATATCTGACTCTTGTTATACTTCAATAGGGTTTTCTTAATTTTTTTTTGGGGGGTCCTGTCATGGGGCCTGAACTCTGGGCCTGGGCGCTGTCCTTCAGCTCTTCAGCTCAAGGCTAGCGCTCTACCACTTGAGCCACAGAGCCACTTCCGGCTTTTTTTCTTTTTGCTTATATGGTGCTGAGGAATCGAACCCAGGGCTTCAGGAATGCAAGGCAAGCACTCTACCACTGAGCCACCTTCCCAGTCCTTAATTATTTTTGGGGGGTCGGTTGTGGGGCTTGAACTCTGGGCCTGGGCGCTGTCCCTCAGCTCTTCAGCTCAAGGCACGCACTCTACCGCTTGAGCTATAGTGCCACTTCCGGTTTTCTGGTGGTTTTTGGAGATAAGAGTCTCTTGGACTTTTCCTGCCCAGGCTGGCTTTGAACTGTGATTCTCAGACCTCAGCCTCCTGAGTAGCTAGGATTACAGGCATGAGCCACCAGCGCCTGGCTTCTTAATTCTTTTGTATTTATCAATGTATGAGATTTTCTCTGTGTGTGTGTGTGTGTGTGTGTGTGTGTTTATGTACTTTTGTTATTACCAGAGTGAGGTTTGAACCCACACTGGTTTGGTTTACTTGCTTGGCTAGTACTGTCCCACCCAAGCCACACACCTCCAGCCTGGCGTGTGTGTGTGTGTGTGTGTGTGTGTGTGTGTGTGTGTGTGTGTGTGTGTGTGTGTGTGTGTGTGTGTGTGTGTGTGTGTGTGTGTGTGTGTTTGCTGGTACTGAGGTTTGAACTCAGGGCCTAGGCATTGTCCTTTCTTTAGTTTCTTCACTCAAGGCTAGCACTTTACCACGAGGCACACTTCAACTTCTAGCTTTTTGGTGGTTAAATGGACGTAAGAGTCTCATGGACTTTTCTGCTCAGGCTAGCTTTGAATCTTGATCCTCAGATCTCAGTCTCCTGAGTAGCTAGGATGACAGGTATGAGCCACAGGTGCCCAGCCAGTATCTTATTCATAAAGCAGAAATGGTGTTGAGAATGATGACCATAATGATGGTGAGGTTATGTAAGCTGCTCCCCTTCCCTGCAGGATATTTACAGAGAACTACGTTAAGGGAGCTTACAGTTAGTTTGTTCAAGCCACCTGTGGTTAGGGCATGTTGGTTCCTTTGCTCCCTGGGAGGTCACATCCCACTAGATCTGGGAGATGCAGGTCCTTAGCAGGAGGTGAGGGGCATGAACGAGGTGAGGGGCATGAATGAGGTGAGGGGCATGCACGGAAGCAGCTGCCTGTGGTGGATATGGCCACTGCCACTCACCCAAATGATATTGTTCCTCCAGGACTTTGTTTTCTCATCTATAAAATCAGATCAGATCTGAATAGCCACACTTTCTGGGGTTTCATGAGAATTAAATGAGAAAAAGGATGTGGGCCCCCTTGCTCATTGCTGGAATGTTTTTTTAAAAAAAGTAAATGGTATGTTTTGAAATGGTTTGGTTGAGGTTCTTCTGGGACTTTGTGGAATCCTGATATGTGCTCAGTGTCAATATTTTGTTTGGTGCCAGTCCTTAGGCACTGCCCAAGCTTTTTTTTTGCTCAAGATTAGTGTTCTACTGCTTGAGCTAGAGCTCTACTCCCAGCTTTTAATTGGAGATAAGAGTTTCATGGACTTTCCTGCCCATGTTATCTTTGAACCATGATCCTTAGATCTCAGCCCCCTGAGTAGCCAGAATTACAGGTATGAACCCCTGGTACCCAGCTCAGATGGTTAATTCTTTTCCTTCTCTGTTCTAGGAAAGTCCAACATAGGTGGTTCACCCAAACCAGCAATTGACAACATCATAGAATTACTGAAAATCAAGCCGGACAGGAACGACTACCTGGGTGAGGCGCTGTTCCCTACCCCATCTGTGCTCTCCCAGGGGAGCGGGCACCGTGTTCTCAGTCAGGGGTCTCAGCTCTGGCTTTAGGTGCTGTCCTGAAGCTCCGTTTACTCAAAGCTAGTGCTCTACTATTTGAGCCACAGCACCTCTTCTGGCTTTTTCTATGATTAGCTGGAGATAAGAGTCTCATGGACTTTCCTGCCCCGATTGGCTTTGAACCACCATGATCCTCAGATCTCAGTCTCCTTAGTAGCTAGGATTGCAGGCATAAGCCACAGGTGCCTCATTTTCTTCAACAGTTTTAAGTCTGTTGTTCTATGTGGAATTGGCTGAGTGTGATAAGGAAGAGTCTGGAGTTAAACTTTCCATGGGCTGCACCTTGTTTTTATTCTTGGTGGGTTGGGTGGTGTTTCTTCCCGTGTGAGCTGGAAGCAGTGATAGGACCGGCCTCCTAGGCAGATAACTCAAGATGCTTAGAGAAAGGTTATCTGGCATGGAAAAACCACTAGTACCCAGCAGCCTCTGGGCAATCATCACCTCAGCGTCCTCACCACCTCCTCATGGTTCAACAAACCTTCCAGGAAGAAGGGCTCAGCTTCCTTGTAAGGGCCTGTCCCCGCTATTCCCCTTTTGTAGTGTACATAGCTGATGAGACCTCCACAGGTGTGGCTTCTGAAAAAGAACAACTCCACAGGTTCAGACTGCACTGACCTTTGACCAGGAAAAGATATCTATATCTATATCTATATCTATCTATCTATCTATCTATCTATCTATCTATCTATCTATCTATCTATCTATCTGGCTTTGAACAGTGATCCTCAGACCTCAGCCTCCTGAGTAGCTAGGATTACAGGCGTGAGGTACCATGCCTGGCTGCCCCATTTCTTAGGGGTAAGATAGTAGTTCTTTAAAACTCACTGGGCCACTGGCTCTGGTGGCTCAAGCCTGTAATCTTAGCTACTCAGGAGGCTGAGATCTGAAGATCACAGTTCAAAGCCAGCCCAGGTAGAAAAGTTTGTCAGACTCTTATCTCCAATAAACCATTCAGAAAACTGAAGTGGCACTGTGGCTCAAGTGGTAGAGCGCTAGCTTTGAGCTGAAGAGCTGAGGGACAGTGCCCAGGCCCAGTTCAACCCCCACAACCAACAAACAAACAGACAAACAAACAAATGAACCAAAAACTCATTGGACCAAGGAAGATATAATTCAGTTTTGCCCCCTTCCTCATTAGCATCTAAGCCAGGGTCAATTGCAGAAGCAGAGGCTGGAGTTATGGCTCAAGTGATGAATGCCCGCATAGAAGTAGCAGGCACAAAGCCTGAATTCAATCCCCAATATCACCAAAAAGAAAATAGTATAAAATAGAATAAAGGGTCTAGGGGCTAGCTCAGTGGTAGAGCATTTGCCTAGCATGCTTGCTGTGACCCTCAGCACTGCAGAATACACAAATGACTCATACCTATAATCCTAGTTACTCAGGAAGCTGAGATTTCAGGATTGAGTTTGAGGCAGACAAATCCTCCAGGCTCATATCAATAAACCACAAAATGCTCTAAATGGAGAATAGCTCAAGTGGTAGAGTGTCAGCCTTACGTGAAAAAGCTAAGCAAAAGGCTGAGCCTCTGAGTTCAAGCCCCAGTACAGGATATAAACACACACACACACACACACACACACACACACACACACACACACACACACACACACACACACACACACACACACACACACACACACACACACACACACACACACACACACACACACACACACACCATGAACGAATATACAAGAAACCAAACAAATGCTCCAAGAAACCCCACTAGAAATGACCCTTTTGGTGCTCCTACTGTTGGGTGTTCCTACTGTTGTAGTCCACAAATCTGTGGACTACTTTAGGGGAGTTCTCCCCGGGCACCCATACTCTGAGGCCAGCATGTGCAAGTAGTCCAGTCAGAAGAAACATTTTGGTTGTTTTGTTTTGTTTTGTTTATAGGTTGTAGGGCCTGAACTCTGGGCCTGGGCACTGTCCCTGAGCTCTTCAACTCAAGGCTAGCGCTCTACCACGTGAGCCATAGCACCACTTCCGGTTTTCTGGTGGTTTATTGGAGATAGGAATTTCACGGCCTTTCCTGCCCAGGCTGACTTTGAACCATGATCCTCAGATCTCAGCCTCCTGAGTAGCTAGGATTACAGGCGTGAGCCACTGGTGCCTAGCAGAGTTGTTTTTTGTTCCTATTTCTCAGACCGTACTTTTGATGGTACTGGAGCTTGAATTCAGGGCCTTGCACTCACTTGGCTTGCTCACGGCTGGCACTCTTAGCCCTTTAGCCATGCTCCAAGAGTTCAGCTTTTTACGAGTTAGTTGGAGATGGTGTCTCACCCCTGCAGCCCTAGCTACTCAGGAGGCTGAAATCTGGAGGTTTAGAGTTCAAAACCAGCCCAGGCAAAAAAAGTCTGTGAGGCTTCTCTAAAATAATGGCTGGAAGTATGGCTTGAATGATAGGACTCAAGACTAATAAGCACAAGGCCTTGAATTCCAGTCCCTGTTCTGTCAAAAAAAAAAAAAAAGAAAACTTTTTTTTTTTTTTTTTTTGCCAGTTCTGGGACTTGACCTCAGGGCCTGGTCTGTATCCCAAGATTCAAGGCTTATAGTGCTCTACCACTTGAGCCACAGCACCACTTCCAGCTTTTTCTGAGTAGTTTATTGGAGATAAAAATCTCACAAACGTTCCTGCCTGGCCTTGGCTTTAAACCATGATCCTTAGATCTCAGCCTCCTGAGTAGTTCAGGATGACAAGCTTGAGCCACCAGTGCCCGGTTAACAATGAAAACTTTTTGCAAGCCAGGCACCAGTGGAGATCTGAGGATGGTTCAAAGCCAGCTTAGGCAGGAAAGTCCAAGAGACTCTTATCTTCAATTAATCACCCCCCAAAAAAAAGCTGGAAGAGGAGCTGTGGCTCATGTGGTAGAGCACTTAGCATTGAGCTGAAAAAGCTCAGGGACAGCACTCAGGCCCTGAGTTCAAGCCTAGGACAGGCACATACACACACAATTAAAACCAAGCCAACTCTATTTTTACAGAGTTGAGAGTTGACCCCAAGATCTCACACTTGCTAAGCAGGTACTCTACCAATGAGTCACACTGCTATCTCTCCTTCCCATTGTCTAATAATAGAAGGTAGTGGATTAGGCTCACCCTAATCCAATCCAATATGACCTCATCTCTTACTCAGCTTTTCACTTACTATTGACACTCTACTCCTTAAGCTACCCCTCCCTCCCCCCCCCCCCCCCCTGGCTAATTGGAAATGGAGCTTTACAAATTTTACTGCCTAGGCTGGCTTCAGATCTCAGCCTTTTTCAAGTAGCTAGGATGACAGGTATGAGCCACTGGTACCCAGTCCTCACCTTAACTTGATTACATCAGCAACAATCTAATCAAACTCATACTCACAAGTCCTAAGGATTAGGATCTGGACAACATAATTCTACCCATTATAAGCAATACACAAGATAAATAAGGAAACCATAAAGCCTGCAGGAGACAGGTGTCATGGAACATGAGATGAAATAGAGCAGGGCCAGGTCTGTGGCACTGATGTTTTAGTCAAAGAAGAACTTACTGAGGTGACATTTGAGCCAAAGCTGCGAAAGTGAGCTATGTGGATCTTGGGGAGAGTCAGTTAGGCAGAGAGAGGCACAGCTGGCCCCGAAGGCATGAGGTGGCCTGGGGTGGCAGCATGCCTGTGGATTGAGAAACCTCAAAAAGGCTGTTCAGGAAGGGCATAGCGTGTGCAGTGAAGTCAGACAGGTAGCAGGGATGAAGGAGGAAAGGACACAGCTCGTGGTTTGTTTGGTTTTTGCTGGTCCTGGAGCTTAAGCTCACGGCCTGGGCGCTCTCTGTGCCCTGAGCCTCTCTGTGTTCAAGGATAGAACTCTACCACTTGAGCCAAAGCCCCAGGTCCAGCTTTTTCTGTTTATGTGGTACTGAGGATTTGAACCCAGGGCTTTATGCATGCTAGGCAAGCACTCTACCACTAAGCCACATTCCCAGCCACCTCATGTGGGTTTTTATTGGCACTGCTTCTGAGTTGGAACAGCCACTCAGACACAGGATTCTGGTGAGTACCCTTGTCTCCATCAGACATCTATGCCATTGGAGTGGGAAAGCTGGATGTGGACTGGAAAGAACTGAATGAACTGGGGTCTAAGAAGGATGGCGAGAGACATGCCTTCATCCTGCAGGACACACAGGCTTTGCAGCAGGTCTTTGAGCACATGCTAGGTGAGTGAGCTTTGCCCTCCCTGCAGCAGGGTGGTGGTGAGGGAGCAGCCAGGGTCTCAGGAGACACAGTACTCCTCCTATACCTTCTTCTCCATCTGATCTTCACACCCACAGATGTCTCCAAGCTCACAGACACCATCTGTGGGGTGGGGAATATGTCAGCCAATGCCTCTGACCAGGAGAGGACACCCTGGCATGTCACTTTTAAGGTAAAAGGAAGGGAGGTGGGGCTTGGATCCCAGAGGTGAAAGCAGACATGGGCCAGCCCTTGATTATGGCCTGCTGCCTGCAGCCTAAGCACCAGGAAACCTGCCGGGGGACGCTCATCTCTGACCAGTGGGTCCTGACAGCAGCTCACTGCTTCCACCAAGCTGCCAACAGTTCCTTTTGGAGGGTCAATGTGGGTAAGACAAGGGGCTGTACCAGACTCCAGACCCTGAGGCTAGAACTCTTACTACCTGGCTCTGGCCCTTTCACGAGTCCTGATCCAGCCTAATTCACCATATTGTTGCAGGCGATCCAAACTCCCAATGGGGCAAAGAATTCCTTGTGGAGAAGGCAATAATCCCCCTGGGGTTTGATGCCTATGCAAAGAAGGAGCAGGGGATCCTGGAGTTCTATGGTGATGACATCGCCCTGCTGAAGCTGGCCCAGAGAGTGAAGATGTCTAGCCATGCCAGGTGTCCGAGTGTGGGATGGGAAAATGTCCTGCGCACTAAAGTACTCTGGTCAGGTCCAGAGGGGATACTGAGGCTGAGCCTGTGTGACACCCACTCTTCTCCCCAGGCCCATCTGCCTTCCCTGCACTATGGAGGCCAATATGGCCTTGCGGAAGCCCCAAGGCAGCACTTGTCAAGACCACGGTGAGTGATGGGCTGCTGAAGAGGTGGGAGCAGGGTGTGTGTGTGTGTGCATGTGTGCGTGCGTGTGTGTGCGTGTGTGTGTGTGTGTGTGTGTGTGTGTGTGTGTGGTGCCAGTACTTGAACTCAAGGGCTAGGCACTGTCCCTTAGCTTTTTGTTGTTATTGATCATGGGGCTTGAACTCTGGGCCTGGGTGCTGTCCCTGAGCTATTCAGCTCAAGGCTAGCATTTCTACCACTTGAGCCACAGCGTTACTTCTAGTTTTCTGGTGGTTAATTGGAGATAAGAGTCTCATGGACTTTCCTATTTGGGCTGGCTTTGAACCACGATCCTCAGATCTCAGCCTCCTGAGTAGCTAGAATTATAGGCATGAGCCACCAGCGCCTGGCTCCCTTAGCTTTTTTTCACTCAAGTTTGACCCTCTACTATTTGAGCCACACAGCTTCACTTCTGGCTTTTGAATTGGAGATAAATATCTCTTGGATTTTCCTGTCTGGGTTGGCTTCGGATCTCTATGTTCAGATCTCAGCATCCTCAGATTAGCTTAGTTTACAGGTGTGAGCAACTGGTTCTGAGCATGTTAACAGGAGCTGGGAAGCAGTCCCCAAGCCTGATGACTGGATTCCAATTAAAGGGATCTGGGCTGACATCCCTTTCTCTTTGATGGCAGAGAAAGAACTTCTGAACCAGCAGAGCATTCCTGCCCATTTTGTGGCCCTGAATGGGAACAAGTTGAACATTAGCCTCAAGACAGGGAAACAGGTGAGGAACACTGAACTAACCTGGAGGCAACCTCCAAAATATTGTTCTTCATCCTCTGGCTCTGGCTACTTTCTCCTTTTTTTTTTTTTTTTTTTTTTTTGGTTGGTGGTGGGGCTTGAACTCTGAGCCTGGGCACTGCCCCTGAACTCTTCAGCTCAAGACGAGTGCTCTACCACTTGAGCCACAGCACCACTTCCATTTTTTTCTGGTGGTTTATTGGAGATAAGAGTTTCATGGACTTTCCTGCCCAGGCTGACTTTGAACCACGATCCTTAGATCTCAACCTCCTGACTAGCTAGGATTACAGGCATGAGCCACCAGCTCCTGGCCTACTTCCTCCTTCTGACTGAAGTCCTACCCCCTCCCAGGCCTAGCCAGTCAACCAAGTGTTATCTGGGTTGTTCACTCTTCTCTCCCTTCCCACCCCCTGCAGAGGACAAGCTGTATCCAGGTAGTCTCTCAAGACAAAAAAACCTTCCCGAACTTGACAGATGTCACACAGGTGGTGACAGATCAGTTCCTGTGCAGTGGGATGCCGGGAGATGCCAATATCTGCAAAGGTGTGTGTTCATGCCTGCATTTCCACGGGTCAAGGCCACTGTGTTCCTAAGGCCAGCATGTCAGGACACCAGTATTCTGCCCTGGGTAACACTACCTCTTGTTACTCTTTACCTATAGGAGAATCTGGGGGAGCAGTTTTCCTTGAGCGGAGATTCAGGTTTTTTCAGGTGAGAAGGAGGGAGCTACCAGAGTGAATCTCCATCTGGTTGAGGACATAAGGATGCCGTGTGTGTGTGTGTGTGTGTGTGTGTGTGTGTGTGTGTGTGTGTGTGTGTACATGTATGTGTGCATGTGCGTATATGTGTACTGGGCTTGAACTCAGGGCTTGGGTGTTGTCCATCAACGTTTTCATTCTAGGCTAGCAATCTACCACTTGAATCAGCTCCTCTTCTGGCTTTTTGCTGGTTCACTGGAGATAAGAGTCTCATGAACTTTCCTGCCCTAGCTAGCTTCAAACCACCATTCTCAGATCTCAAGTCTCCTGAGTAGTTAGAATTACAAGCGTGAGCTACCTGTGCCTGGACTTTGAAGGAACCAGGGAGGTTGGGATCAGGGACTTCTGCAACCTGCCAACCCATTCTGTTTCTTCCAGGTGGGTGTAGTGAGCTGGGGTCTTTACAACCCCTGTTCTGGCACTACCAATAAAAACACCCGCAAAAAGGCTCCCCATGGTGTCCCACCACCCAGAGACTTCCACATCAATCTCTTCCGCCTGCAGCCCTGGCTGAGAGAGCACCTGGAAGGTGTCCTGAACTTTTTGCCCCTCTGATTATGACCCCTGTGCTGTCCTGTCAGGATCTGCCGTCTTTCCTACCTCTGAACATTCACCTCAGACACTGTGACCCATCCCCACTCCTAGCTGCATAAATCCTGGGTTCTAGGAGCCCAGGTTCAGTGTACACAAGCTGGGGAAACCCCAGAGCTGGTGTCAGCATGGCTGGCTGCCCCGCTGCCCTCCCCCCTAAGCCTTCCTTACCTCTGCTTTGCTCCCATCTCTCCCTCCTACCCTTTGTACTCGATTTGTACATGGAATTTCCCAGTTATGAAATTAATAAAACCCAACGATTTCCACATTTGTCTGTGCCTCTGCCTGGGGTTGGGGGATGGGCTAGGGAGGCCAGAATGATTCCAGGAAGGTCACGGACCCTGCTGGACAAACAGCTGCTGGACTCTGCCCCAGAACACAGCCTGTAGGTGAGTGAGCTGGGGGCCTAATTAGGATCTTTAAGGGGGATTGTCAGGGAGGGAGTCGAAGAAGGAAAGGGATTGAATGGGAGAGTTCCAGACTCTGGGCAGCAAAGGGTGGGGCTTGTACAGTTTCTGTTTCTAGGGTTGGCAGCTCAGTGGGCCTCCCCTGCTTGATTGTTCCGGGAAAGTGTGTATGGCAGGCCGGCCAGGCTACAGGTGCCAGAATGGATTGCATAAAAGGCTGGGGGCTGGTGGAGAAGAGAGTGTGCCGTCAGGCCAAGATCTGGGATTTCCATTTAGGTTCTGAAACTGGAGAAGTGCTTCTGACCGCAGCCTGAGCCTCTCTTCTGCCTTCTAGCAGCATGGGGCACAATCCCAGCTCCCAATTCTGGCTTGTGTCCTTATTCTTAGCCTTCTCGTGTGGAGGTAAGCGAGGGTCACGTGTTCCTCATCCTTCTTGCTACCCCTTGCATCTCTCTTGGTTTTGTAGGGCCAGGCTTCATCTGTTTTTCTCTCCAGGTGTGAGTACAACTCCATCACCTGTGGATCAGCCCCGAAGTTCCTGTTCTCTGGAGGGGGTAGAGATCAGAGGTGGCTCATTCCAACTTCTTCAGGAGGGGCAGACCCTTGAATACCTGTGCCCCTCTGGCTTCTACCCGTACCCCGTGCAGACTCGCACATGCAAAGCCACAGGCTCCTGGAGTACCCTGAAGACCCGAGACCAAAAGATTGTCAAGAAGGCAGAGTGCAGAGGTTTGTGATGGGAAGGGGAAGGGGTGGCGTGGCAACAGAGGCAACAGAGCTGCTTAGGGTAAGTTTAATTTTCAGCTGTGTTGAGAACAGCAGGTTGGGCTGAACAAGAGTAGAAATACGCGGAATACCAGTGGCTCACGCCTGTCATCCTAGCTACTCAAGAGGCTGGGATCTGAGGGTCATGGTTCAAAGGCAGCCCTGGCAGCAAAGTCCATGAGACTCTTATCTCCAATTAACTACCAGGAAACTGGAAGTGGCGATGTAGCTCAAAGTGGTAGAGTGTTAGCCTTGAGCAAAAGAGCTCAGGGACCAGGCCTAGGCCCTGAGTTCAAGCCTCACAACCAACAACAACAAAACAAAAACAACAACAAAAAAAAACCACAGTAGAATTACCTTTTGGGGTTCAAGTGGGAACGGGAGCTCACCTTCTCTAAGCAATTGCCTGTAAAACAGCCCTGGTAGTAAAGAGACTGCTCAGAGATGAGGAGGAAGGAGCAGCCATGGGTTAGACTAGGAAGGTTCTGTTTCTAAGTGACAAGGAGGAACACATTGAAGATTACCTTTCCCTCTTAGTGACTTCTACTTTTACCTCAAAGCAATTCGCTGTCCAAGACCACAGGACTTTGAGAATGGGGAGTACTGGCCTCGGTCTCCCTACTACAACTTGAGTGATGAGATCTCTTTCCACTGCTACCCTGGTTACACACTCCGGGGCTCTGCCAACCGCACCTGTCAAGCCAATGGCCGGTGGGATGGGCAAACAGCCATTTGTGATGATGGAGGTAAGAAGCGTGTCTGCCACTGATGGTGGCCTTATCTTTCTTTGATGGCAGTCTGAGGAATCGGCACAATAACTTTTCTCTGACTTGCCCTCTGAGCCTCACACTTGCATTCACCTCTGTGTTTTGTCCCTCTGCAGCGGCATACTGCCCCAACCCGGGCATCCCTATTGGCACAAGGAAGGTGGGAAGTCAATATCGCCTTGAAGACAGTGTCACCTACTACTGCAGTCGGGGACTTACCCTGCGTGGCTCCCAGCAACGGATATGCCAGGAGGGTGGCTCTTGGAGTGGTACAGAGCCTTCCTGCCGAGGTGACTTTTGGCCTGCTTCCTGGTCTGAATGTGTCCCTCAGTAGAGCACTGTTTTACTTACCCCCAACTTCTACAAGTCTTTTCTTTTTCCCACCTTGGGAATCAGTCCATCTCTCTAGGCACTGTTATTATTAATTTTTTTTGCCAGTCCTGGGGCTTGAAATCAGGACTTGGGCACTGTCCCTGAGCTTCTTTGCTCAAGGCTAGCACTCTACCACTTGAGCCACAGTGCTGCTTCTGGCTTTTTCTGTGTATGTGGTACTGAGGAATGGAACCCAGGACTTCATGCATGCTAGGCAAGCACTCTAAGCCACATTCCTAGCCCTAGTCACTGTTTTTTTTAAAACACTCCAAACACTTGACCTAGTTTTTGATCTTTCCCAGACTCCTTCATGTATGACACCCCCGAAGAGGTAGCTGAAGCCTTCTTGTCCTCCCTGACAGAGACTATCGAAGGAGTTGATGCTGAGGATGGACATAGACCAGGTTTGAGGGCAGAAAGGGAAGTCAGGGTGGGGGGGTTGGGGGAGGAGAGAGAAGGGGAAGGGCCACCATGTATGCTGGACTCTGAGACTCTCTGCTGGCACACAGGGGAACAACAGAAGCGGAAGATTGTCCTGGACCCCTCAGGCTCCATGAACATCTACCTGGTGCTAGATGGATCAGATAGCATTGGTGCCAGCAACTTCACAGGGGCCAAGAAGTGTCTCACCAATTTGATAGAGAAGGTAGAGTTCCCATCCCCTTCAATGGGGGCCCCTGACTGGGCTTCTTTGCACTTCCAAGACTGGCTCCCCTGTGCTTCTTGCACCCTCTGACCCACAGGGTTCCAGAAAGCCTCAGGTCTTACTCTGTCCTCTTTCCCCTTTTATGTGATGTAGTAGCCTGATGCTTATCAAAGGTACCTCTTCAAACTTCAACCTTTGAGCCTCTTATTATGGCCTTCTCTGTCTCAGCAAACATGCTAAATTTGCCCAACCATGGCATTGTACTTTCAAATGCATAACCCCTTGCTCCTCTAACCCACAGGTAGCAAGTTATGGAGTGAGGCCAAGATATGCTCTAGTGACATATGCCACAGCTCCTAAAATCGTGGTCAAAGTGTCTGATGAAAAGAGCAGTGATGCCGATTGGGTAACAGAACAGCTCAACAAAATCAGTTATGAAGGTTAGAGGTTAGGAAAGGGAAGCTGGGAGGTTCACTTTGGGATAAGAGATCAGAAGGCTCTGAACTGTATGTGTGTGTGTGCGTGCATATGTGCATGCACGCACACACACGTGCACACGTATATGTGTGAGAGGGGTAGAGAGGTACATTGAGTGAAGCAGTATCCTGATATTTAACAGCCTCCTGCTTTAATTTCATCCTTTGAGCATTTTACTATGGCCAACCCTGACCCATCAGGACTGCTTTGTAGCTAAAGGTTGGAAAAGGGGTTATCAGGCAATGAAGTTTAGTGGGAATTTGTTGGGGGCTCTGAGGGCCTTTTTGTGGTCAAAAGGAAGTTAGTAGGTGACAACTCCACAAAGTTGAAAAAGATGTGGGGTCTCAGCTGTGACAGAACTCCAGGGCTCAAGACAAGGTGAGATGATGCCCTCTTTCCTCTCCCACAGACCACAAGTTGAAGTCAGGAACTAACACCAAGAGGGCTCTTCAGACAGTATACAGCATGATGAGCTGGGCAGGGGACGTCCCCCCGGAAGGCTGGAATCGCACCCGCCATGTCATCATCCTCATGACTGATGGTCAGAAAGGACCTTTTCCCTACCCCAGCCTCCAAGCCTACATGTAACACTAGACTACGATGGGGCCCTGAATATAGCTCACGGATGGCTACTGCTACTGAGCTTTCCTGTGATACAGAGGACCATTATAGGGGACCATTCTCCCTAAGGCTGTTCCCCTAGCCATGTGCCACTGCCTCCAGCCAATTTATCGACTTAGATCCTCATCCTCACCTCCCACTTTTATATTTTTATGGTCCCTGTCTTTTCTGCAGGCTTGCATAACATGGGTGGGGACCCAGTCACTGTCATTGATGAGATCCGGAGTTGGTTGGACATTGGCAGGGATCGCAAAAATCCCAGGGAGGATTATTTGGGTAAGTGACTTGCCTAGGACCTAACACCCTGATTTTTTTTTTTGCTGGTCCTGAGGCTTGAGTTTAGGGCCTGGGCTCTGTCCCTGAGCCTCTCTGTGTTCAGGGTGAGCACTCTACCATTTGAGTGACAGCACCACTTCTGGCTTTTCTGTTTACGTGATACTAAGGAATCAAACCCAGGGAGGGCATTATGCAAGCTAGGAAAGCATTCTACTGCTAAGCTATATTCCCAGCCCTAGTACCCTGATTTTTTCAAGGCCTTGACCTTCAACCTTTTTTCTTCTTCAGATGTATATGTGTTTGGAGTCGGGCCTCTGGTGGACCAAGACAACATCAATGCTTTGGCTTCGAAGAAAGAGAATGAACAACATGTGTTCAGAGTCAAGGATATGGAAAACCTGGAAGATGTTTTCTACCAAATGATTGGTAGGAAAATACAAGAGTATAAGACCATCAGGAAATTAGGCTCTTCCCAGGATCCCCTGAAGTTACTAATTTCCCTCTACCTCTCATCACAATTTGGAAGGCCTTAGTTCTTCTTGTTGTTTTTTAGTTTTAGTTTTTGCTGGTCATGGGGCCTGAACTCAGGGCCTGGGTGCTGTCCCTCAGCTCTTCAGCTCAAGGCTAACACTCTACCACTTGAGCTACAACACCACTTCTGGCTTTTTCTGTTTATGTGGTTCTGAGGAATCAAACCTAGGGCCTCATGCACGCAAGGCAAGCACTCTATCACTGAGCCACCTTCCAAGCCCTCCTTGTCTATCTTAACATCACTATTCTTGTTTCCTGGCACTGTCCATTTCCTGACCTTAGAATCACAGAACTCTGGGTAACCTCAAAGGTTTTTAGTACATTTTATAGATGTGGAAAGTGAGGCCAAAAGAGGCCCAGTAAGCTATTGAAAGTTGGTTCTGAAAATATCTAGGTTTCTGATCGTAGTCCCAAGTTCTTTCCATTACACCAGAATGGCCCTTTGTCCCCTACATAAGGAATCAAATGTTCCCAGACCTTTTCCCTCTGTGTAGGCCTTTGCTTCCCAGGGACATGCAGATTCCTCCAGAAGTGACTGCTGCCAGTTGAGAATGAAGGATCCTCAGCCTTCAACACATTCTCCTTTTCTGCAGATGAAACCAAGTCACTGGGCCTCTGTGGCATGGTTTGGGAGCATAGGAAGGGTACCGATTACCACAAACAGCCATGGCAGGCCAAGATCTCAGTCACTGTAAGTGCACCATTCTAGCAGTGAGGACTTGTGAGAGTTGAAAGGCAAAATGTTCACATCAGACTGCCTTGTGAAGGTTGAACTTCCTCTCCTATTGTCTATTCCCAGCGTCCTCTCAAGGGACATGAAAACTGTATGGGGGCTGTGGTGTCTGAGTACTTTGTGTTGACTGCAGCACACTGTTTCACCGTGGATGATGAGAAACATTCAATCAAGGTCAGCGTAGGTAAGAATGCACCAGATGGATTCTGAACTCCAGGCAACACCTTCCCTTCCTCAGCATCCAACACTCTACCTGACCTCACTTGTAGCCCCTCTTGCCTCCTGGATAGGGAAGAAGAAAAGTCATAGGGCCAGAGGCAGCCCACAAAGTGGTACCTATTGTTTTCTCTCCCCAGGAGGAAGGAAGCGAGATCTAGAGGTAGAAGAGGTCCTATTTCATCCCAACTACAACATCAATGGGAAGAAGGCACAAGGAATTCCTGAGTTTTATGACTATGATGTGGCCCTGATTAAGCTCAAGAAAAGGTTGACATATGACCAGACTGTCAGGTGAGAGCACTTAGGTTCCTGAGAAAAGACTGGAGGACTAGGTAGTATAGACAGGCCATTCACTGCTCTGACTGTTCCCATCTCCAACAGGCCCATCTGCCTTCCCTGCACGGAAGGAACAACTCGAGCTTTGCGGCTTCCTCAGACAGCCACCTGCCAGCAACACAGTAAGGCGTATTCTGGATGGGACAAGGATGAGATTCCAGGAGACAAGTGGGGCATGAGGGAGCTGCAGTAGGAGCAGATACCGCCCAGCTTATTGCCTAGTATAGGAAGGGCTGGAAGGACATCTACCAGGTGACAGAGGCAATGGGGGAGATGGTGCTGGGGGCAGCTGGAATGATCCAGTCTATTTGTTCAGAGGAAGAGCTGCTCCCTGCAAAGGATATCAAAGCTCTGTTTGTGTCTGAAGAAGAGAAGAAACTGATTCGGAAGCATGTTTTTATCAAGAATGGAGATAAGGTGAGGAATTGGGGGAGGAGAGGATTCTAAGCTGCTCTAGGCCTGTCTTTCCTAAGCCAGCTCTATCATCTTTCTCTCCCTTGCTTCCCACCTACCCTACAGAAAGCCAGCTGTGAGAGAGATGCCCAAAATGCTCCAGGCTATGACAAAGTCAAGGACATTTCTGAGGTGGTCACTCCCAGGTTCCTCTGTACTGGAGGGGTGGACCCCTATGCGGACCCCAATACTTGCAGAGGTAAGAGGCAGTTTCTTGGCTATGCTCTAAATTCCTGAAGCCCAAGTTTTTTTTTTTTTTTTTTCTCCTACAGCATCTCTTTTCCACAGGTGACTCTGGTGGCCCTCTGATTATTCATAAGAGGAGTCGTTTCATTCAAGTAAGTGCCCCTTTCTTATCTGTAGGGAGATGCCAAGTGGCCAGCATGGCCCCCAAAGCAGGAAAGCAAACTCAATGCATATGGCTGGTAAAAGGAGGGTAGAGGCTGCTTCATCTTAGGGCTATTGCTTGAAATGGGGAGTGTTGGGCCATGTGTCTGGTGTGTGTGCCAAGGATAAAGTTTAGTTGGGCTCCTTTAGGTCAGCTTAGATGCAAATAAGAATAGCCATGCTTCCTGGCATTAGGAAGAACTCCACCAAATGATCCATGGCATCTCCTCACTTTGACAGGTTGGTGTGATCAGCTGGGGAGTGGTGGATGTCTGCAAACACCAGAAAAAGCAGGTACCTGCTCATGCCCGAGACTTTCACGTCAACCTCTTCCAAGTGCTTCCCTGGCTCAAGGAGAAACTCAAAGATGAAGATTTGGGTTTCTTATAATGGGTTTCCTGATGAAAGAGGGCATGGGAAAATTAAAACAGCTGTGATAATAACTGTGTTCCAGCTCCTTTTGGTGTAAAGAAATGGGGGATGTGCATTGGCCATCTTGTTAAACAACTGAGATGAAACCTGACAGCTGTTTTTGAAAGGCCTAACCCCAATCCCAAGTGCTGAAAAACCAGAGGCTGAAGGAAGATGTGCAAGCTTCCAGCTCAGTGTTTTACTGAGGCCAGCATTGGGGGCATAGGAGGCACAAGGAATCCAGCTTCGTTTTCTAGAAGCCATCTACAAGGTTTTCCTTATAGACATCATCACTGTAGACAATCTGGGTCCTCTTGTCTCGGTGGCAACCATTAGGGCTGTTCTGGACAGCTAGGGAAGGAGGAGAGCAACAGTTAGGTCTGAAAGAGATCATGGGTCAAACCTGAGGCCCACAGCCTCACTACTTCACTCCCGGCCAGTTTTCCTGCTGCCCTCTGCTGGCCAGGATGGCCTGTGGTGACCAGTGACAGTCAACCCAATCATCATGGAGTGTGAATATTATTCTGGCACATGTAGATATTGTGATGGATGTTTTGTTCTTAGAAAATCCCAACATGTTTTCATAGCTGAAACGTGAATGATGTTAAACTACTGCTTTTGGTCAGTACATCAAAAATTAAAGATTAGAAACTCTGTAGCCTTTTGTTGATATACTTGATATACTGGTCAATTCTGGTGTCTACAGTGTCTTGCTCTGAATCCTTCTGTTTACTCCTTTTCCAGGAGAATCTATTTTCAGGTGAGGTGGGTTATTCACACTGAGAGATGCTACTAGCCCCACTAGAACTTCTCATGGGATAGCTTTGGTGTGCAGTGTCCTTGCTCTAACACACTGCTTCCCCTGGCTTCTTTCTTTCCTCCCTAAGACATGGCCCTCACTTCACACCATCCAAGGATTCTATCTTCACTACTCTGGGGCCAGAATGAATCTGTCCCACCTTCCATTCCCTTTGGTCTGTACCTTGTCACTACTGACCATCCCTTTTTCTCAAAGCCTGTGTCCTTTGACTTCACTGGCCCAGGGCCTCTGGTGCCTGCTCCCAGCCCTCAGACTATGCTCCCATCTCCTTTGCTGCAACTTCAACTTCTGACCAACAATGTCAGGATTTCTGGAGACATGTAGAGCACAAGAAAGGAGTTCCTATTATATTCCTGAATATTCCCCAAACCAGTCCTGGGTTATTTATTTTTCCTAAAAGCAATCTACCTGATGATTCTATTATTTTTTTAGCCATTCAATGATACAGATGAGTCTAATTAACATTTCTCATATTACACTTCAGTTCCAAAGGCTCACAGGCTATATTTCAAATACTTTATATATATATATATATATATATATATATATATGTATGTATGTATATATATATATATATATATATATATATTTTTTTTTTTTTTTTTTTTTGGTTGGTCGTGGGGCTTGAACTCTGGGCTTGGGCACTGTCTCTGAGCTCTTCAGCTCAAGACAAGTGCTCTACCACTTGAGCCACAGCACCACTTCCAGCTTTCTGGTGGTTTACTGGAGATAAGAGTCTCATGAACTTTCCTGCCCAGGCTGGCTTTGAACTGTGATCCTCAGAGATCAGCTCCAGAGTAGCTAGCATTATAGGCATGAACCATTGGCACCCAGCAGCAATTTCAAATTCTTGCAAAACATACTGTACACCACCTCAGAGCAAACATGCTGCACAGATGCTCTTCTCTCTTGAGGGAGAGAAGACTCTAGCTTCCATTTTCCCTCCCTGTTCCAGCCACTACTTGAGGAGTCATTTTTAATAAATCCTGACCTCTATTCCCTCTAAGAAAACCCTGGGGCTATGCAGAGGAACCAAAAAGGGTAGATTGTGAGGGAGGGGATGAGCAAAGGAGACTCCCGTTCTTACCGAGGGAGCCCCAGACAGACTTGCCAGTTGCGGCATCCAGCATGGGCTGTTTGCGGGCAATGTTCACTTTGAGCTGCACAGATTCCACCTGGGTTCCATTGAGCTGGAGCAGAAGAGGAGAGGGGACAAAGGAGAGGGGATGGGCATTAGACAACCATAAGAGTTATTCCATGGGTTGCTACCCTACAAATAGACTGAATAGGGATTTGAGAATGTATGTTTTTCTGTGTGACTAGAAAGAGACCTTGTCATGAGGAATTCCCTCCTGACAAGTATTTTGAGAAAACATGAGGCTGGCAGAAGGAATGGAAAGAACAGGTCTGGGAAGTCCCAACCTCAGCAACGGCCTGATCTGCAGACTCCATCTTTTCATAGGTGACGAAGGCACAGCTGAAAAGAGAAAACAGGATTAGGAAAGGGCCTATGGGACTCCCCTGGTCAAACTAGACTCAGAGCACACAGGCTGCCGGAGATACAGTGGCTTCCTCCCACAGGTCTACACATCCGAGGCTTCATCTAGAACTTTGATCATGCCCTGTTGTCATCCTTACTTTCTGGGTGGGTCCATGGAGAGGTCAATGATGTTTCCAAAGGGAGAGAAGGCCCCACGAAGGAGAGTGGGTGTCATGTCTTCTCCATACACGTAAAGAGTGTTCCCCTTCCGAGGGGCCCGGCGTTCAGGGAACGAGTCTGACCCTATGGGTCAGGAGTCACAGTCACAAAACAGTCTGTCTCAGCCTCCACCTGAGCACATCTTACTTAAACCCAGCTGAAGTTTCCTTCCCCACCAGCCAGGGTCACTTACTGCGGAAAGGGCCCTCTCGGTCTCGATCCCGGTCTCGATCCCGGTCCCGGTCCCGATCCCGGTCCCGGTCCCGATCCCGGTCTCGGTCTCGGTCCCGGTCTCTGTCCCGGTCCCGGTCTCTGTCCCGGTCCCGATCTCGATCCCTGTCTCGATCTCGATCTTTGTCTCGATCCCTATCCCGTTCCTGGTCTCTGTCCCGATCCCGGTCCCGGTCCCAGTCTTTGTCTCGATCCCGATCTCTGTCTTTGTCCCTGTTTCTCTCATGACTGCGGTCCCGGCTGCGGCTTCGGGGAGGGGAGGCTGAGGAGCGGGAACCACCCCGTTCTTCATAGCCCCAGTCAAAGCTTCTAGGAGGGCCATCACCGGTTCCTGGGCCCTCTGCTTCTTCTCCATCTGGCCCCAATTCTCGAAGCCGATCACTAGAAGACACAAAGCTGAGGAGAAGCAGAAAGCAAAGTTAAAAGGGTCCTTTATCTTTTTCTCTCAGACCCTGTTGGAGACTCAACAAACACTACTTCTATAATTAGCTCCTTCCACTCCACCCCAAACCTCCCTTAAAATCAGACAATTGACCCCCACACCAAGAGGGACCCAGTTTTAACTCTCTAACCTCTCATACAAAGATTTCCTCTGTGGACGTCTAGATGACTGAAAAAGAGACCAAGAACAGTTAAGGTGATATCCAAATATGTGGGTTTCTTGTCTTCCTCAATGCCCAGGCCCGCAGGTTGAGAACTGGGAAACAGTACCTCCTGTAGGTCGTCATCAGCAGATATGCTCCTCTGGAATGGCTGGAAAGTGGGGACAGGTCCCTTCTCAGGGTCCTGGAGAAGAAACACATGAGTGGTTGGTGTTGGATTTGAAGGCTGGCCTTTCATAAGGTGGATGGCTCCTCTTCTTTTTCAGGGTCTCTTTCTAACTAGTTCTCTTTTTTAATCCTAATATAGTCCTTATGTGATTATGTATTGCTTTTAAATAAGTGCCCTAATATTCATGTAAAGTACTTAGTTTGTCTAAACCTCTCTGAACCCAATGACATTTTTTTTTTTGGTCAGTTGTGGGCTTGAACTCTGGGCTTGGGCACTGTCTCTGCGCTCTTCAGCTCAAGGCGAGCGCTCTACCACTTGAGCCACAGCACCACTTCTTGTTTTCTAGTGGTTTATTGGAGATAAGAGTCTCATGGACTTTTATGCCCAGGCTGGCTTTGAACCTGGATTCTCAGATCTCAGCCTCCTGAGTAGCTAGGATTACAGGTGTGAGCCACCAGGCCGTCCCCAATGACATTTGTAAGCTGCTCTTGAAGTAACATATTCTGAGTTCTAACCCAAGGTAGATTAGAATATGTAAATATGGAGAATATGTACAATGGAAAAGAGTGTAGGAAATCACCTAGACTTTCCATTTTTTTAGATAAGAAATCTAAAGTTCTGCCGGACGCTGGTGGCTCACGCCTGTAATCCTAGCTACTCAGGAGGCTGAGATCTGAGGATCCCGGTTCAAAGCCAGCCCGGGCAGGAGAGACCGTGAGACCCCTATCTCCAATAAACCACCAGAAAACCGGAAGTGGTGCTGTAGCTCAAGTGGTAGAGCGCTCACCTTGAACTGAAGAGCTGAGGGACAGCGCCCAGGCCCAGAGTTCAAGCCCCACGGCCGACCAAAAAAAAAAAAAAAAAAGAAATCTAAAGTTCTAGGCAGGTGTGGTGTAGTCCTAGATATTTCTAAGGCTGAGGTAAGTGGACCCCTGATCCCATGAGCTAGATACTAGCCTGAGCATCATAGTGAGAACCCATTTTAATACAAAACAACTCTTCTAACACAACCAAACAAAAACAAAAACAAAAACAAAAAATCCAAAGATCACACAGAAAACCCTAAAGCTCAGAAGAGTACAGCATTTTTCTCATGTCTGAAGATGATTTTCTACCCCCTTTAAATCACTTCTCTTCTAACTTGGAGAGTTGCCCTCTGATAGTATGGGTCCCTGAACAATCCTACTTGTTCTTACCTTTAACTTCCCCTCTAGGGTTCGAGAGCGTTTGAAGCCTGAGTTCTTGGTCTCGGCTTTGATGGCACTGATGGCTCCTGACTTCACCAGCTGTTTTGCTTGCTCTGTTGCTGTGGCTGTGTCCACCACAGGCTGCTCTGAAAGTGCTGGAATAGTGGAGTGGTGAGGGAAAGAGACATTTTATTGGCTGTGGTAGAGGTCAGCTCCATTGCACCCATTTTTCCACCCTCTCCATTTCCCATCACTCACAGCGTTTGACGCCACCTTGGCTGGCTGTGCTGCTGCTACTTTGCTTCTTCAGTGCCAGCAATGCCTTTTTCTGAGAATGAGGATGAGAAGAGAGGTCAGTGTGGGTCAGTCCCTGGCTATGCCCACTCCCAATATCTCTGGGTACATCACTTCAGAGATGGTTTTCTTGGAGGTAACAAAGCAAATGGTACTCCTGGGGAAGTGCAAGGAGGCAGCCCTGCTTTTGCCATCTGGTCCCCCATATCATCTATAATGCCAGCAATATTTAACTACCCAAACTATGGTATCTAGAGGCTTTCAAGAGAACTACACTTTACAAGTAGAACAAAATAAAGCATGAATCAGTCCTCCTTCACCTCATCCATTCTCTGTATATTTAATGAATCCTAGATATTGCAACAGAAATATACAGAAATACATAGTTGCTACCCTCAAGAGTTCCTACCCTCAAGAAGTGTACAGTCCAGGAAATAAAATGACTAGAGTGAACTGCCAAGAATTATTATAACAACAGCTGAATGCAAAGTAGACTTTCTGATACTTAATTAGCTATTAAACTGGCCTCTAGGTAGGATCTGCCAGGATCTGCCTAAAAGAAATACGAGATTTTAGACAAAACAGGGTGACAAAGACACAGAGAAAGGTTCAATTTGCAGAGAAATGGTTTTAGGAACGCACGTTTGGGAGCGGTAATGGTTCTGATTGATAAGCTGAAGGACAGCAAGCTGAGACTTCGTTCTACACACGTGAAATTTCTTAAAGTATTAGGAAAGAGAACAGACTGTATCATTTTAACAGGAGTAAAAAAGTATGTTCAAAAAATGACTGAGAAACTTAAGAGACTATTATAATACCTTAAGTGTCAGAAAAGCCCTGCTATGAGGGATCCCCAGGAATGAATAAACAGGAGAAATGATGTAGAAAGGAGCATAAATAAGACTTGACATGTTGGGTGTAGTGGTCTATGTCTCTATTCTCACCTATTCAGGATGCTGAGGCAGCATTTAAGACTAGCTGGAGCTGGGCACCGGCTCACATCTGTAATCCTAGCTACTCAGGAGGCTGAGGTCTGAGGATCACGGTTCAAGGCCAGCCAGGGCAAGAAAGTATGTGAGACTCTTACCTTCAACAAACCAATAGAAAATTGGAAGTGGTGCTGTGGCTCAAGTGGTAGAGTGCTAGCCTAGAGTTAAAGAGCTCAGGAACAGTGCCTAGGTCCAGAGTTCAAGCCCCATGACTGACCAAAAAAAGAAAAAAGAAAAAAAGAAAAAAAGACTAGCTGGGGATTAATGGCACACACCTCTAATCCTAGCCACTAGCCACTCAGGAGGCTGAGATCTGAGGATTGCAGTTTAAAGCCAGCCCAAGCAGGGAAGGTGGTGAAACGCTTACCTCCATTGACCACCAAAAGCTAGAAGTGGAGCTCTGGCTCAAATGGAAGAGCATTAGCTTTGAGCAAAAAGCTCAGGACATGATTTTAAGCCTCAGGAGCAGCGTGCGCACACACACACACACACACACACACACACACACACACACACACACACACACACACACACACACACACACACACACACACACACACACACACACACACACACACACACACACACACACACACACACACACACACACACACACACACACACACAAAAAAGCTGGGCTACATGGAGATCCTATCTCCAGAAAAAAAAAAAGGAAAAGACTATTTGGTTATGCAAATTGTAGCAAAGTGAAAGATGAGATTTTTAGTTAAAAATACAGGAGAATTGAGAGTAGGCAGTCCTGTTTTAAAGATCAAGAAAAAGGACTAGCTTAGACAGGAAGATGATAGCTTCAATTTGGGTATCTGAAGGTTTTTAGCAAGGCACTGGATGGAAATGGGAAATCTAATCTTGGGAAATCTAGGTGGGAAGTCCAATCTAATCATCAGGTGTTACTAAATGCTACTGGAAAGGGTGAAAATTTCATGCAAGACTGCATAGAAAGGGATAGGGTCCACAGGAGGGCTTGAGAACATCCACTTCTTGAAGCTGCACAGTGTTGATATGTCTCCAAGAGTAAGTCACAAGAACCTCCATCCCATCACACTCACCCCACGTGTTGTTCTCAGAATGTAGAATCTGTGAGAGATTAGTCCATGCCCCTCATCTCACTTCCTCACCTTTTTCTTGAGTTTGTTGAATTTCTTCTGTAGAGCCTCTTCCTCCTCGCTCAGTCCCGGAGGTATCACCAACATGGTGGTTCCTGGTTTAGGGGCAGGACCCAAGACATCTTTCTCCACTGTCACCACCCAGAGTTTACACGCCGTCCACCCTGTACCCCAAACCACTCCTCCAGGACTGCCTACTCCCGTCTCCGGCCTTTTTCTAACCCCTGTTTAAACCAGGCTTCCTTCCAAGCTCCCGCTCGTCCTAATCAACCTGCATATCCTCGTCTTCCAGGTTCACAGACCGGGTTCAAGGCCCGGGAGAGGGTGTTGTAAAATACCTTCACCATCGCCAACACGATGGCACCCGACCTCCCCCCCCCCCCCATTACTCTCATTAGGGTATGGCCAACCCTGGGGTCCCGACGGCAGAGGGGACGCCTGACCGCGCATAGCACTCTCTGAGCAGCAAAAGAGAAGAAAGAAGAAAGAGAGAGCTCAGATTAAAGGGACGAAGAGTGAGGAGGGAGAAGACTTACCTGAGGGGGCGGCACCCGGGGCCCCACGGTCTCAGGAGGCGCCCGCGCCAGCCTCCGCAAGCGGGCTCAGAGCGATGACGTCGAAGGGGGCGGGAGGAGAACGCGGTTACCAAGGCTGCCGGGGCGCAGGAACTTCCGCCCGGCCTTCCTCAGTCCCAGAACCAGCCCTACGCGACGCTCGTTCACGCCGCCGGCGGGGGCGGGGGGCGGGGGCGGGGGGGGGTAAGGAGGCGTGCCGGAAGTCGGCTCTGTTTTCGCCCTCTTTGGGGCGGGGCTTACTCCACAGTCACTCTGAATTTCCGGACTGCTGTGGTGGCTCCAGGATGATGGAGACCGAGCGACTCGGTGAGGGAGAGGGGTGTGGGACGGAGTGGACAGGTGTAATGACTCATGACCCCTGACCTGTGACCTTTCCCTTGTAGTGTTGCCTCCCCCAGATCCTCTGAATCTTCCCCTTCGAGCCGTGGAACTGGGATGCACTGGGCGCTGGGAGGTGCTGAATGTGCCTGGAGCTGCAGAGAGTACCGTGAGTATCTTTGACCCGCCTAAAACTAAACTCTGCCCTTCTTGTAGTTGGAAATAGCATGGCCTGGCTCCCCTGGGGAGGGACACTGTCATCTGGGCTCCCACTGTTGCTCAACAGACTCCAGCCCATTGGATTTGTATCCATCCTCAGACCCACGTGAGGATGGATAGCTAGGATTGCTGGAAACATTTTAGCTTCAAGATCTGCTCTCTAAAAGGTCTCTTTTCTCTTTGGAGCCCTCTTCTTTTGTCTGCAAGGACCAGGACACTTGGTAGCTGAGATCAAGCTTTTGAGCCCTTGGCTCATTCTTAGATCTGAGACGCATTTTTAAAATTAGTGATTCTCATCTTTGAGTGTGCTTCATGGTTAGCAGTAGTGCTTTCTGAAAACACAAATTCCCAGGTCTGGCATATGTGAGTCTGAAACATCAAATTTGCATTAACTACTGCCCCTAGTAATTGAGTTTCAGGTAGTTTTGGACAGCCTTTGGAAAATAGTGCTTCAGCCTGATTCTCCTGACTGTCTGTTTGAAAGAGCCACTCTTTCTTTCTTTTCATATTGGGATTTGAACTCAGGGCCTGGAACTTGATTGGCTGGAGCTCTACCCCTCCAGCCTTGTTTTATGATGGTTATTTTGGAGATGAAATCAGTGAACTTTTCTGCCTGTGCTGCCCTCAGACTAGGATCATCCAAATCTCAGTTCTTGAGTAGCTAGGATTACAGACATGAACCACTGGTGCCTAGTGTTCATTCCTTTTTTTAAAAATTGTTATTCTAAAGGTAATACACAGAGGAGTTAAAGTTATAAAAGTCAGGTAATGAGTACGTTTCTTTTTTGACCATGTCACTCGTTCCCTCAGTGTTCATTTCTGATCTTAACCCAAGTCCCATCACTTCTTTTGTGTGTACTTTATTCTTTGTTAACTAATGCTTCTTTTCTGGCTCTTGTCCCAGCTTCCCCATGGCCTTCCTCCTTGTGCCCCAGATCTGCAGCAAGAAGCAGAGCAGTTGTTTCTCTCATCTCCAGCTTGGCTTCCTCTGCATGATGTGGAACATTCAGCTCGGTGAGGAGTCCAGAGGGGCCCAAACTAGGGAGAGAGGCCAGCTGACAGAAGCTGGGATAGGAAATAAGTACTCAACAAGTCACTTTCCTTCTTTATAGAAAATGGCAGAGGAAGACAGATCCCTGGTCTCTCCTGGCTGCTCTGGGAGCCCCAGTCCCATCTGATCTTCAGGCCCAAAGACACCCAACCACAGGCCAGATATTAGGCTATAAGGAGGTAAGAGGTCAGGAGCTCTTGGAAGTAGCTTCTGGAGATCAGAAGCAAGGTCAGCATCACTGGTACTCTGATCTCTTATCTCAGGTCCTGCTGGAGAACACAAACCTGTCAGCGACTACTTCCTTGTCTCTTCGCCGGCCTCCAGGGCCCATCTCTCAGTCACTATGGGGGAATCCAACACAGTACCCTTTCTGGCCAGGTGACTCTTGTAGGGATAGGATGGTATGAGAAGGATTTCCTACTCATTCTGTTCTGCTCTCATTCCATGAATTCCTAACTGTCCACCCTCTTCCCTAGGTGGGATGGATGAGCCTACCATAACAGATCTGAGCACTCGGGAGGAGGCTGAGGAAGATATAGATTTTGAGAAAGGTGAGGAGGGCTTTGCATCCAGGGTCTGAGGAGTAGAACCCTGGGAATGTAGCCCAGTCACTGGGCTGCTGCTAGCCTTTCATGCTTTTGCGAACAAGGAAAAGGTGTTCCCCAGGACCAAAATGGGGAAAGGTTGTCCTTTCTATAATATCCTTTTCCCATCTCTCAGAAAGTAATCACAGTAGACATGCCATCAACAGTGTCTAGGCTGTAGATGTCTGCATTAATACATGTATAACCTGTATGACAGTATCTGTGGCTGTGATTCAGTCTCTGTCCCTGCCCTCCAGATCTTCTCACTGTCCCACCTGGCTTCAAGAAAGGCATGGACTTTGCCCCAAAGGGTGAGTTTGATAAGGTTTTGTGGTGGAGTCCTCCTCTAGACAGATATGGAGTTGACAAGGTGGTCCTTTTTTTTTGCCTTGTTCCTCAGATCACCCAGCTCCAGCACCTGGGCTACTTAGCCTCAGTCGTCTGCTAGAACCTCTAGATCTGGGGGGTGATGAGGATGAAAGTGAGACAGTGGGACAGCCAGGAGGTCCCAGAGGGGACACTATTTCAGCCTCTCTCTGTGATGCTCCTCTGGCCCGAGCAAGCAGCTTGGAGGACCTAGTGTTGAAGGTTGGTGGTTCTAGGAGGTAGAAGCCTGTAAGAAGGGGTCCTGTCACAGGGAGGGTAGAGGCTTGATTGGGCCTGAGGGGCAGATTGGAACATCTTTGGGAGAGATTGGTAACAGATCTCTCCGGCTGTACTTTTACTGCCCTTGCTGCCAACTTTTCCAGGAAGCGTCTACAGTTGTATGCCCTGTGGAGCCTCCCAAACCTCCACCTCAGGAGGAATGGGCCATTCCTGTGGATGTCACCTCCCCTGTTGGTGATTTCTACCGCCTCATTCCACAGCCAGCCTTTCAGGTACTGAGGCCCAGTTCTCATACATTCCTCCACTACTTGGGGGCCCAAACCCTAGCCCTGATTCCCCTCCCATTACTTGTCTCCTCTCTCCACCAGGCCAGTTATCAGTCCCAGTCTGCCTCACTCCTCTCTTCTTTCTTCTACCCTGCAAGCCAAGCAGAAGTCAGGAAGTCCCTCCTTTCTTCAGCCCATATTGATCTTTCTCTCTTACAGTGGGCGTTTGAGCCAGATGTGTTTCAGAAACAGGCCATCCTGCACTTGGAACAGCATGACTCTGTCTTTGTTGCAGCGCACACATCTGCAGGGAAGACAGTAGTAGCTGAATATGCCATTGCACTGGCCCAGAAACATATGACACGGTACAAGTATCCTCTTTAGCCTCCTGCTTTTGCCAGCCAGTCCAGTTTCTCCTGCATTCTTTATGGACTTCGTCTCTTCTCCAGTCTACCTTGTCCTTTAGATGTAAGGTTCAGGAGAGAGACTGAATGGTAGCTACAGAGAAATGAAAAGCCACTTATAATTTAAGGACTTGTTTAATAAGGAGTGGGAGATGATATTTTGTCTGTGGTCATTTCGGGGGAAAAAGTATACGAAGGCCATTGAGTAAAAAGGGGAGCACTGTAGCCTCTGGGGTATGAGCCTGGGAGAGTTCAGAGGTAGAAAGGAGTCACTGAGTCTGTGTGGAGGGACTGGCTGATTTCATACCCTCTTCCTAGAACCATTTATACTTCACCCATCAAGGCCTTGAGCAACCAGAAATTCCGAGACTTTCGAAACACATTTGGGGATGTGGGGCTACTCACTGGGGATGTGCAGCTGCACCCAGAAGCCTCCTGCCTTATCATGACAACAGAGATCCTTCGGTGAGAGAGGGGACCCTCACAGGTGGGTTTTGGGTGGGCAGGTGAGGCTGCTTCAGAGTGGGCCACTGAGGCAGGGTGCAGCTGCTAGCTGCTGGCGAGTCAACCCTTTTCCTCTTCACCCCAGCTCCATGCTGTACAGTGGATCAGATGTCATCCGGGACCTGGAATGGGTCATCTTCGACGAGGTTCATTATATCAACGATGCTGAGGTGAGGGGGAGGCAGAGGGTCTCCTTTGGGACTACTTGAACAGCCCCTCTGTTCCACACATCTTGAGGACTTTACTGCCTTCTTTGCCCACAAACGGAACTCCAAGGGCACTAGGACTGCCCCTTGGCTCCCTGTGACTTCTCTCCCCTGTTCGTGTCTAGCGTGGGGTCGTGTGGGAGGAGGTGCTCATCATGTTGCCAGACCATGTCTCCATCATCCTTCTGAGTGCCACTGTCCCCAACGCCCTAGAGTTTGCTGACTGGATTGGGTGAGATGTGTATCCTAGGGTGCTTTGTTGAGGGAGTGTTAATATTCCTTCACTGGGGTGTAGAATAGGAGGGAAGGCTACTATAGTAAGGATCAGAGTTAGGATCAAGATCCTTGAGGATGGGGCTTAGGTGACTGTGGAATCCCCACGGGGCCCAGAACTTTGCATGGTAAGATTGGATGTTAGGGTTCAGCCTTCTATGCTGGGTCTCAGAAAAGTCTGAGTGAAGTCAGAAGGCTTAGGGAAGGTGGTAAAGCTGGGGGTTCTTTCTCATACTCCCAGTCTGATCTGCTGCTGTCTTCTCCCTTCAGACGGCTGAAGCGTCGCCAGATCTATGTGATTAGCACGGTTGCCCGGCCTGTCCCCCTGGAGCACTATCTCTTCACAGGAAACAGCCCCAAGACCCAGGGGGAACTCTTCTTGCTGCTGGATTCCCGAGGTGCCTTCCACACCAAAGGGTAAGCTCAGAGCTGGAAGAGTCAGGGCTGGGTCCTGATTCAGCCTGATGCCACCCCTCTATGTCCCAGGTACTATGCAGCTGTGGAGGCCAAGAAGGAGAGAATGAGCAAACATGCTCAGACCTTTGGGGCCAAGCAGCCCACACACCAGTCAGGGCCTGCGCAGGTGAGAGCTGGGAGAGTTCTGTGTTTACCAACATCTGTTTCTCTACCACCCTTTCTCCCCTGGTCCTCAGGGACTTGGACTTGAGGTCTGAACCCTCCCTGATTTACCATGACTACCCCTCCTCCACTTTAGCTCCCACTGCTTCAAAGATTCAACCTCTGCCCCTTTCCCTTTGGTTGCCCAGGACCGAGGAGTGTACCTGTCCCTCCTGGCCTCACTCCGCACCCGGGCCCAGCTGCCTGTGGTAGTGTTCACCTTCTCTCGGGGCCGTTGTGATGAGCAGGCCTCGGGCCTCACCTCGCTTGACCTCACTACAAGTTCAGAGAAGAGTGAGATCCACCTCTTTCTGCAGCGCTGTCTGGCGCGTCTCCGTGGCTCTGACCGACAGCTGCCCCAGGTGTGTCTGGGTGGAAATTGGGAGGGATTGGAGGTTCTGAGATCCATTCCTGACTGAGGGCTATCTTCTTAATTCCACAGGTCCTGCACATGTCTGAGCTCCTGCATCGGGGCTTGGGTGTACACCACAGTGGCATCCTGCCCATCCTCAAGGAGATTGTGGAGATGCTGTTCAGCCGTGGCTTGGTCAAGGTGAGCATGGTGGGGAGAAAGGGCTCCTAGGCCCTGGATACCCACTTGGCATGGCAGAGATGAGGGCAGGACAGTATATTGGTTAAGAACCTAGGTTCTGAGTTGGAGTCACTGACACAAACCCCAAAAGCTAACAAGCATGTGAAAAGTCACTAGTAATTAGAAATGCAAATTGAAATGCCTTCAATAGATGAATTTACAGCCATTTGGTAAAATTTAGAAATTGGCTAATGCCAAATATGGCCAGAGACATAGGAGACTTTAGAATTTTCTAGGATTCCTTGTGCAGGTATAACCAATTTGGCACTGTTTGGCAGCTCGACAACCTTCCCCATCTCCCACCTTGGCACTATTATACAAATTAAATATAGGTTTTTTGTTGTTGTTGTTGTTGGTCATTGGTCTTAACCTGGGTGCTATCCCTCAAGCTCTTCAGCTCAAGGAGAACATTCTACCATTTGAGCCATAGTGCCATTTCCAGTTTTCTGGTGGTTAATTGGAGTTAAGAGTCTTACGGACTTTCCTGCCCAAGGTTGGCTTTGAACCATGATCCTCAGATCTCAGCCTCCTGAGTAGCTAGGATTACAGGCATGAGCCACCAATGCCTGGCAAGTATAGCACGTTTTTGACCCTCAAGTCCATTCCTGGGTATCACAAAGAAAAAAAATTTTTCTGGATGGTTCTAAACATTTCTTATTGCAAGTTTATTTTTAATTTTACTTACATGGCATTAGACTTAGAAAAATAACCTGTGTATTTTCAGCCTTTGCAATGTTATTGAGATTTTCTTCAGAGCTTAGTATTGATCAGTGTCCCATTTTTTAATGCTCTCTGGGAACCAAAAAGAGTATCTAAAAAGAATATTCCTAGTGGGCAGAGCCACAACAGAGCCTCTTAGCCACACCATCCAGATCTCCCCCATTGTTCACAAAGAAATTTTTATCTTTGTCCATGAGAGAATGTATATGCTCTGTTCAATGTGATCTGGTTTTTGGTGGCAAGGTGTTAGTGCTATCAGGGTGCCTTTTACTAGGAAAATAGGTAAATGTGGGGGATGCAGTCCCACAGAATATATACATATACATGCAAACACAGGAATATAGGCAGTTATGGAAATACTATGTAGAAGAAAAGAAGGGCTGGGCGCTGGTAGCTTACACCTGTAATCCTAGCTACTCAGAAGGCTGAGATCTGAGGATTGTGTTTTAAAACCAGGTTAGGCAGGAAGGTCTGTGAAACTCTTACCTCCAGTCACCCACCCCAAACCAGAAGTGGCACTGTGGCTCAAAGTGCTAGAGTACTAACCTTGAGCAAAAGAGCTCAGGGACAGCTCCCAGGCCCTATGTTCAAGCACCACAACCAACCAAAAAAAGAAAAAGAAAAAAGAAGAAAAAGAAACAAGAAGAAAAAGAAAAAATCAGATATATAACTGCATTGTGTGAGTTACAAATATACCTATACAAAACAGGAAATAATTCTGTAATAAAATATTCACACAAAAAGTTACTTAGTAAACACATTGGAATCATTATAGTAGGCAGTTAGATGTAGAATATAGAAGCTAAAGAAAAGAAATGGGCAAGTTCATAAGCAAAATGAGAAACCACTTGTACCTACTTTGTGGATTTGCCTGGAGAGTTTAGTGAAATCCTGCAAATAGTGATCTGGGATTGATCTGAGTTCTACCTAACATTAGCCATAAGGTAAGGCAGACTAGCCTGGTCTAGGGTGTGTGCAGAGCCCCTTTGCTGATTTTTCTCTTTCCCTTCTGTCCCAGGTCTTGTTTGCCACTGAGACCTTTGCCATGGGCGTAAACATGCCAGCACGTACAGTGGTGTTTGACTCCATGCGCAAGCACGATGGCTCCACCTTCCGGGACCTGCTCCCTGGGGAGTACGTGCAGATGGCAGGCCGGGCAGGCCGGAGAGGCCTGGACCCCACAGGCACTGTCATCTTGCTCTGCAAGGGTCGTGTGCCTGAGATGGCAGATCTACACCGCATGATGATGGTGAGCAGGGGTGTCAGGACGACAAGCCAGGCTGGGCTCCAGCTTTGGAGATCTACTAGGTTCTCCTAAGTGTGCCGCTCTCTTCAGAGAAGCCAAGGCAAAGCAAATCCAAGGAGAAGATTGGGTTCCATCTCCATCCGATTTATTACCACTATGAACACTGGGCTAACTGGGGTCTTTGAGAACCTGTATACTTCATTTGCTTTCTTACGTTACAGAGGAGGTGAGGGGTAGTTTGTATAGTTGCAGATCTGGTTCCCCGAGGGCTGGCCAGGGAATACCAGACTTCTCTGACTTGGCTCCAGGGGAAGCCTTCCCAGCTGCAGTCCCAGTTCCGCCTCACATATACTATGATCCTCAACCTGCTACGGGTGGATGCCCTCAGGGTGGA
Organism: Dipodomys merriami; assembly: GCF_024711535.1. NCBI lineage: Eukaryota > Metazoa > Chordata > Mammalia > Rodentia > Heteromyidae > Dipodomys > Dipodomys merriami. The sequence goes on along the minus strand of NW_027202937.1, from coordinate 11,152,871 downwards.
GGACATGATGAAGAGGAGTTTCTCTGAGTTTCCATCCCGCAAAGACAGCAAGGTGAGGCGATTGGGATGACCAGTACTGGTCACACAAAGACTTGGGAGAAGTGGGCATCTAAAAGGCAATGTGGTGAAGGTGGCAGGCTGGGCTTGGAGTCTTTCATTACACAACCTTCCTCCTTCTGCTCAGGCCCATGAGCAGGCTCTAGCTGAACTAACTAAAAGGTTGGGGGCCTTGGAGGAGCCTGACACAACTGGCCAACTGGTTGATCTGCCTGAGTATTACAGCTGGGGAGAGGAACTGATGGAGACCCGGAATATGATCCAAGTGAGTGTGTGAGAGTGCGGGAGAGATGATGGGAAAAGGAAGTAAACACAGCGGGTGCTCTGAACTTAGTCCTAGTGATGCCTCCTCCCTAACTCCTTGTGTGTATGTCCTTCAGCGACGCATCATGGAGTCTGTGAATGGGCTAAAAGCTCTCTCAGTGGGAAGAGTGGTGGTTGTGAAGAATCAGGTGCATCACAACGCATTGGGTGTGATCCTGCAGGTGAGGACAATAGAGATTTGGGCCCCAGAGGGCTGGGAGTGAGGGAGCAAGCCTCTTCTCTCTTTGGTTGGGGGTGAGGCTGGAGCCACTACAATGTCCTCTCCTTTTCTGCCCATCACTGTCACTGCATGCACACCTCCTTTTCCTGCTCCCATAAGAAGCTGCCTTGATTGCTTGGCTTGGTTGCCACTCCCAGACTGGTAGGCTTACCTGTTGTTTTCCTAACTGCTATCCAAGAGTGAGCATCTTGTCGCTACCTTTGTTGTCTATTCCTGACATTCTTGTCCTGTCCTTTCTGCATCCCCCGCCTCCCAGGTCTCCTCAAACTCCTCCAGCAGAATCTTCACAACCCTGGTCTTAAGTGAAAAGCCTATGTCGGAGGATCCACAGGACAAGGAAGCAGCCACTCCAGATGTGCCCCACCCAGATGACCTGGTGGGCTTCAAGCTCTTCTTGCCTGAAGGTGAGAGTCAGGTTTCTGGCTTTCTGACTACAGTGTGAGCTTGAGTCAGGGCAAGGGCTGACCTCTGTTCTCCCAGGGGCCTGTGACCACACTGTGGCCAAGCTCCAGCCAGGAGATGTGGCTGCAATCACCACCAAGGTGCTTCGAGTAAATGGGGAGAAGATCTTAGAGGATTTCAGCAAGAGACAGCAACCGAAATTCAGGTCAGAGATGCTGCGGGGTGTTCCCTTTTCTCAGGAAGGGGCATGACATAGTACCAGATAGGAGGGTATGAGAAAGTCTCCTTCAGTCTGAAGTGAATGGTGAAGTTTGGGCGGGGGAGGGTTTTGCAGAGGAATTCCCCATAGAGATCTAAGGGAGATTCCCATGGCAAAGAAGCTATTACCCCATACTTCAAAACCCACATTTTTTAATTCAGAAAGGATCCTCCCCTTGCAGTGGTGACCACTGCTGTCCAGGAATTGCTTCGTCTGGCTCAGGCCTACCCAGCAGGACCCCCTACCCTTGACCCTGTGAATGACTTGCAGCTCAAGGATGTGTCAGTGGTAGAAGGTGGCCTTCGGGCCCGGAAGTTGGAGGAGCTGGTCCGGGGGGCTCAGTGTGTGCACAATCCCCGTTTTCCTGCCCAGGTAATTCCCAGGTAGGGTAGGAGGGATTTTCTGTGTGGTCTCCTGTGGGCTGGCCTGTTCCTCCTTGCCCTTAGTACACCTCTGCTGAGGGTGAGGAAGCTGATAAGTTTGCTGCTTGCTCTGTAGTACCTGAAGCTGAGGGAGCGAATGCAGATTCAGAAGGAGATAGAGCGCCTGCGCTTCCTACTGTCAGATCAGTCACTGCTGCTGCTCCCCGAGTACCACCAACGAGTAGAGGTAGGAGGGGCAGGAGTGGAGGTTGGGGAGTGGGGAAAGGATGGCAGGCTTCCCCACCATCTTTCTTACAGGTGCTCCGAACCCTGGGTTATGTGGACGAGGCAGGCACTGTGAAGCTGGCAGGACGGGTGGCTTGTGCCATGAGCAGCCATGAGCTGCTCCTCACTGAGCTCATGTTTGACAATGCATTGAGCGCTCTGAAGCCTGAGGAGATTGCAGCCCTGCTCTCTGGCCTGGTTTGCCAGAGCTCTGGGGACCCTGGGGATCAGCTTCCAAGCACCCTCAAACAGGTAGGGGATACTATCCCTCTTCTTTTCCTGGGCTCCAGCTTTTTTTTTTTTTTTTTGTCGGTCATGGGGCTTGAACTCTGGGCCTAGGTGCTATCCCTGAGCTCTTCAGCTCAAGTCAAGTACTCTACCATTTAAGTCACAGTGCCACTTCTGGTTTTCTGGTGGCTAATTGGAGATAAGAGTCTCACAGACTTTCCTGCCTGGGCTGGCTTTGAACCTTGATGCTCAGATCTCAGCCTCCTGAGTAGCTAGGATTACAGGCATGAGCTACTGGTGCTCTGCAGGGCTCCAGCATTTTTAACCCCTCCCACTAGCTGACCCCCTCTACTTGGGTAGGTAGATAGGGCTTCTTCCTGGATGCCAGGATTTCTTGGTCCTGGAGTAGGAAGGTGGGCCTTAATCTCCTTTTTCCCCTTCTGCAGGGTGTGGAACGTGTCTGTGCTGTGGCCAAGCGGATTGGTGAAGTCCAGGTAGCCTGTGGCTTGAACCAGACAGTGGAAGAATTTGTGGGAGAGCTGAATTTTGGGCTGGTCGAGGTTGTGTACGAGTGGGCCCGGGGTATGGTGAGTACATGAAGTTTGAGGTTTTTGGAGAGAGGTTGCTCAGGCCTGGCACACATTCATTTCTCATTCTGTTTTTCTCACAGCCCTTCTCTGAGTTAGCAGGACTCTCGGGAACCCCAGAAGGCCTGGTGGTGCGCTGTATCCAGCGCCTGGCTGAGATGTGCCGCTCACTGAGAGGGGCTGCCCGTCTGGTAGGAGAGCCTGTGCTGGGTGCCAAGATGGAGACAGCAGCCACCCTGCTACGACGAGACATTGTCTTTGCAGCCAGCCTTTATACCCAGTGAAGAACCCCTGGGTAAAAGTATAATAATAAAATAGCAAGCCACGGAGTATTCTTGGGATATTGGGCAGGGATGAAACAGCTCAGAAACAGCAGAGAGTCACTTAGAAATATTTCTTTACTCTGTACATTAACATAGGATAGATCCCTTCAAAACATCAGTCCTTGGGGGAGGGTGTCTTAGGGGGTGATGAGAGGTCCTGGGCCATGGCTTCCACATACCACGTGGGCAGGAAGGTATAGGGGCCATCTTGATGTACAGACACAGTGACTGGGTGGCCAGGCTCCCAGGAGAAGAGGTGGACAAGCCTAGAGGCAGATGGAAGTTGGGGTAAGGAGTAGAAGCTAAGCTCCCGGGATCTAGAGGAGAAACAGCTGAATGTCTCACCTGGGGTCATCTTGGATAACTGTGCTCTGTGCAAAAGTAAGGAAGGCAGCGCAGAAATTCATGCACACAGAGGGGTTCCAGCCATCTCGGTCATTCTGGAGTGGGCAGAGGAGATAGAAGACTGGCAATCAGGTGAAATCAGGAGGAGGGCAAGGCCGACTACAGCCCAATAGTCTTGGTGTAGGGGTTAGGGGGTTAGGGGTAGAAACAGGTGAGTGCTATGACACTGACTTACCCTGACGTGTTCAAACATCTCCATGGTAGGAAAGGTCTTGAAGGAGCAGACAAAACCCTCTGGGTTACGGAAGCCAGCAACAACATTTGGGACCCCTAGGAGGAATGACTGAGCCCACCATTTTAGGAGCTTGTGTCTAACAGGAAAAGCAAAGAGTTAGTGAGATCCCTCCTCCACCCTCCATTCTGCCCTCACCCTCTTCTCCAGGTCCCCTTCCCAGCTGTTAATCTGGGCTCTTGTCTTGCCCACCCCTATCCTGTACCTGTAGAAGCTCCTCCACTGGCCAGGGCTGTGCATCTCTTTAGAGGTCTTGAGCTCCACATAGCAGGTAGGGGGCTGTGTGGATGAAGCCTGAGGGTCTGTACAGTCTACCTCCCCTGAGAAGAGCAGAGGGTGGTTTCCCAGGCGGCTGCGTAGCACAGAGCAGAAGGCCACGTTCGTGTTAACTTCCCCAGAGGGGTCTGGAGAGCCTCCAGGTTTGTCTGTACAAGGAGAGAAGCAGCAGCGGGGATGGGGGCTCTCAAACATTTGGGGAAGGGGACAGAGACCAGAGAGTGGGGATAACTCTCACCTGCACACATGTACTGCTCAAACTTGTAGCCCATGTACATTAGCTCCCGGAGAAGGGGTGGCCGAGCAAGCCTCTGAGCCCGAGCAGCTGCTGTCTCCACCTCACTCAGGTACAATGTTCCCTGGAACCGAGAAGCTGCCAACTGCCATCCCTCCTGTCGTTCATATGGTGTTGTCAGCAATTTTGTCAGGTGCCCCCTCCATGTCACTATGGCCCCGGCCAGCCAGCCTGGACCCCTGAGAGGGAAGAGTCAGAGGCTGGGCTGAAAGTTTGTTACAAGCCTTAGCTTAGCTCCTTTCCCCATCTGAGTCCCAAGGACTAGGTCCCATTCCAACTATGGCTCTGATGATAGTAGGACAGGTCTAAAGATCTACTTTTGTGCTAAACTTAGCTCACCCCTCCAGCTGGCCTCGGTGTTCCAGAAGCCAGCGTAGCAAGTGGTCAAGCCTCTCTTGGATCTCCTCATCCCGAGGTTGGTATCGGTCAGTGTAACCATCTCTGAGGTCAAAGTTGGGGCTTGGTCCATTGGTGGGGGGTGGGCTGTAGTAGCGGAGGGCTCGGGCATCTCCATAGTACTGACGCTTGTCATCCAGGGAGAAGCAGCCTAATTCAGAAGGGCGCCGGTAGAAAGGAAAGGATCCAGAGTACAGAGCAGGTTCTGTGGACAATGAAGGTGCTAAGCAAGGGAGTTTGTTCTGAGGCTCGGCTACTTCTATTTTCTCAGCACTTCTCTTCCTAGTCCCTGTGGAATCCATGAGGCCCTGCGAGGGAAAAAGTGTGCACGTTACAGGGTAGGTCAGGACCAAACAAGCATCCTCCCAAGTTTTGGTCGTGAAGCAAACAGGCCCCAGCCCCTCAGCCAATCAAGTGCTCAAACAGTGCTTTTTCTTGCCCTATACCCCACTCCTGAGGTTCCCCCTAACGCAGACAAGGTAGGAAGTTTGGGCTCGGATGAAAGATCTGGTTACCTCAAAGCCCCCCAACCTTGACTTTCAACTCCGCGAGGCTATGACGTCAGGGTAATCGCGTCAAAAGCCGAAGAAGGTTGCAAAGGTGGTTTTTCTGCTTCGGATGACGCACTCATTCAGCGACTGTTGTAGGCAGATCCCTCGGGGCGGGGAGGGGCTGTAAGGTTTACACCAGGAATTTGAGCCCAACGTGGCCACGGTTCTCAGAGCCAATCGGTCGGTGGCAGGTGGGGAGCCGTAGCCGGGTGTACACTTCCCTTCACGCATTGGCCGGAGAGAGAACTAGCAACGCCTCCTTTATCGTCACGTGGTGCGCGGGGGGGGGGGGCTGTACATTAGGTCACGTGGTCTCTGGAGAGCACCGCCCAGCGGGGCCGTGCGTCACTGCCGTGCGCCGGAAGATTCTCTTTTCACCAGCCTTTTCATCAATTTCTCCCCGTTGGTCCGGTACCACCAAATCCCGGGCTATGAACCGAAAGCGGCGTCGCTTGCTTCCGGAGACCTTCGGACTGAAGAGGCGGCGGGAGCGAGGCCCTGTGGAAGTGGATCCTCTGAGGGGCGAGTCAGGTAACGGCGGCAGCCTCGGGGCCGGGCTGGAGACCCCCAACGGGGCGGGGCCTCCCTTCGGTCCCGGTGCGTTTTGGGTCCCCAGCTCCCTGTAGTTGGCTCCCCACCCCGCCTTAGTTTCGTCTTAATGACTCGGTCTCTCCACCTAGGGTCGGCGCGCGGGGCAGTGGCGGAGCTAGCGCAGCTGTTCCCGCGAGGCCTGTTCGAGGATGCCCTGCCGCCCATCGTGCTGAGGAGCCAGGTGTACAGCCTCGTGCCCGATCGGACGATGGCCGACCGGCAGCTGGTGAGGGGCATCCGAGCGACCGATAGAGGCCCCTTCCCTGCTTCACGGCCACTTGCGAAGTGCCTTGTCCTTCAGACCTTCAGTTGGTCTGCCAGCCACACAGCAGGCATTAGGCGAAGTGAAGGAAATGAAAGAGCCAGGCTTTGGGGAGAGCGGTCATGACGCATGGTTCAAGCAGACAGCTTTGGAAGGCAATCAGACTTAAGGTCCCTGTAGGATCTCGCCCACCAGTGCTGTTTATGTCTTGCACTGCAGAAGATAAGCTGGTAGAGAATGTTAAGCAGAATCAGGAGTGGGGTATTAGGTGTACTGGAGGTAGTGCAGTCAGCGAGATCATTTCTGAAGATACTGCAGCTGAGAACTGTTGACGGCCCAAGTAACGGGAATGTGGGAGGGAGGAAGAATCTGAGTGAGGCAAGAGGAGAGTGGGGAGAAGCTAGAGGTATAACTCCCAGATTTCCCAGAGTAAATATAGAAGGAAAACATGGAGTTGTTGGGGGTATAGGTACAAGCTGATTTGAAGGTGCCTGTGGAGCATCCAAAGGCAACTGTGGTGGACAGGTGGATATGACTGTTGCAGGTAATTCTTTGCCAGTGATAGAGAAACGAAAGTGAGGGAGGCCTGAATAGTGATTCAGTTTGTGGATGTGAGTCAGATCTAGCAGGAAGAGTAGAGGTGTGATTTCTAACCTCTGAAAGTTATGGCTGTTCCTCTCCAGAAAAACACATACAGGTCTGTGTGTGCACATACAAAGTATGGGCATATATATGCATATATATGTGTATGTACTTTGTGGAGGAGTGTTTTGCAAGATCGCCAAAGAGATCAAGAGGTATGACAAGATATTAGGACCAAATCCACAATTCTGGGAGACACCAGCATTCAAAGCAATGTTAGTAACTGCCTGGGCTGCTTATTCAGAAAATTGATATTCCTGGGACACACCCAAGGAAAATGAGATGATCTCTTGAGAAGGGATATGGGAACCTACATCTTTGAACTATTGCTTTTAAATTTGAGATCCACTGATGTAAGGGAAAATAGAGGAAGAGGAATCTGAAACCAGCCTTGGCTACATAGCAAGACTTTGCCTGTCTCAAAACAAAAAGAAAAACCCACCTAAAATGGAATAAAAAAATTCAACAAGAATCAACCTTTTGCATTGTTGCTTTCTATGCATGTTTTCTATTTTCTCTTTTGGATTTTCACTTTATTTTTTCTTGCTAAATTTCATCTTTTCTATAACATGTAAGGCTGTACTTTCCCTCTAAATATTAATATATAAGTAATAAGTTTTAGTATGTATTTTTATTTACAAGTTAGAAGTATATTCTAACCTCCTTTGTGAATCTTTTCCTTTAACTCACTGGGTTGATTAGAAAGGTATGTCATAATTTCCAAAACTTTGTTCTAACCTTGTTACAGATTTTTAGCATAAATGACATTGGTGGTCACAGAGTATGCACATTGTATAATTTTAGTCATTTGAAATTTGAGGTTTGCCTTATATACATGTTAGTTTTGCCAAGTAACATATATGTAATATATATAAATATTTTGAACATGATATGTATGCCATTACAACTGATATCGTTGAAATGTTCTATTGTTTCACTTAATTTGTTCCTTTGTTTTGTGAGTTTATGAGAATTGGACTAATATTTTCTTTATCGTGGATTTGTTAATGTCTTCAAATATTTCCTCGACTTTATCCCTTTTCTTCTGGGAATCAAATATACATTGACCCTTATTTTTGTATTTTATAAGTTTTATGACTGTCTTTTGTGTTTTCAGTATTTTAATTCTTTTCATTTTTTTTTTTTTTTTTTGTATTCTGGGTAGTTTTTAAGATCTCCCTCACAGCTGAATAGCTTTTTATTCAGCTATCCCTAATGCATTCAACACATCTATCAAGTCATAATTTCATTTATTTTTCTGACCTAGATTTTCTGCTTGGACATTTTTCAAGTCCTTTTATGATTGCCACTGATATTTTGCATCTTAGCCTTTATGTCAGCATTATGGATTATGGATTTATTTTTTTTTATTTTTATTTTTTGTCAGTTGTGGGGCTTGACCTCTGGGCCTGAGTGCTGTCCCTCAGCTCAAGGCAAGTGCTCTACCACTTGAGCTACAGTGCCACTTCCAATTTTCTGGTGGTTTATTGGAGATAAGAATTTCTCGGACTTTCCTGCCTGGGCTGGCCTTGAACCGCAATTCTCAGATCTTAGCCTCCTGAGTAGCTAGAATTACAGGCGTAAGCCACCGTGCCTGGCTTTATGGATGTTTTTAAAGGCAGTCTTTGACATAAGATAATTGCACATATTAATAGTGTATGGTGATGTTTTGTTACATGTGTATAATGTATAAGGACCAGTTAGGGTAGTTAGCATTTCTGTTGGAAACCTGTAAACTCTCATTTTTCTCTTCCATCCTCTTTTTAAAATGTCAGCCAATGCTGTATCACTGCACTATAACCTCAGCCATTTCTTTATAAAATATGTAATAAATTGTTATGAACTATTGCCATCTGTTGCTATGGTGGAGAGCAGTAGAATTTATTCTTCTTATGTAACTAGTTTGGGGGGAAGAGAGAGACAGAGAAAGATAGACAGACATATACACACACACAGCGCACTAGCCCCATGTGTCTTTTATGTTCTGTTTTGTTTTTTTTAATCGGTCTCGGGACTTGAACTCTGGGCCTGGGCGTTGTCCCTCCGCTCTTCAGCTCAAGGCTAACACTCTGCCACTTGAGCCACAGCACCACTTCCAGTTTTCTGAGTGGTTTATTGGAGATAAGAGTCTCACAGACTTTTCTGCCCAGGCTGGCTTTGAACCGTGATCCTTAGATCTCAGCCTCCTGAGTAGCTAGGATTATAGGCGTGAGCCACTGGCGCCTGGCTATGGTTTGTTTCTTTTGAGTTTTGTTTCCTGTGTAATGAAGTTATTTTTGGCTCTGTGCTGACCAGATTTGCTTAGATCAGCAAGTGCCTTTCATGTTTCAATTCTTTCTGAGTTCCTATTTCGATTTTTGTTAGTCTAATTTCATTTTGTAAGCTCTTTAATGCTTAAAGAGATATTTTTTTAAAAAGAGTATTATAGCAAATATTTGAAGATAATGTTTCAGCATAGGTGGTTTGGTTTTGTTGTATTCCTACAAACAGCAGCCCTTTTATATTAAATATTTTATCCTTTCCTCTTACCTTCTATCACCCTAAATTGAGACTGCTAAGGTTTTTTTTTTTTTAAATATGGAACACTTCACGAATTTGCCTGTCATCCTTGCGCAGGGGTCATGCTAATCTTGTATCGTTCCAATTTTAGTATATGTGCTGCTGAAGCGAACATGAGACTGCTAAGTTCTTAGTGATAGGGCCAATGGTGTTTTTGTATGTTTGTTTTTGTTTTGCACTGTTATTGGGTCTTGAACTCAGAGCCTGGGTGATGTCCCTTAGCTTTTCATTCCAGGCTGGTATTCTACCATTTGAACTACAACTCTACTTCTTTTTTTTTTTTCTTTCTTTCTTTCTTTTCTGATTAATTGATGATAAGTGTCTCATGGACTTTCTTGCCTGAGCTGGCTTTGAACATTGTCTTCAGATCTCAGTCTCCTGAGTAACTTAGCATTTTAAGTGTGAGCCACTTAATTAGTATTTTATCTTCGTGCTTGGCATGGGTCTAGTCTTGGAAAATACATATTGATTGACAGACAACTCATAAGGCAGGATGGTAGAGTGGGCAAGTACCTGGAAAAGGCTGTTTAACCTATCTTCCCACACAATAAAAATGTGCCCAGTATTGGCAAGCAAAAATATCTCTGCTCCCAAATGCTTGAAATATAATCTTACCCTGACCTCCTTTCTACTCCCATCTCTGGAGACAGAAGGAGCTTCAAGAGTGTGGCGAAATCAGAATCATCCAGCTGGGCTTCGACTTGGATGCCCATGGAATTATCTACACTGAGGACTACAGAATCAGAGTATGTGTGACTGTGTGTGTGTGTGTGTGTGACTGTGTGTGTGTGTGACTGTGTGTGTGTGTGACTGTGTGTGTGTGACTCTGTGTGTGTGTGACTCTGTGTGTGTGTGACTCTGTGTGTGTGTGTGACTGTGTGTGTGACTGTGTGTGTGACTGTGTGTGTGTGTGTGTGTGTTGTATGACAGATGGGAAGGGGAAGGGGAAGGGGAAGGAGGGGGGCAGGGAAATTAAGAAATGGAAGTAAAAAGAAAACATTTCCTTACCCAACACCCTACTAGAGAAGGAATAGGGCCCTGGTAAGTAGTAAAATGAGAGAGGGAGAGCCGGGTACTCTTGGCTCATACCTACTCAGGAGCCTGAGATCAGGGGATCTTGGTTCAAAGCCAGCATGGACAGGAGAGTTCATGAGACTCATGTCCAGTTAACCACCAAAAAACTGGAAGTAGAGCAGTGGCTTAAAGTGGTAGAGCACTAATCTTGAGCATAAAAGCTCAGGGATAGCGCCCAGGACTCAAGTTCAATCCCACAACCAATGAGAGAGAGAGAGAGAGCATGAAAGACAAGGAAGGGAAGGAAGAGAGAGAATCAAAAAGAAAATAACCTCAGGAGAACCAAGAAGAGACACTGTCCTGGTGGAGGGGGTGGGGGTAGGTGGAGGGGAGCTAGGCCATGAATCTGATCTCTGGTTCCAGGTCCTCAAGGCCTGCGATGGTCGACCATATGCTGGGGCAGTGCAGAAGTTCCTGACCTCAGTACTTCCAGCCTGTGGGGATCTTAGTTTCCAGCAGGACCAAATGACACAGACTTTTGGCTTCAGGGACCCAGAGATCACGTGAGAATTGTGGGATCAAAAGGCACTTCCCAGCCTCCCTCTAATCTAATCCATCCTGACTTTTTAGTGAACTTTCCAAAAAGGTTTGGCTCTTCTATTTAATAAAATGACCTGATTATTCTCCTTGGGAGAGAGGAGGCCTGTTTTAGATGGGGTCTTGGAAAGAGTCCTAGATTACAGTTCAAGAGAACAGGGGGCTTATTAAATGCATATGGGCCCTGTCAGGAACCATAAATGTCTGGTGTTAATCATACTGGGACTAAGAGGATAGAGATGGGCAGGAGCTGCGATGTCTAACATTCCCATTCAAAAAAGCCCCCTAAGCCAGGCAACACTCAAGAGCCTGAAAACAGAAGGATCATAAGATTAAGGCTGGCCTGAACTAAATAGCAGGACCCTATCTCAAAACATTCCACCCCCACCCTGGGAGAAAACATATACAAGGATTAAGTAAGTATAAGGGAGCCATATCTAGCTCTGGCCTCCTAGTCAGTAATAATGAATATGAAAGCATCCTAAAAATCAAGTACTGATCTTCTCTAGGGAAGGAGATACTGGTAGTAATGGTAGTAAAATGGGGCAGGAACTCTGGCGAGATTGCATAGGCCTGGGTTGGCCCAGAGAAGCCTCTCCTCAGTGTGTTTCAGGGCTTGTGCTCAGGGAGGGCATCTGAGGAGAAGCTGATTTAATGAAAATGTACTAGTGACAGGAGGGAGTTCCAGGCAGGGCCAATGAAGCCAGCAGGGGTAACAGAGGTGGCAACGACAAAGTGTGAACACATATTGCCCCCGCTTGCATTGTCTTAGCTGCTTCCTCTTGCATGGTTGCCTGTTTCTGGAGACTAGTGTCCAAACATGAATAGATGGGGAAGAAAGATGGTTCTCAGAGTTCAGGCTGCATCTCTCTTCCCCTCCCATAGACAATTGGTGAATGCTGGAGTCCTCACAGTCCGTGATGCTGGCAGCTGGTGGCTAGCTGTGCCTGGAGCTGGGAGATTCATCAAGTACTTTGTTAAAGGTATCCTTGAGTCCTCAGCTCCTTAAGAACACCCATCGGTGGCTCTTCAGGCCTCTTCACCTTTTCCCTCTCCTGGACCCCTTCTCCAGGACGCCAGGCTGTCCTTGGCATGGTTCGGAAGGCTAAGTACCGAGAGCTGCTCCTATCAGAGCTCCTAAGCCGGCGGGCACCTTCTGCAGTACGGCTAGGCCTTGCCTACCATGCCCATGATCTCATTGGAGCGCAGCTGGTAGACTGGTGAGTATCCCTCTGTCTTCTGTCTGATGACAGAGCAATGCTCAGTGTTGGATTTCCTCCTGGCTCATGCTTCATTGACCAAGAAAGCCCAATTCTTTTCTTATTCTGGAACCCAGGAACACCCTTTGTCAAGTCCTGAGGTCCACACTTTGGGCCCAGGAAGCTTACTCCAATATTGTGTTTTTCATTCACAGTGTCTCCACTACCTCTGGAACCCTCCTCCGCCTGCCAGACACGTGAGGATTCTGATCCTTGCGCAGTGCCTTGAAGTGGGGCTAAAGGGTCCTGAAAGTGCTTCCCAGTGGTGACTGAGGCCAGAGTTGCTTTAGGAAGCCTGGGCACTAGGACAAGTGCTGGGCTCCCATGGGCACAGAGGACCAAATAGGTTTGCTGCTGGGAGCCTGGGCTCTGACTTCTGGTGGGCTGTGGGCAGAGCTCCTTTGCTCTTCCACGTATGTGAAGCTAGAAACTGTGACAAAACTATATATGCTGTCTGTCATGGAGAGGGTACTGCTGTTGCTCTGTCTTGGGATAAAAAGGTGGGACTACTGGGGAGCCTGGGAAAGAAGGCTGGGGAAAGAGGCAGGGTCATCTGCCCTACATGTTTGGTTGAAACTGATAAATAAAGTACTTCTGTTCATGAAATTTTCTGGGTGTCTTTGTGTACTGTCATGTGTGTTCAGGTGTCTTATCTAGAGGTTAAAAAAAAAGCACCAAACTTAGGCCTGAAATTTGACTTATTATTGAGAAAATACAGGGTTTCTTGACATTCAGGCTCTTCTTGTGTGTGGTGTGGATGCACCTGATGTCCTGAACCACAGAGTTCCTGTTGGGGGTCACAGAAGTTCAGTTTGAGTTGTGGTAAAACAGGTCAGTGGCTTCGAAGCCCATCCCTGGCTTGCTGGGACCTTTAAATGCCCTGTATATCTCAGCCACTGTGGGCTTACACATAGGCAAGCCCATTTGCTTGCATAACATGCACAGAGATGTACTCAGTTAAGGGAAGGGGCCCAGAATTGGAATGAGGGAGTTAACAAGGAAGGACAAGATCTGTCTCTGGGCCAAGATTTCTTCAGACTCCCTCAGGGACCCTGGTGTCCAGGCTGCTCCCCCAACACTGGGCCTGGAGCCAGTTGCATTTCTTGCCCATCACGTGGTTTCCCGGCTTGGACAGGCTAGGGGAGGGGCAAGGTCCAGAGTCAACTCTGTTTTAAGCCCTAGGTTGACCAGAGGGGAGCAGACAGACAAACCAGATCCCTCTTGGAGCCTCCAGCCATGAGGCTCCTCTGGGGACTGATCTGGGCATCTAGTTTTTTTGTTTTGTCTCTTCAGGAGCCCAGGTCCTGGGGCAAGATACTCAAGATATTGAATGCTTGGATGGGGGGGGGACAGAACTGGAGATGGGGTTTGATTCAAAAGTGGGGGGATACCAGGGTGGATGTGTCTGGTAGTCTGACTTCTATCCTTCACCACTCTCTCTAGGTTGCTCCTGTTCTCTCCTTCTGTGGTGAAGCTAAGAACTCCCCTGTCAGTGGGAATACAGCTCCTTGACGCACCTCCGGGACAAGTAGTAAAAGGACATGTCTTCCTGAGAAACCCAAGTAACAATAATGTTCCTTGCTCCCCGAAGAAGGACTTCACCCTCAGTTCAGAAAAAGACTTGGTACTCCTCAGCCTTCCGGTAATGCTCTCATACCCTCTAAATGACTTTGTCTTCCTCACTGGCCTCCTTCCTCTTTTTCCATTCTGATAGACTCTTCAGTGTTTCTATCTTGGTCTTTGTTTCCTTCTGCTGTCTGACCTTCTCTCCTTTTCTTGACAGGTCTCCATCAGAGATGTAATGAACTGTAAACTCTCCCAACTGCACAGAAACCCTAAAGTCCAGCTGGTGGCCCAGACTCCATGGCTGAAGAACTCTCTCTCCAGGAAGACAGATGTTCAGGGTGTCAACTTGCTCTTTTCTTCTCGCCGGGGGCACCTCTTTCTGCAGACTGACCAGCCCATTTATAACCCTGGCCAGCGGGGTGAGCCTCAGTCTTCAGGCCTCTTCTTTATTTACCTCCCTCCCTGCCCACTTAGGACTTGTTAGCAAGCTTTACACCTTGGAATTAAGCTCACCCTCCCTTTGTACATATAGACTCCTGCTCAGCCCTCTCTTATTTCCACTTCCAGTTAGGTACCGGGTCTTTGCACTCGATCAAAAGATGCGCCCAGCCACTGACACTCTCACAGTCATGGTGGAGGTGAGTCCCTGACCTCTGGCCTTCTTGACCGTACTTCTTGTATGTGATCTCCCACTTGAGACCATTTCTGCTGCTCTTGCAGAACTCTCATGGCCTCCTTGTACGGAAGAAGGAGGTTTATGTTCCCACGTCCATCTTGCAGGATGACTTTGTGATTCCAGACATCTGAGTGAGCTTCCCTGAACTGAGGGTGTTCCGTCCCCTCCCTGATCTAGACACTCCAATTCTCCTTTGCCCAGGGGCTCTCTACCTGCAACACACAGTTACCTTTCAGATGCCCCGAGCATGGCCCTCCTCGACATCTGGTTTGCCTTCTCAGCTTCTTTCCTAGGGCTTCAGGGTCCTGGATGTTTATGACCCACCTGCTCAGGTAGGCTGAATCCCTTCTTTGTCTGTTTTTAGACCAGGGACTTGGAAAATCTCAGCCCGATTCTCAGATAGCATGGCATCCAACAGCAGCACCCAGTTTGAGGTGAAAAAATATGGTGAGCCCTGCTCGTTTGGTGAAGGAAATGAGAGGTGAGAGGGTAGAAGAAGCAGGGAAGCCCCGATGGAAAGGGAGTTTTTTTGTGTGTGGTTGTTTTTTTTGTTAGTTGTGGGGCTTGAACTCAGGGCCTGGGCACTATCCCTGAGCTATTTTTGCTCCAGGCTAGTGCTCAACCACTTGGGCCCATAGCTCCACTTCTGGCTTTGGAGTGGTTAATTGGAGATAAGAGTCTCACAGACGGGCTGGCAAGGTGGCTCAGTGGTAGAGCACTTGCCTTGCATGCATGAGGCCCTGGGTTCGAGTCCTCAGCACCACATAAGCAGGGAAAAAAAAGCCAGAAGTGGCGCTGTGGCTCAAGTGGTAGAGCACTAGCCTAGAGGTGAAGAGCTGAGGGACAGTGCCCAGGCCCAGAGTTCAGGCCCCACGACCTGGTCCCCCTCTTCCCTCACCCCTCCTCCCCCCGCCAAAAAAAAAAATGTCTCACAGACATTTCTGCCTGGGCTGGCTTTGAACTGCAGTCCTCAGATCTCAGCCTCCTGAGTAGCTAAGAGTACAGATATGGGGCCACTGGTCCTTTACTAGGGTCTCACCTACTTGCCTCTTTACCCTGGGCCAGTTCTTCCCAACTTTGAAGTGAAGATCATTCCTGAGAAGCCCTATATCCTGACTACTCCTGACAACCTTGGGGAAATCCAGTTAGACATCCAGGCCAGGTAACACCCACTCCCCAAATAGGTTCTGCTCCTGGGCCCCCCTTGCAAGTGAACGGGCTCCCAGTTTCCCTCTCTTCTGGATCATTATCTCCCCCATCCTTTGGTCCACCTTCTCCTGATGGCAACAGGTACATGTATGGGAAGCCTGTGCAGGGGGTGGCATATGTGCGCTTTGCGCTCCTGGATGAAGATGGCCAAAAGTCTTTCCTGCGGGGACTGGAGACCCAAAACAAGGTAGGATGGAGATAGGGGTTTGGTACTGGAGAGGAGAAATGGGGACCTTCAGTCTCACCCTACTTTCTGTTTTCTCCTGTGTCTCAGTTGGTGGATGGCCAGAACCACATCTCCCTCTCAAAGGCTGAGGTCCAGGGTGCTCTGCAGAAGCTTGGCATTAGTATCCCTGAACTTCTTGGACTGCGCCTCTATGTTGCAGCAGCCATCATTGAGTCTCCAGGTGGGTGACTTTCTTTTATTATAACTCCAGCCCCTTACCTGTGTTCCCTCTGAGCTGACTGTATTAGTCAGCTTTCCATTACTGTAACAAATATGTGAGAAAATCAGCTTATAAAGAAAAAAGGTTTATTTCAACTTAGGAATTTGGAGGTTCTAGTGTGTGATCTGTCGGCTCTGTGATGAGGTAGCTCATTGTGGCAGGGAGTGTGTGACAGAACCAAAATGCTCACTTCATGCCAGGAGATGGAACAAGGAGGATCTGGAGTCTCATTGTCCCCTTTGAGGGCACCCCCTAATGACTTAAAGACTTTCCACCCAACCCTGTCTTTGAAAGGTTCCATCACCTCCTAATAGTGCTGTGCTGGGACCTAAGCCTGACCTTTGGCGGGGACTTTTAAGATCCACATTATAATGCTGGCCCTATTCTTCACCATCAGCATTATCCCTAACTTGTGTCAGCTTTCCTCGGGCCCAAATTAGGAAAACCCAAGAAATCATTTCTCTTAAACGCTGCATGATTTTTACCTCTTTGCCCACCTCAGTTTATTTATTTTTGTTCATTTAGTCATTCATCCACTCACTTATCCAGTAATTATATGTTACACACATCTGGATCCTGTGTCAGATTTCAACAAATGTGGAGATGAATAGGTTCCCATACTCTGAGGAACTCACTATTAAGGGAAATGATTGGGTTCCCTCCACGCTCCCCCACCCCCCACTGCCTGCCATGCCCTGTTCCTTTCCTTCTAGGAGCTCTCTGCCCTTTGTTTTGCAGGGGGGGAGATGGAAGAAGCAGAACTCACTTCCTGGCGTTTTGTGTCATCTCCCTTCTCCTTGGATCTTAGCAACACCAAGCGACATCTCGTGCCTGGGGCCCCCTTCCTGCTGCAGGTTTCTCTTGGAAGGGAAGGATTGGAGGGGAGTGGGGAGTGCGTGTGGGTCAGAAGGGTCCACCATCTTGCTGACCACTCTCTTTTACTGGTCCTTCTCCCATCTATATAGGCCATGGTCCGAGAAGTGTCAGGTTCCCCAGCCTCTGACATTCCTGTCAAAGTTTCTGCCACACTGTCTTCTGGATCTGTTTCTACACTCAAAGACTTTCAGCAGAACACAGATGGGACTGGCCAAATCAGCATTCCCATCACGATCCCCCACGCCACCACAGATCTGCAGCTCTTGGTAGAGTTCCTCTTACCTATGAGGGTGGTGGGTGGGAAGGGAAGGAGGGTGAGCTAGTTCCTGAGGGGCCATAGCTCAGCTTGGGAGCAGGGATCAGGTATTTTGTTCCTTGCTATTGACCCTACCCCAACCCGCCTGTGTCTCCAGGTGTCTGCAGGCTCCCTTTATCCAGCCACAGCCAAGCTCATGGTACAAGCCCCACCCCCAGGAGGGCCTGGCTTTCTGTCTATTCAGCGGTTGGATCTTCACCCCCCTCGTGTTGGAGATACTTTCATCCTGAACTTGCAAACTGTGGGCATCAGTGGTGCTACCTTCTCTCACTACTACTACATGGTACGCATAGTTGGGG
Source organism: Dipodomys merriami (assembly GCF_024711535.1). NCBI lineage: Eukaryota > Metazoa > Chordata > Mammalia > Rodentia > Heteromyidae > Dipodomys > Dipodomys merriami. The sequence goes on along the minus strand of NW_027202937.1, from coordinate 11,135,357 downwards.
AGTAGAGCCATTCCAGGGTGCAGTAAAGCCCTTTGGACCATCTGGGCATAGTTTCAGGAAGCCACTCTTGCTTCTCCTCTTCTTGGTCCAGATCCTCTCCCGGGGTGAGATTGTGTCTATCAGTCGAGAGCCCAGGAGGACCCTGACCTCAGTCTCCATCTTTGTGGACCATCACCTGGCACCTTCCTTCTACTTTGTGGCCTTCTACTATCATAGAGGACACCCAGTGGCCAACTCTCTACGAGTGGATGTACAGGCCGGGGCCTGTGAGGGCAAGGTAACAGGTTGGAAGAGAAGAGTGTTGGGATGTGTTTGTGCTAATATAGGGGAGCCGAGCAATTGCCCGCAGACCATGGGGATACACTTGAGGATGCACAGGGCTGAAAGAAGCTGATTGACCCCACTCCCACTGACCCTACCTCTCATTTGCACCAGCTGGAGCTTAACCTGGATGGTTCTAAGGAGTATCGCAATGGGGACAATGCCAAGCTCCACATACAGACAGATTCCTTGGCACTGGTGGCTCTGGGAGCCGTGGATACGGCTTTGTATGCTGTGGGTGGCAGGTCCCATAAACCACTTGACATGGGCAAGGTTTGTCAAGCCTTCTCCCCTATCTTCCCGCCTCTCTGCTTCCTTCCTTGAGCTTAAGCTGTGAGCTCAATTCTTAGATCTCACTTGGACCCTTCCTTATCTGTCCTCATCCTCTCAGCCTTGGACCTCGATTTTCCTACTCTCTGTAATTCCTCATTATTTGTTTGTGCTCTGCCCTCTCATCCATAGCTGAATGGGTGGTCCTGCCTCTGAGCCACTTTTGTGCCCAAGCATCCCTGCCCTTTCTTATCAGGTCTTTGAAGTCATGAACAGCTACAACCTCGGGTGCAGCCCCGGAGGCGGGGACAATGCTCTTCAGGTGTTCCAGGCAGTGGGGCTAGCCTTTTCTGATGGGAACCAATTGACCCCAATTAGAGAGAGTAAGAAGTGGAGGAGTGGATGGGGGGAAATAAGGCTTATGGGGGCAAAGACTAGAGGGGTGGGAAGGCCAAGCGGAGGAAAGGGAGGCAAGATAGGAGGTCCCCTATCGCTCAGCTGATTGTTTTTCTCTCTGCCAGGTCTGAGCTGTCCCAAGGAGAAGAAAACCCGGCAAAAGAGAAATGTGAACTTCCAAAAAGCAATTAGTGAGAAGTGTGAGTTATGGGTGCCCAAGTAGCTACTTCTGTTGGCCGAGTGTCTGGGGGTCAGGATGGGGATCTGCCTCTCTTCTGTTCCTCAGCAAGTTAACAGAAGATGTTCAGAGTTAGGGAGCTAAGTTTTGAGGTTGAAAGTGGATGAGCCAGTGCCTCTCTCATCGGCCTCTCGTGATCTTGAGACAAGTCCTAGTGGATCTCGGGGTTATGGTGGGGCTGAGGCTTTGTTTGCTCATACTCACTCCCCACTCCCATGCCCTGCAGTGGGCCAGTATGCTTCCCCAGTTGCTAAGCGCTGCTGCCACGATGGATTGACACGACTGCCCATGACACGCACCTGTGAGCAGCGGGCGGCTCGAGTGCGACAGCCAGACTGTCGAGAGCCCTTCCTGTCCTGTTGCCAGTTTGCTGAGAGCCTGAGAAAGACAATGCGGAACAGGGGCCAAGCAAGCCTGGCTCGAGGTAAGGAGGAGCCTGGTGGGGGACAGGAAGCGGTACCTAAAAGGCTCACATGGTCCCACTACAAACCTGTCCTCCAACTGTCCCTAGTCCTGGAGGTCCTGGAAGAGGAGGAACTGATGGATGAAGATGACATTCTGGTGCGCAGCTTCTTTCCAGAGAACTGGCTCTGGAGAGTGGAGACAGTGGACCAGTCCCAAACGTGAGGACCTGGGGGAAGGGTGTGACAGGGACAGGAGGGAAGTTGCTGGCCTTGTCTTGGGGCTGTGTCTGGAGCTAATTGGGATATCATGGAAGTTTTCTACCTTTTCACCACAGATTGACACTATGGCTCCCTGACTCTCTGACCACATGGGAGATCCATGGTGTGAGCCTATCCAAGAGCAAAGGTGAAGTTGACCTGCCTAGGCCTCAGGCCACCCATCTTACATTGCCCTAACCTGCCAAGCCCTTTGTTATTAGCATGGGTCTAGGGATCCAGCTCTCTGTACTAGCATGCATCTAGCCTGGGCCAGAGAACAGGTCACTCCCTGTCCACCTCCTATAGCCCTGAAGTCTTGATACTTCCCACCTCTGACCTCTGTTCTCCCATGTCCTCCACCAATCAGGCCTGTGTGTGGCCAAGCCAGCCCAGCTCCGGGTGTTCCGAGAGTTCCATCTGCACCTCCGCTTGCCAGTCTCTGTGCGCCGCTTTGAGCAGCTGGAGCTTCGACCCGTTCTCTACAACTACCTGAATAAAAACCTGACCGTGAGGCCCCATGGGAAGTCTCCCACATGAGGGTGGAGAGTGAGGGACAGGTGGAATGGGAAGCCTGATTGAGCTGGAGCTCTGCGAATCTGTTTCCTTGTTCTCAGGTGAGCGTCCAAGTCTCCCCAGTGGAGGGACTGTGCCTGGCTGGGGGCGGAGGGTTGGCCCAGCAGGTGCTTGTGCCTGCGGGTTCGGCCCGGCCTGTTGCTTTCTCTGTGGTGCCCACGGCAGCTGCTGATATATCCCTGAAGGTGGTAGCTCGAGGGTCCCTTGAATTCCCTACAGGGGACGCAGTGTCCAAGGTTCTGAAGATTGAGGTGAGTGGACGATCCCAGATCCAGGTCCCTAGACTCTTAGCCTGTCCCCCTGTCCTCAGCACTCTGTTGGCCAAGCCAGGATTCCAGTACCCAAACCCAACACTTTGATCACTTCACATCATCTACAATTATGCCCCAACTCTGTCTCAGGGTCCTTGACCCAGTCAGGACAGGGTGTGAGTCCTCACAGCTATGTTTTTCCTGAGACAGAAGGAAGGGGCTAAATACTTAGAGGAGATCACCTATGAACTCAATCCCCTGGGTGAGTGACCCTTCTCTCCCACCTGTCAGCTTCCTCCTGAATTGGGTTGTAGGGTGCAGAGAATTGGATGGCGACACACTGCCTCCCTCTCCCCTTTCCCCAGACCACCGAGGCCGAAGCTTGGAAATTCCTGGAAGCTCTGATCCCAATGTTGTTCCTGATGGAGATTTCAGCAGCTTTGTCAGGGTTACAGGTGAGACTGTCGCCCAGCCCTTTTCCAGTGGGCACCCTCGGCCTACAGGAAGCCTGAGGACCCCCTTTTTTTTTGTTTACCCTCTGGCTTTAAGAGCTCAGATCCAGTCTTGTATTTCTTTTTCTTTCTTCCATAGCCTCAGATCCATTGGAGACTTTGGGCTCTGAGGGGGCCTTGTCCCCAGGAGGCCTGGCCTCCCTCCTGAGGCTTCCCCAGGGCTGTGCAGAACAAACCATGACCTTATTGGCCCCAACTTTGGCTGCTTCCCATTACCTGGACAAGACAGAACAATGGAGCAAACTGAAACCTGAGACCAAGGATCACGCTGTGGATCTTATCCAGAAAGGTTCTGAGTACAGGGGCAAGCAGGAGTGGGGGCTGGGGAGGACGGTTCATGAAAGAGGGCAGCTCTGGAGGCTAGAGAAAAAGAAGCAGGGGAATGGAGAGCCATGGCCCTGTGCACAGACTGCGGAAGAGTGAGTTCGAGCTGAGGAACTACTTTTCTCCTTCAAGGCTACATGCGGATCCAGCAGTTTCGGAAGAAAGATGGTTCCTATGGGGCCTGGTTGCACCGGGACAGCAGCACCTGGTGAGGTGGGGGGTGTGGCTCCAGGTCTCAGAGGGCCAGGGCAGTGGGAGGGCGAACAGCAAGGAGTCTGAAGGGTGAGGCTGAGTCCCCCCACTGCCCAACTCTAACCATCCATTCCTTTCTTTCCTCTAGGCTTACAGCCTTTGTGCTGAAGGTTCTGAGCTTGGCCCAGGAACAAGTAGGTGGCTCACTTGAGAAGCTTCAGGAGACAGCTCAGTGGCTGCTGTCTCAGCAGCAGGAAGATGGCTCCTTCCATGACCCATGTCCAGTTATCCACAGGGGCATGCAGGTATGGGAATACTGAAGGCCAGGCAAAGAGCCAGTGGCAAGACTGTGTCTTCCCCTTCCCCTCCTGACCGACATCTCCTTTGTCCTCTCACTTAGGGGGGCTTGGTAGGAAATGATGAGACTGTGGCACTCACTGCCTTTGTGGTCATTGCCCTTCATCACGGCCTGACTGTCTTCCAAGATGAGAATGCAAAGCAGTTGAAGCAGAGAGTGGTACGAATGCTCGAGTATCTGCCCTTCCCTGGTTCCTAGCTGTCCCTCTTTCTCCTAAGAATCTGGATATCCAATGAATACCCTCTTCCCTGTTTTTGTCCTCCCTCTAGGAAGCCTCCATTTCAAAGGCAAACTCATTCTTAGGGGAAAAAGCAAGTGCTGGGCTCCTGGGTGCCCATGCAGCTGCCATCACGGCCTATGCCCTGACACTGACCTCAGCCTCCCAGAACCTGCGGGATGTTGCCCATAACAACCTCATGGCCATGGCCCAAGAGACTGGTGGTGAGGGTCAAAAGGGTCCTGGGAGTATGCTTGGGGGTGCTGAGGGAGAGAGAGAGAGAGAGAGAGACAGACAGACAGACAGACAGACAGACAGACAGACAGAATCCTGAGGATGAAAAAGTGAGTAGGAAAGATTAAGAGGTAGAACCAGGAAGTATCAGCCTTAAGGAAAAAAGCCAAGCAAAAGTGCAAGGCATGGAGTTCAAATCTCAGTACCAGCACAAAGAAGGAGAAGGAGAAGAAGAATCAAGAAATCTTAGCACTTGTGCCAAAGGGTCAGGAGGCTAGGATCTTCTTCCCACGTTTACCTGTAGGTTTCCCTTCCCTTCCCTTCCAGATAACCTGTACTGGGGCTCCGTCGTTGGTTCTCAGAACAATGCTGTATCACCCACCTTGGCTCCTCGTAGTCCATCAGACCCCGTGCCCCAGGCCCCAGCTGTATGGATTGAAACCACGGCCTATGGCCTACTGCACCTGCTGCTTCGGGAGGGCAAGGGAGAGCTGGCTGATCACACTGCAAACTGGCTCACCCACCAGGGAAGCTTCCAAGGAGGATTCCGTAGCACCCAGGTAGGGGCTGCCATGGGGTAGGGAGCAGGTGGAGGGATCTTGAGGCCATGTGCCTGAGTCCTGATTTAACTTCCTCAGGACACAGTGGTTGCCCTGGACGCTCTATCTGCATATTGGATCGCTTCCCATACCACTGAGGAGAGGGGACTTAACGTGACTCTCAGCTCTACGGGCCGCAGTGGGTTCAAGTCCTATGTGCTGCAGCTGAACAACCACCAAATTAAGGGGCTAGAGGAGGAGCTACAGGTGACCCACTCCCTTCCTAAGGGTAATCATGATCTCCTGGCCATAGATCAGGCCAGAAGTCATTCCTACCCTCTTGCCTCAGATTCCTGAGACATTGACTTTTCTCACTTGTAAAATAAAATATCTGCCAAGTCTGTCCCTTAGGGATTTATGAAGCTGGAGAGAGAGAGTGCATGCAAAGGTGTAAACTTTTTGGGAAAATGAAGTGGGGGGAGCGGGGGAGTTATATTGAGGGAGGAGGTAAGTTAAAGTGACCAAACAGGTTTTCCTGTGCCCTTTTGATGCCTCTTTCCCTTTTTCTTTTCCTCAAAGTTTTCCCTGAACAGCAAGATAAATGTGAAGGTGGGAGGAAACGGCAAAGGCACTTTGAAGGTGAGACCTGCAGGCGTGGGCAGTAGTGGGTGAAGGGTGAGTGGAGGGTACGGGAAGGAGGACACAGGCATTGACTGAGTCTCTGTGGGCTGAACTTTCGCTCAGGGGAGGAAGAAGCCACCTCAGGGTTGGTATGTCCTGCTTCCATCTTGGGCCTTCCCCTTCGCTTTGTCTCCCTGTCTCTGAGTGCCTGTTACTTCTGTTCCTCAGCCTAGGTATGCCCCCTGATCTATAAGCATTGCAGCCCCAACCCCTTCTTGCTTTTATGTCTCACCTTCTGGGAGCCCCTTTCACACAGGGTCTGGCTACCACTCCAGAGGCCAATGGCCTCTAGTAACCCTGGCTCCAGTAGCTCCTGCTCTGCTTCCCTGCTGCCCAAGGCCCTTATCACTTGTGTCCTAGGCCCTTTGCTGAGAATATCTTGACTGTCTCTTCCATCTCACCCTTCTGATCCACTGTCCACATGGTACCATGACTAACCTCCAGAAATACCAGATTAGTCTTTTAAAAAGTCAGATTCAGCCGGGAGCTGGTAGCGCATGCCTGTAATCCTAGCTACTCAGAGGGCTGAGATCTGAGGATCAAGTTTCAAAGTTAGCCCAGGCAGGAAAGTCCAGAAATGGACGTGTGGCTCAAGTGGGAGAATACTAGTCTTGAGCAAAAAAGCCACCTGAGAGTGCAAGGCCCTAAGTTCAAGGCACACACACACACACACACACACACACACACACACACACACACACACACACACACACACACACACGCACACACGCACGCACACACACGCACACACGCACACGCCACGCACACACAGTGAGGACTTGCCTACTATCTTATGGCTCACATAGTTGGGTCCTGCCCACCACTCTGTCCAGCTCTCTTATCTATATAGAACTCCTTGCCTGATTCCTTTCCAGCTGGACAAACTCATTTTCTTCCTTCAAGACTTGGCCAGAAGCCTTGGCCAGAAGTCATTCCTGAGCTTTCCATTCCGGCTTCCTATGTGCGCCACCTAGTGGGCTGGCCTTAGAGGATGCTTTGTCTCCTCCCCTCCCTGTCTCATGTCTTACCCACTCCTGCAGCCCATTTAGTGCTGTTCATGTGTTGGGACTGAAGAAGACTTAGAGGGACTGGAGCCTACAAACTGGTCAGACCAGTCCTCATGTGTGTGCTTCATGTGTTGTGTGTCTTGTCATCCCTTGCTGATCCAGATCCTTCGTACCTACAATGTCCTGGACATGAAGAACACAACCTGCCAAGACCTTCAGCTTGAGGTGACAGTCACAGGCTATGTGGAGTACACAAGTGAGTATTGGGGCCTGAGGGGTCTGATGTGGGCTGAGCAGCCTCCTAGCCCCTCCCAATGATTTCCTGCACAGGGGAAGCCAATGAGGACTATGAAGACTATGAGTATGAGGAGTTTCCAGCTGGGGATGACCCGGCTGCCTACATTCAGCCTGTGACACCTTTGCAGCTGTTTGAGGGACGGAGGAGCCGCCGCAGGAGGGAGGTCCCCAAGGTGGCAGAGGAGCAGGAATCCAAAGTGCAGTATACCGTGTGCATCTGGTAGGCAATGGGGACTGCATGGGTGCTGGGCAGCTCCCAGGCCAGGGCAGGGGTAGGAAGGGCAAGACCCAGTCTGGGGGCTGGGCAACCTGGACAATAGGCCTCATGTCTCCACAGGCGGAATGGCAAGGAGGGGCTGTCTGGCATGGCCATTGCGGACATCACTCTCCTGAGTGGATTCCACGCCCTGCAGGCTGACCTGGAGAAGGTCTGGTCAGGCATTCAGAACAACCCCTTTGGTCCTCATGGGCCTTGTGTCATCAGGGTGGGAGTGTGTCCTATGCAAGATCCCATGACCTGGGACTCTCTTCTTCCCCACAGCTGACTTCCCTGTCTGACCGTTATGTGAGTCACTTTGAGACAAATGGGCCCCATGTCCTACTCTACTTTGACTCGGTGAGTGAGGAGAGAAGTGAGGAGGGGAGGGAACCATGGAGCAGGGGTCCTAAGCCTGTAGAGTCCCATTCAGGATTCCTGAGATTTCTCAGGAGACAGCTGTGCCACGTGACCAGGGTTCTTGATATTAGGACAAGAATGAGCCCACATGAGCACAACAGAGCTAGGCGCTCTCCTTACATTATGGGGAGCATCTTAGCAGTGGAGAGGATAAGGCTTGCAGAAGGGCAGTTTGGAGACAGGCCGAGGCCCTTGAAGGACCTTCCGATTTCTGAAACAGTCCTAATGCAAGGTGCTGAAAGTTCAGCTTGGGACACATCAGCCTGGAATGTTTGGTTAGAAGCCAGGAGCAGGGGGTGGGTTGTCACTCAAGGGGTACAGAGGAGAGAAAACCATGTCCCTCTGCGGAGGGCCTAGGACAAGGACACCATCTTGGCAAGGAAGTCATCAGAGACCTTGCTTAGCATTTTGATGTCAGGAAGGTACCAGAATGTGAAGGACATGGAAGATAAGATTAGTGGCAACCAATCAAACAGGCCAAGGAAAGGCAATCAGTGGCCTGTGAGCTGGGGAGTGGGTCCCTGACTCCCCCTCCCCTCTTGCCAGGTCCCTACGTCCCGGGAGTGTGTGGGCTTTGGAGCTGTGCAAGAGGTAGCTGTGGGACTAGTTCAGCCTGCCAGTGCAACTCTGTATGACTACTACAGCCCAGGTGAGCCCCACATATGCCCTGGCATCCAGAGACGGTTGCAGTAAGTGCTGTCTTCCATGGCATCAGGAATTGGCGCAGTGAAGGGTGGCCGGGAGTCTTGGCGCTCAAGGGACAGGGAGGCAGAGAGGAAGGGTATTGCCCTAAATTTTCTCTCTCTCTCTCTGCCTTTCTCTAGAGCACAAATGTTCTGTGTTTTATGGCGCACCAAGTAAGAGCAAACTCCTGTCCACCTTATGCTCTGCTGACGTCTGCCAGTGTGCTGAGGGTGAGATGCAAGGCCTCAGGTAGGACTGGGAGGCTGGGCTACAGGGGGCCGCCCACCGTCTCACCTGGCTCTCCACCTCAGGGAAGTGCCCTCGACAGCGCCGTGCCCTGGAGCGAGGGCTGCAGGACCAGGATGGTTACAGGATGAAGTTTGCCTGCTACTATCCCAGAGTGGACTATGGTTAGTCTTTTCCTCGGGCTTGGTCCTACCCTCCTCTCCGCTCAGCTGGCTTCAGCTCTTCATGTTGCCTATTCCTCCCACGAGCCTATCTGTGGTCTCGTCTCTTTGGCCCTGACTTCTAGCCTTCTTAGTCTTGTAGTCAGTCACCAACTTCCCTTTCCTGCACCCCCTCCCAGCCTTCCAGGTTCAGGTGCTTCGAGAAGATGGCAGAGCTGCTTTCCGCCTCTTTGAGACCAAGATCATTCAAGTCCTGCACTTCAGTAAGAAGGGCCCAGGGCCACAAGTCTGAACACAAATCCCCTTGCCCTTTGGAGCCTGGGTGCCCAGAAACAGAACTCATGAGCACCTCCCATCAGGAGCAGGGTGGTTAACTGTCAGGATCTAGGCCGAGCCTCTGACCCTGTTTCTCTCCTAGCCTTCCCTACCCTTTTGACAACTTTTATGCACATTATTCTCTCAGCTAAGGACACCAAGGCCACTGCTGGTCAGACTCGAAACTTCCTAGTTCGGGCCTCTTGCCGCCTTCGCTTGGAGCCTCAGAAAGAATACTTGATCATGGGTCTGGATGGAACCACCAATGACCTCAAGGGAGAGTGAGTTACCTGGCCCCTCCTCAGAAGCTAAGGGCCTCGTACTTTCTGCTCCTGACCTCTGCTAAGCCCCCTTTGTCTTCTTCAGTCCCCAGTACCTGCTAGACTCAAACAGCTGGATTGAGGAGATGCCCTCTGAACGCCTGTGCCGGACCACGCGCCAGCGGGCAGCCTGCGCCCAGCTCAACGACTTCCTCCAGGAGTACAGCACCCAGGGGTGCCAGGTGTGAGTGCTACTCAGCTCCGGCCCCAAGCGGACCTGAGTCGGGGAGAGGTGGCCCTTGGCAGTGCTACTGATCTTGGGCCTCTGAATACAGCCCTAGAGTTGGGGCAAAATAAAGGCCTTTGATAGCAAAGTGTCAGTGTGTTTCTCAGACTGCAGCAGGCCCCCTACTGCCTGGCCTCCCCATCCAGATTCTGAGGAGGATGGATATACATCAGGTTTGTGTCATCTTGGACTCTCAGAGCCTGGGATACCTTCTGGCTAAGCCACTCTCTCTGATGTCTCTCTAGAACCAATCCATCGTGGGACCTAGCTTCTGACACCCCAGGACTAGAGTCACCTGGAGGCTCCCCTTCAGTGTGCTCTCCTGCTCCATTACCAGATATCACTAGGCATCATGGCTTTTGGCAAGGTTTGGGCGCAATGGGCACCTCAGCTCTGTGGCTGTGCAAGCTTCTGTCCAGTCCCACACCTCTCACTCTGTCTTTGTGCAGTTGGCAGGTCTGGGGTCTGTTGAGGTCAGTGGAGGCCTGGTCTGTTGAAAGCCTACTGACAGCTGTTTTTGCTATCAGTGGTATTATGTAACTTCTCCAGAGTTGTGCAACATTCAGGTCTGGTGATATCTTCCTCTGGGCACTGATTTTAAACCAGCCAAAGTCTGTGATGTGTCTTTTAACATCTGGGGGAGGACTGTTGTTTCACTGGTACTAACTCTCCCTACCCTATCTGCCTACCTAGCTTTCCTCCACTTTGGTTGCACCCCTGGATCCTTCAGAGGTGAACTAAAAAATCCATCCAAGGAAATACACTGAGATCAGCCTTGGTGGAAAACTGACAGTTTCCCAATCTGCCATTTAAAAAGTCCATGAGACTGTTTGTCTCCAGTAACCAGCAAAAATCTGCAAGTGATAGAGTACCAACCTTGAGCAAAAAAAACTAAGGGAACCAGCACCCAGGCCTTAAACCTTGCCATTCAGTTATGCAACAGACATCATGACAGTGCCACTCTGTGCTACACCCTGTGCTAGCTGCCAAGGGTACAGCTATTCACTACAGAGACTCATCATTGAGGGGGACCAGAACAAGGATGGGCTGTGCATCCACTGGGAAAAGGGATGTCTAACTTAGTGAAGGAGAGTGTCAAGAGGGGACTGGCACCCAGGCTTCTGGAGATAGTGACATCTAATCTGTTCTAAAGAAAGCAGGAGTATGCTGGGTGCTGGTAGCTCAAGCCTAAAATCCTAGCTACTCAGGAGGCTGAGATCTGAGGATCATGGTTCAAAGCCAGCCAGAACAGGAATGTCCTGAGACTCTTACCTCCAATTAACCACCAGAAAACCAGAACTGGTGCTGTGGCTCAAGTGGTAGAGCACTCGCCTTGAGCTGAAGAGCACAGGGACAGTGGCCAGGCCAGAGTTCAAGCCCCACAACTGATGTGATGAGAGAGAGAGAGAGAGAGAGAGAGTACACAGGAGTAGATTAAAGGCATGTTGAAAAACCAGAAGAGAATATACAGAAGCCAGGAATAGGTTAGAATTTGTATTTGGGGAGCAAGAAATGGGGATGGTGGGGTAAGCAGAAAACATTTATGAAGGCATTTCTATAAAACACATTGTTTTCCGTGTTATCCCTTCAAGCTGAGGCCCCTCCTCCACGTGACTTTCTCAGTCATCCAGAGCTTCCTGGGCCCATTGGGTCTCTTTCCCCAAGTGCTGATCACCATGGCAGTAGCATAAACACATTTACCCGAACCAGGTATTCAGATGAAGTGTGGCCAGGCCTGACCTGGGTCCGGGATGTTGACCAGGAAGAGGATGAATCACTATTGTGCCCAGCTCCCAGAAATCCTTCCCCTCCAGAGGGAAAAAAATAATACATTTGTAATACATTGCAACTTTGTATGAAGACAAAGAGTCTCAAAAAACGATTTTTTTAAAGAGATAAAACGGCTGGGCACCAGTGGCTCATGCCTATAATCCTAGCTACTCAGGAGGCTGAAATCTGAGGATTGAGGTTCAAAGCCAGCCTGTGCAGGGAAGTCCGTGAGACTCTTATCTCCAATTAGTCACAAAATAGCTAGAAGTGGTGCTGTGGCTCAAGTGGTAGAGTGCAAGCCTGAAGCAAAAGGAGTTCAGGGACAGCGCCCAGGCCCAGAGTTCAAGGCCCAGGACCAGCAAAACATACAAATAAAAAAAGGACTCCTACTCTTTTCTCCCAGGACTGAGCATGAATCCAGACTGAGCCTGGGCCTGTGCTGCCATGAGGACCCCGCTGTTAGCTCATCTAGCAAGGAGAGGGCACAGCTGGGCCCTCGCCTTAGGCTCCCCAGTGCACAAAGTTCCAAAGGGAGAGAGAACCCCTAAGTAGCGGGGTTTATCTACATAGCCTGAGATGGTAAATTTGGGGAACAGCCTAAGATTTCACACCCCTTTTAGGCAGCCTTAGCCCCTCCTCTGCCTCCCTCTAGCTCTTCCCGAGTCCTGCTTCTAGAACCCTCAACCCCAAAAGTGGTCCAGAGAAACCCCATCTTTATGGGTACAATCCCAGAATAAGGCTGGGCCTCTGAGCTGACCGTGGCTATCCAGAAACTTCATGGGGGTTTTGGGAAGGATGACATGATCCATCATTCCACTATCCCACCCTTCCTGGGTGGCCCTGAGCAGGCCGGTTCTGTACCAGGGTTTGAACTTAAGACTTCCTGCTCTCACTTGGCTTTTTCCCTCATGGCTGGTGCTCTACCACTTGAACCACCCTTCTACTTCTTGAGTAGGCGCTCTTCTGCCTGGTACTGGAAGCACATGGAGCTTCAGAGAGGAGAAGCAACAGAGGAGGAAATGGCCTGCATTTGTCTCCTATCTCTGGCCTTGGAGCTCAATGAGGTCTCCTTCCTGTTCCTAGGTTCTGTGGAATACCCCTGCATTTGTAAGACAATTCTTATATTTGTTGCAAGCTGGTTCAAGGTGGTCACTTTTCCTTGCAGCCAGGGAGATGCTCCTCGTGGCTTCAGGTAGAACCTGCAGCTTAATCACCAGCCTGAATCCTAGTTCAGGCTGGGCAGGCCACTCAGGCCTCTTGCCTCAACTTTCTCATTATAAAATGGAGACAATAACAGCATTGCTGTGAAGAATAGGGCTAGTATAGCAAAAGCACCTAGTTCTGTGGGATGTGCTAAGTATTCCACACTAGAGGAAGGGCCTAGAATTCTTTGTCTTCTGGACAGTTAAGGTTTGTTTGTTTTTTAAAGGCTGGGGAATCAAGCTCAGCCTATGGTAGACAAGCACTCTGCCACTACATCCTCAGCTCTTGTTTTTATCAAGGCTGGATCTCATTACATGGTCTAGGCTAGCTTCAAACTTCTAGTCCTCCTGCTCTTCCTCCTGAGTCCTTAGATTTCGGGTATGCACTACTACACTTGAACTGAGTACTGTCCCTTAGCTTTTTCTCTCAAGGCTGGAGCTTTGGAGCCACAGCTCCACCTCCAGCTTTTTGGTTGTTAATTGGAGATAGTTTCTTAGACTTTCCTGCTCTAGCTGGCTTTAAACTCTGATCCTCAGATCTCAGTCTCCTGAACAGCTAGGATTACAGGCATGAGCCACCAACACCCAGCTCTGGACACTTTCAATAGTGAAAGGAGCACTATTAATAATTGTACAAGATTACATCTATATACTGGGGTGCCCCAGGGAAACTGACTATATAGTCACTCTCTCTAAGTAAAAATAATGGAAAATGATCCACATAAATCACTATCTTGTTTTGTCCCTCCCACAGTCCCAGAGGGCGTACTAGGCAGCAAAGACCTTTTTTTTTTTTTTTTTTTGGTTGGTCATGGGGCTTGAACTCTGGGCTTGGGTGCTGTCCCTCAGCTCTTCAGCTCAAGGCAAGCACTCTACTGCTTAAGCCACTTCCGGTTTTCTAGTGGTTTATTGGAGATAAAAGTTTCATGGACTTGGACTGGGAAGGTGGCTCAGTGGTAGAGCGCTCACCTTGCATGCTCAAGGCCCTGGGTTCGCTTCCTCAGCACCACATAAGCAAAAAAGAAAAAAGCTGGAAGTGGTGCTGTGGCTCAAGTGGTAGAGCGCTAGCCTTGAGCTGAAGAGCTGAGCGACAGTACCCAGACCCAGAGTTCAGGCCCCACGACTGGACCCCCCCAAAAAAAAAAGTTTCATGGACTTTTCCTTGCCTGGGCTGGCTTTGAACCGTGATCCTCAGATCTCAGCCTCCTGAATGGCTAGGGTTACAGGCGTGAGCCACCGGCGCCCGGCTGCAAAGACCATTTTTTTCTCTTTGGAGACAAAGTCATACCACTAAGTTGGCCTAGGGTGGGGTATGCAGGAGACAGCTACACTGAGGGTGGTCACAGGAGCCTGCGTGGTTGACATGCAGCTGGAAAGCTGATTCTGGGAAAAGGTCAAGGTTTTGTTTTCCTTCCTTTCCTTTTGATGGATGGGTTGGTATTTGAAAGATGGATCCTCAAGGCTAATGAGACTGGTGCCATTCTAGAAATGTGTCATTATGGGGGTGGGCCAGGGGGAAGGCCCCCAAAGAGCCCAGAGAGCAGAATAGCTGGCCAGGGATCAAGAGCCTATAAGTGGTCGTGCCGGCGCCTCTGCGAGGGCCTCCTGCCATGCTGTTTCTTGGGCTTCTGTTGCTGCTGATACTGCTGGCCGGCACCCGCCTGCTATGGGGCCAGTGGGAGCACAGGAACCTCCACCTCCCGCCCCTCGCCCCAGGCTTCCTGCACATCCTGAAGCCCAACCTCCCCCTCTACCTGCTGGGCCTCACTCGGAAACTTGGGCCCATTTACAGGCTCCGTTTGGGGCTGCAAGGTAAGAGCCGGCTTCCTCTCCCTGGCTCACCACTGGTGGCCAGAGGTGGAGATCCCTCTTTGCTGATGCCTATTTCCCCTCTCCCCCAGATGTGGTGGTGCTGAACTCCAAGAGGGCTATTGAGGAGGCTCTGGTCAGAAAGTGGGTAGACTTTGCCGGCCGACCCCAGACACCATCCTGTAAGGGCCTGTGGCTTCTTATGGGTGGGAAGGGCTGAGGCAGAAGAAATGAAGCCCTTGGGCTTCCTTCCCTTCCCTTCCCTCCCTCCCTCTCTTTCTTCTATTCTTTCTTTCTTTCTTTTCCTTCCTTCCTTTCTTTTGTTCGTTCTTTCTTTTCTTTTTCCTTTCTACCTCCCTTCCTTTCTCTTTCTTTCTTTCTTTTTTTCTTTCTTCTTGTCAGTCATGGGGCTTGAACTCAGGGCCTGGGCACTGTTCTGAGCTCTTTCCCTCAAGGCTAACACTCTATCACTTTGACCCCCAACTCTACTTCCAGTTTTCTGGTGGTTAATTGAAGATAAGAGTCTCACAGACTTTCCTGCCCAGGCTGGCTTTGAACTGTGATCCTCAAATCTCAGCCTCCTGAGTAGCTAGGATTACAGGTGTGAGCCACCAATGCCTGGCTCTCCTTAAGTTACTTTCCATCCTCATCCTCTCCCGCTCAAGTCAAGCTGGTGTCTCAGCAATACCCAGACCTGTCACTAGGGGACTACTCCCTGCTATGGAAGGCCCACAAGAAACTCACCCGTTCTGCCCTGCTGCTGGGGATCCGAGACTCCATGGAGCCGCTGGTGGAGCAGCTGACCCAAGAATTCTGTGAGGTGAGGCTGGGCTCCTATAGCCCGGCTCTCCCCAGGCTCAGCCTCCCCTCTGCTGCACTCCCTCCCTCCCTCCTTCCCAGCCCGCATAGCTCCTGCTCTCCTCCACAGCGAATGAGGGCCCAGGAGGGCCGCCCTGTGGCCATCCAGGAGGAGTTCTCTTTCCTCGCCTGCAGCATCATTTGCGGCCTCACCTTTGGAGACAGGGTCAGAATGGCTCCTTTGACCCTTGAGCCCCTCCTGGCTTTCGTCTGGTCCAGAACTGAACATGGACTGTTTTTATCTGACAGGACAAATCCTTTGTAAATGCTGTTTACAGCTGTGTTCAGGATCTGATGAACGCTTGGGACCACTGGTCCGTCCAAATTTTGAACGTGGTCCCCATTCTCAGGGTGAGGAGGTGGAACGGAGAGACCCTTGGGTCCTGGGGGGAGGGCGGGGGTGGAGGGGTAGGCCTTCATCAGGCAGCTGACTCATGCTCCTGCCTTAGTTCTTCCCCAACCCAGGTCTCCGGAAGCTGAAGCGGATCATATCAAACAGGGATCACATTGTAGAGCAGCAGCTGAGGTGGCACAAGGTTGGGAACTACGTGTGGATCAGGTTCCCCTGAGTCCACCTGTGAGGGCAAAACTCCCCATCACTACGGGGCCAGGTTTCCAGAAGCTTCCAGTTCTAGGCCTGTTGCCCCCACCTCCCTTCCCAAGCTGTCCACTCAGCCTGTTGTCTTTCCCTCTATAGGAGAATCTGGTGGCAGGCCAATGGAAGGACATGACAGGCTACATGCTCCAAAGGATGGGGCAGGTGAAAGGGGATGAGGGCCCTGGAGAGCTCCTGGAAGGGCACGTGCACATGGCCATGGTGGATCTTTTTATCGGTGGCACTGAAACCACAGCAACCACTCTCTCCTGGGCTGTGGCTTTCCTGGTTCATCACCCTGAGGTGGGTCTGGGGGATGGATGGGCAGAAGGGCCTTTCCTGGCAGCCTGGTCAGGGCTGGGTCTCCTGCCGTGCTGTTGGTGCTGCGCCTGGTCTGGGTGGTGGTCACGGAGAGAGGGCGCAAAGGCTCCGCCAGGCTGTGGGAGGGAAGTGGCTGGAGGCTGGGGTGCTGTGAATAGGCCTGGGCAGAGCTTGGTCCCTGGACTCCTGGCTTGCCCCTGTCTCCCAGATTCAGCAGCGACTGCAGAATGAGCTAGACCTTGAACTGGGGTCTGGCCCCTTGGGCTCCCATATCCCACACAAGGTCCGCACGCGGCTGCCCTTGCTCAATGCCACCATTGCCGAGGTGCTCCGGCTACGGCCTGTTGTGCCTTTGGCTTTGCCCCACCGCACCATCCGGCCCAGCAGGTGACTGCCAAGGGTTAGGGATGAGGGTTAGGGTTAGGCCTGAGCAGGGTCCCAACCAGCCTCTAACTCCATCTTTCCCTCAGCATCTTGGGCTATGACATCCCTAAGGACACAATCATTATCCCCAACCTCCAAGGCGCAAATCTTGATGAGACGATCTGGGAACGGCCACAGGAATTCTGGCCTGGTATGCTGGGGAGCTAGGGATGGGGCAGACATGGAGGTGGAGGTCAGTTCTGTGGTGGCTACAAACCTCCCTGCACTACCTGCCCACCCACTCACAGACCGCTTCCTGGAGCCTGGCAAGAGCCCCAGAGTACTGACATTCGGTTGTGGGGCCCGCGTGTGCCTGGGAGAGCCACTGGCCCGCTTAGAGCTCTTCGTGGTACTGGCCCGCCTGCTCCAGACTTTCACACTGCTGCCACTTGAGGGCGCCCCGCCCTCGCTGCAGCCCCAGCCCTTCTACACTGTCAACCTCCAGATGCAGCCCTTCCAAGTGCGCCTGCAGCCTCGGGGCCAGGGCCAGTGACTAGCACATGCCTCAGTTTTTCCTTTATTGCACCCGTACCAACCCTTCCCCTCCCCCCTGTAAACATGGTGCTGTGAGATCATGGGCAGAGAAGGCTGCTTCGGGAGGCTGGGTGGTGAAGGCTCCTGGCTCTTCTCTGCGCACGACCCCTCAGTGCTCGGCAGTCATACTGGGGTGCAAGAGAGGTGGGTAGCAGCTCAGCCTCCTCTGGCAGGGGGCTGGTAGCTTCTTGGTCTTAGCTTCATTTCCGTGAAGGGCACTGAGAAGTCGAAGCCCTTCCAGTGGTACCAGCTCACTCCCTGGGAAAGGGATTGGCAAGGGAGAATCAGCACCAGACATCTGGTCTGTCCCCACCCTGCCCGCTCAAAGTGACCTGCCAAGTCCATCAAGCCAGGTGCTGGTGGCTCACGCCTGTAATCCTAGCTACTCAGGAGGCTGAGATCTGAGGATTGCAGTTCAAAGCCAGCTCGGGCAGGAAAGTCCATGAGACTCTTATCTCCACTTCATCCCCCCAAACCAGAGGTGGAGCTATGGCTCAAAGTCATACAGCGTTAGCCTTTAGCAAAAAGAGCTGAGGGACAGCATTCTAGCCCTGAGTTCAAGCCCCACAGCTGACAAAACAAAAATAAAAAAGAAATCCATCAACCTTCCTGCTTTACTCATTTCAAAACCCTCAGCTGCAAAGGGTGGAGGGCTACTCCTGAGCTGGCCTTTGCCACCCAAAAAATGAAGCCTCTTCTCAAAGTTTACTGGCAAGGGTGGCATTATTGTCCCGTATCACAGATTTGGCTCTGAGCATCTCATGTATCCTGTCACATGACAGAGCTCCCACCCAGACCACAGAGCCCCAACTTCCACAGCTCTGCTGCCTCCCTCTGCCTCTCACCTGGTGGTCCACCACGCTCCCGTACAGCCCGTTGAGGTTGGCATAGTGGCAGTTCCTGTACCACCAGGCTCCACGGTAGGAGACCGCACAGGAGATGAGCAGGTTGTTGGGGTCTCGATCACGGGCCGAAAAGACACTGCCACTGTGGTAGCTCATAGAGTCGCCTGGCAGGATGCAGAAAGGGGTGATGAGCACCCCTGCCCCCCCCCTCCGCCTCCCCCACCCTTTGTGGTCAGGGCCCACTCTCACCTGCAGTGCCATGGTAGCCCTCTAGGTGGAGCCGGTAGTTCTCAGCCGCTGAGTCTACTTGGAAGGAGTCATACTGGGCGAACACGGCCTCCTCCCTAGTGCGGAGGTCCACACGCATGGAGTAGTCACCAGACTGTGTGAGGCTGTGTAGGGCTTCGTTGCCTGGAGGAGGGGGCAGATCTCATCAGGATGCTGGTGTCCACATGGTTTCCCAACCCTGCCTGACTCCCCAATCCCTGTGAGGCACTGACCCAGCCAGAACTCTTCAGAGATGTTCCCAAACCCGTGAGCATACTCTTCCCAGTCCCTCCAGAAGTCTGTCTTTCCATTCATGCGGCGCTGGAACACCTGAGGGAAGATGGGGGGGGAGGAAGTGGGCACGGTCAGCCTTGAGTTCTTGAGGTGGCGGCCTCTCCCTTTGCAGACATCTGGGCTTCTACCCCACCTACCAGCCAGCCGCCCCCATCAGTCTCCATGTCACAGAACACATCCAGGGGCCGCTCGCGGTTGCCGTTGAGGAAGATGGTGGTGGTCCTCGAGGTGCTGGGCCCGTTCTGCATCTCCTCCCCGCAGTCCCGGGGGAAAGGGACCCGCAGCCCACCTGGGGAGAGGAGGGTGAAGGGCTGTTCTCTGTCTAAACCTCAGGCTCCTGCTGCCTACCCAAACTCAGGCCCAGGGCCAGGTACCCGTGGTGAAGGAGGTGGACACGGGTGGCGTGAGGCTCTCGCCCCACACGGCCTGGAGCCGAGCATTGTAGAGGGTGGAGGGGTAGAGGCGGAGAAGCCGGTGTGAGGTAACCCCTGCAGGGAGCAGGATCTCCTGTGAACACACAAGGACAGGTTAGGGGAGGCCCTAGGCATGAAAGGCTTTCTCTAGACTCCATCGAACCTTCCAGCTCATCAGTCCCCACTGGGAGTCCACACAGGGAGAGGGCCTGGGCAGCAGGGCGGGGTGGGGCACCTGGGTCTGTCCGCCAGGTGTGTCAAAGCTCAGCAGGTAGCCTGTGGGTGGGACTTGGGGTTCGGTCCAAGTGAGCAGTGCTGTCCGAGGAGTCACATCCTTGGCCTCCAAGTCCTGGGGGGCCTTTAACCCTTGGAAGTGGGGCGAAAGCAGGAAGAGGTAAGGGGAGGGAGGCTCATCTTCCTCACACCTCCCCTCTTCACTCCCATACCCCTGGCAGTACCAGTGGTGAAGGTGATGCTGGCCGGGGAGGTGAAGTTGGGACCCCGGAGGCCACGCACAGTGGCGGTGTAGTTGATGTGGGTCACCAGGTCACGCAGTGGGTAGTCCACAGCACTGCCAGGCGCTGAGGCCTGGAGTGATGGAGCTGGGAGTGGAGATGAGCGTCAGATCCCGCCCCCTCCGGCCGCCTCTCCCTGTGTCCCCAACCTGAACAAGTTCCCTCTGGAAGGAAGCCTCAGCCCTGCTCACCTCCAGGGGCGGACACCTGAACATTGTATGCATCCACAGGGTTCTGGGGGGCCTTCCAGTGCAGCAGGGCAGACCCCTCGGTCAAGTTCAGCGCACGAAGCTGGGTTGGGCCATCGGGAACTGGGAGAGAGGAGGGGGCTCAGAGGGGTCCCTGCCACTCTCCCTACCATTAACATTTCCAAGGCCAGCCGTGGCGCTTGTTCACAGTCATGCGCCTCCCTTCCATTCAGCACCCATCCAAGCCTTGTGTTGTTTTGTTTTTCTTCCGCTTCTTTCTCTTCTTTCCTCTTTTTTTGTGTGCCACTACTAGGGCTTGAACTCATTGCCTCTCACTTTTGATCAGCTGTTTTGCTTACAGCTGGTGCGCTGCCACTTGAGCCAGACCTCCAATCCAGCTTTTTTTGCTGGTTAATTGGAGATGGAGTCTTGGACTTTTTTGCCCCGGGGTGGCTTTGAGCCTTAATCTTCAGGTCTCAGCTTCCTGAGTTTTATATGCATGAGGCACTGGCGGCTGGCTAAGCCCCAGTTTTCTACGCTCACGCTCCCACCGTCCCGCCCTGCCCCTGGTCCAGTCCTCTCACCTGTGGTGAGGAAGCCTGTGAGCGGCTCACTCTCCTCAAATCCGCGGACAGAGACCACAGTGACCTCATAGCGAGCTCCTGGGATCAGACCCTGGAGCTTCTGGGACTGGGCCCGGCCATCCACCTGCACACTCTGGGGCTCTCCTGAAAGTGCATTGGGGGTTAAGGTTGCCTGGGAAAGTCAAGTGCAGCTAGAGGGATTGGCAGGGAGCAGGGAGCAGGAGAAATGAGGACATGGCAAAAGGGTGTCACCTCCATCTGCCAGCTGGTAGGAAACTTTGAAGCTGTCCACCCTGGATAATGGTGGCACCCAGTTGACCTGGGCTGAGGTCTCTCCGATTTCGGTGAATTGGAGGTCTCGGGGGCTCTCCAAAACTGGGGATAATAGTGAGATAAAAACAAGAGATAATAGTGAGGGAGGGGTAGGGAACTTCCTGCCCTGTCTCTCTGGACCTCCTGGCTCCTGAAGGGTCCGCCCTAGGTCCTAGGAACAGAAGTCATTCTCTAGACCCCCGTCAAAGCCTCTGACTCACCAACCCTCTGTCTGAAGCAGGAGATATTCCACATCACAAGCCCCAAACTCTACCTTTGGTGTCTCGCATGTGCCCATGATGATGTCTTACCTGGGCTGAGGGTCCGGGCAGTGCCCTGGATGCTGTCGGCTTTGTGAGGCCCCCGCAGGCCGTACAGAGTGAGACTGTACAAGGTCCCTGGCCGCAGGTCCCGGAGTATGGCCGTGCGCCGTGTCCCCGGGACCACCAACTCCCGCTGTAGCAGCGGACGTGGATGTGGCTCCAGGGTGCGAGGTGACGGGACCCCAAAGCGGAGCAGGAAGGAATCGAAGGCCCCAAGTGGAGCCTCCCAGTTGAGCCGTAGAGAAATGGTGGTCACATCAGTCACCGACAGCTGGGAGAGACGAGGCCCTGGGTCCCCCGGGGTCTGGCCAGCAGGAGCTGACCCTGCAAGGAATGTGTGGGAGAGAAGGATTGGGAATTATGTGTAACCAGCAATGTGGGCCGGGGTAGGTTCCCTCCACCACCCCACCCTGGCCCTGCTGCTACCAGCAAAGCAGAGTTAGTGAGGGACTTAGCTTGTGTGAGGGCAGAGTCTGGAGCTACACAGAGGCAAATGAGGAGCCTCCTCCTCCCCGGAGCCTCCCATGACCTTTGCCTACGATTGCCACTCCCAGCGACCTCCTTTCACACTTCCTAGCCCAGGTTAGGATGAGACCAGCCTGAGGGTACCTGTGATGCCCTCCGCAGAGATGGGCCCCTGGCGCTTCCCTTCATGCAGACCGTAGAGGAAGAACTTGTAGGAGGTGCTGGGCTCCAGGCCTGAGATGAGGACTTGGTTCTGGTCCCCGTCCACGAGCAAGGCCTGGGTCTGCCTATCTGTGTCCTGATACTGGACCACGAAGGAGTCAAACGGGCCCTGGGTCACACTCCACTGGAGGCCCAGAGAGTCTGGCGTTGTTTTGGTCACAGTCAGGAGCCCTAGGCGGGGTGCTTCACTGGGCTCTGAGCCCTCGGGGGTCGGCATTGCCTCTTCTGGGGCTGTGAAGAAGAAGTCCGGGGAGAATGTCAGTGAGGGGCATCGGAAGGCTATCCTGTCACTATACCTGGTGGGTCCTGGCCTGGCAGCGTAGTGGAGAGAAGAGAGGAACAGGGCTTTTCTAGGACCTTCCAGTTCTAGAACCTGCTACATCACTGTTTTTTTGTTTTTTTTTTAAAGTTGGTCATGGGGCTTGAACTCAGGCCCTGGGCATTGTTCTTAAGCTTTTTCACTCAAGGCTAGTGCTCTACCACTTTGAGCCACAGCTCTCCTTTCAATTTTCTGATGGTTAATTGGAGGTAAGAGTCTCGTGGAGTTTCCTGCCCAGGCTAGTTTTGAACTGTGATCGTCAGATCTCAGCCTTCTGAGTAGCTAGGGTGACAGGCATGTCATTGGTGCCTGTCTACATCAGTGCTTTGACATTGTCTCCTGCAACCCTGGGGCTTCTCTGAGCCCTCACACCGAGGCCTGTCTCCTGTTTGGGACGCTGCTGCGGCCCCATTACGTTCTCCTGGGCTCTCGGCTATAGGAGTCCCTGGGTCAAGTACTCACGTCCCCTTCCCTGGGGACCCACTGAGCCTCATGTCTAGATGTCCTTGCATCCACCCTTGCTCCACCCTGGAATGCCTGTGTGCCTGGCTTGGCACATGCTGGGCCTAGGAGATTCAGCCTTCCCTCTGAGAGCAGCTGAGGGCGGCGCTGGCTGGTCAGTGAGCCTGGCGTGTCACCTCAGCCCTTGTGGGGCCAGTGTGTTCTTGGCCTGGCAGATCTGAGACGGGCATAGGTGGCCCCTGGAAGAGGAGCTGCCACTTCCATTGGCTTCTGTTTCCTCCCGCTGTTTTCCAGTGATTTTCCATTTGAGAAAATGGCCCTGAGTCATTCGTGGTGGGGTTGCCCTATCTGGGCGAGGCCACAGTGCCAGGCAGTGAAAGCGGCTCCGGCGGGACGGTGGGGGGCAGCTACGTGATGGGGTGAGGAGCTCAGGGGGAGCCTCAGCCAGGACCTTCCCTTCCCGCCTTTCCTGCTCCTGTGATTGGGATGGACAGCCTGACTTGGCAGCAAACTCTTCCTTTCCCCAGGCGCTGGGAGGGGCTCCTTCCCTGACCACCCCTGCCAGGAGGCTCTTTGTCTTCAGCCCCAAGGCACAGGGCAGCCCCCTGTGCCCTGCTTGCTAACACCAGGCCAGTCAGCCTCACCTGTTACTCCCAGGGCAGAGACAGGACCCAGGCGCTTCCCTCCGGAGAGCCCATAGAGCAGAAACTTGTATTTCCTGCCAGGCTCCAGGCCTTGGACAGTGACTTCCCGCTGGTCTGCAGTCACAGGCACTGCCTGAGGCTGACCATCCCTGTCCCTGTACTGGATCAGGAAGGAGTCAAAGAGGCCCTGGGCCACCGTCCATGAGAGCCGCAGCGAGTCTGAGGTCTCCTCTGTCACTGCCAGCTCCCCAAGGCGGGGCGGGGCCTGTGGCGTCTTCTCCAGGGGTGCTGTGGAGAGGATTGGGGACATTTAGTTCAAGAACAGCTTTGGCCTATTTTGGGCCACTCTTGGGAGGTGTGAAGCTGTGGGGAAAGAATCCTGAGAGTGATTTAGGGACAGCCACCTGAGGGCATAAACAGGCCTAGTCTTATCCCTCTCTGGAAGCCACTGTCCTGCCCCGTGCCCTCCCTGCCATGGTCAAGGGCACAATAAATACACAAAAGATCTCCTGGGAGAGAGCGGGAGCTGGGGCACACAGAGGGTCTTCATTTCCCCAGGGCAGGATTGTGGCTAGGACCGAAAGAATCTCAGAGGATATTTGAGTTGAGAGAGGGACACCCCCCCAAACAGGAGAGTGTGGATGACCAGCTGGTCAGCTCTACAGGACCTCCCCCATTTGCCATCAGCCTAAACTGTCCCCTCATCTATTTCCCTAACCCGTAGCGGACATCACTGGACCAGGGCAGCAAGAGTTGGGTAGCAAAGAGGCAGAGTTGGGAATACAAAAGGTAATGCAGAGGCCACTAGCCTGTATGGGGGTAACTTTTGATAGATGGCACTCAGAAAAGCCTAGATGCTTTCCCCAAGTGAGGGTTGAGGAAACAATTATGGAATCTGAGAGCCCCAGGCTCTCAGGTGACTCATGGTCCTGGGGGGGTGGGGAAGGGTCAGTGACCCACTCCACCCATTCCGGGGGGCGGGGGCTGAGTCATGAGCACCAGAATATGAGATATTTCCATAGTCTTTCTGCAGCCAAGCCCTCCCTTACTTTCCACCTCTTGCCTCAGAGTTGAGGTGGCAGGAGGAGGATGGGCGAACTGAGTTAGAGAAGGAGTTGTTCATCACCATCAAGCAGGTGAGGAAGCTGAGGTTTGTCTGTAACCCGTGAGGATTAGGACTGGGGATTTCCACACAGATTACTTTAGTTCAAAGCCTGGACTCTGCATACAAAATGTTCGGGATTATGGCTGGGTGCTGGGTATTGGTGAATCCTACCCATAATCCTAGCTACTCAGGAGGCTGAGATCTGAAGATCGAGGTTCAAAGCCAGCCCAGGCAGGAAAAGTCTGTAGACTCTTATCTCCAATAAACCACTCAGAAAACCGGAAGTGGCACTGTGGCTCAAGTGGTAGAGTGCTAGCCTTGAGCTGAAGAGCTGAGGGACAGCGCCCAGGCTCAGTGTTCAAGCCCCACGACTGACCAAAAAAAAAAAAAGAAGAAGAAGAAGAACCCAGGCGATGAGTTCAAGCCCCAGCACAGGCAATCAGTCAAAAAAAAATAAAAAGAACCCTGGAAAGGTGGGAGCAGGGAGGGCTGGGGCTCACCTGTAGTGCCTTCTGCAGAGATGGGGCCCAGCCGCTTCCTGCCTGCCAGGCCATAGAGCAGGAACTTGTATTTCCTATGTGGCTCCAGACTCGGGACAGTGACCTCTCGCTGGTCTGCTGCCACGGGCACCACCTGGGGCTGCCCATCCCTGTCCTTGTACTGGACCAGGAAGGAGTCAAATTCCCCCTCAGGGACTGTCCAGGACAGGCCCACGGAGTCCGTGGTCACATCTGTCACGGTCAGCTCCCCCAGGCGGGGAGAGGGCTTTGTGTCTGGCACTGGAAAGCAGAGAGAGATGCATGAAGAATGTCAGCAATGATGGCAGCAGAGACCCCTGCTCTGGGGGTGTGGAGATTCTGGGCTCCCCTGGGCGGGGGAGAGGTGACTGGGCCAGGAGTAGGGATAGAAGATCCAGCAAGGAAAGCAAGTGTCCCCTGGACACTTCTCTAGGGAGGAAAGGGAGTGGGGGGAGGGTAGGGGAAGAGGAATTTAGGTTTTAAACTTCAAGGGATCTGGTAAATAAAGGGTCACAATGTCCTTAGGTCTGGAGTGTGGGGCACAGAAATGTCAAATTCCAACGGTTGCCACAAGGGGCAAAGGCAGGCCAGGAGCTCCAGGGCCCAGGGGGTGGGGGTGGGGATGGGGGGGGCCTAGATCTCCACTCACTGGTCTTTGCTTCCACAGAAATGGGGCCACGGCGCTTCCCATCCTGGAGTCCAAAGAGCAGGAACTTGTACTTGCGGGCCGGGTCCAGACCAGAGATGGTGGCCTCACGCAGGTCTCTGCTCACGGGCATTGTCTGGGGCTGCCCATGTGCATCCTTGTACTGAACCAGGAAGGAATCGAAGAGGCCCTGGGCCACAGTCCAAGACAGGCGCACGGTGTCAGAAGTCACCTCTGCCACAGCCAGTTCCCCAAGGTGGGGCTCCACTGGGGGCTGTGTGGGCAAGGAGGCTGAAACAGAGCAGGGGAAGCTGCAGTGCAGCCCAGGTCCTGCCGAGGAAAGGCTGGCTCCCACCCTGCCCCTTCCCCATGCAACCACTTTTTTGGTAAAGCTTTCTGAGCTCTAGGAATTTCTGTAGGCAACTCACACCCAGGAGCCAAACTTCACCAGTGTGGGAAATAGGTGCAGTAAGACTGGCTCCCTAAGTGCTCTTAAAAGCACATAGCTAGTGTGGAGTTATTTGGAGGCAGATAAGATCCAGGCAGCTTGAAGCTGAGCAAATTCTAGTGACTAAAACACAAATAAGGGAGCTGAGGTCTGTCTGTTCTATCAGGAACTGAATTTACAGCAATGGAAGGAAAAAAGTCAGTGTAAATAGGGTAGAGAGAATCTTCCTTCCCTTCTAACTTCATGAATCCTCCTTCCATTGAAAGATGTGCTAGATTATTAGCAAAATCCAGAAAAACAGAAGCCCAGTGCAAGAAGCATAGGGCAAACACTGGGTAAGAGGTGCTGACACCTGGACAAGGACAAGGTTCACCAGAGGGAAGCAAGGAGGAAGGAGCCTTCCTTCACTCACCAGTCACTCCCACGGTGGACACGGGGCCCACGCGCTGCCCTTGGTGGACCCCATACAGGTGCATCTTGTACTTGCGCCCAGGCTCCAGGTCTCCAATGGTGGCCTCCCTCTCCTCAGCCTCCACACGCACCACCTGGGGCCGCCCATCACTGTCCTTGTACTGGACAGTGAAGGAGTCAAAGTGGCCCTGGGGGACGGTCCAGGAGAGGCTCAGGGAGTCTGGAGAGGATCCTGTCACGGTCAGCTCCCCCAGGAGCGGCTCCTCGGGGGGCTCTGGTGCCTCTGTGCTGGGCTCTGTGGGGCTGGGCATCTCTTCCTCTGTAGCTGAGAGAGGGAGACGGAGAGGGTGAGGCAGGAGCCCCAGGGATGTTCTTGCTCTTGGGAAAAGGACATAGAAGCCATGACCACAGAGGTCCTAAGGTGCACTCAGAGAAGGGGTGGTCCTTTTCCATGGACATCTGACAGACACATGCAAGCTTCCAGGTCAGCTCTGAGGAACCCAGACAAGCACCAGATAGGCAAGTCCCCCATAGACCCTCCTTGTCCAGGAGGTGAAGCCTAAGAGAAGGCATCAGAAGGCATACAGAGGTCACAGCCCTACCAACAAGCAGGCTGTGGGGGTGATCGGTTCCCAGTCACCATCGTCTGCTCAGCTTTTGTCATCAAGGAAGGTTTCCCTTTTACTTGTCACATCCTGGCACTCACCCATCCACTCACCCGTCACCCCAATGGCAGACACGGGGCCCACGCGCTGGCCGCTGTGGAAGCCATATAGGTTCATCTTGTACTTGTGGTCTGGCTCCAGGCCTGAGATGGTGACCTGGTCCTCATGCCCTGGCACCCTCACCACCTTGGGCTGCCCGTCCCCGTTCCTGTACTGCACCAGGAAGTGGTCAAACTGTCCCTCGGGGACCGTCCAGGAGAGGCCCAGGGAGTCGGGGGTGGCATCTGTCACGGTCAGCTCCCCCAGGCGAGGCTTGGGGGGAGGCTCGGGCGTTGTGGTGGGCACTGCTTGGGTGCTCACAGCTTGGTCCTCTGGAGATGGACAGACACACAGAGACACACACACAGGGACACGTGAGGTCTCCTCCATTTTCAGTGCAGCACATAGAGGAGCATTTGCAAAAAGCAATCCCTGAAGACCAGGACGAGGCTGGCCACTGGACTGTCACACTGCCCTTCAGCTCCTTCCTGTCACCTTCCTGACACCCTTTTGGGCCTCTATGCCCCTTCCCTATGCGAAACTAGCTGCTTATGACAGGCTGGGACAATGGTCAATTAACCTCACTGTGTCCACATGTGGACCAGGAACTATTTGTAGAATGAACAAATCAACTGCTAAAATGCTGCTATCCAGCACCTTCCCTCTTCCCTCATGGGCCTAGGTAACTCCACAGACACTGAGCCTCTGGAAGGAGGCAGGGAGGCCAGCAAAACACTGGGCCACAAATTCCAAGAGAGGATCCCATGGCTCTGTGGTGGGAGCTTTGCCACACAGGCTCACCCACACGCCAGCACCACTGGCATCCCAGGGCCTTGTTAGGAATGCAGAGTATCAGGCTCCAGCCAATACTGCTGGGTCTGAACCTGCTTGTCAGCAAGACCCTCAAGCATGGGAAAGTGCACAGGCGGCATGGTGACGCCACCATCGTTTCCCTGAAGCTGGCAGGAAGGGAACAACTTCCTCCTGCCTGACCACAGCTGACATTCACTCACCGGTCTTGCCTATGGTGGACACGGGGCCCACGCGCCGCCCCTGGTAGATTCCGTACAGGTGCATCTTGTACTTGCGCCCAGGCTCCAGGTCTCCAATGGTGGCCTCCCTGTCCTGGCCTCCAACACGCACCACCTGGGGCCGCCCATCACTGTCCTTGTACTGGACAGTGAAGGAGTCAAAGTGGCCCTGGGGGACGGTCCAGGAGAGGCTCAGGGAGTCTGGAGAGGATCCTGTCACGGTCAGCTCCCCCAGGAGTGGCTCCTCAGGGGGCTCTGGTGCCTCTGTGCTGGGCTCTGTGGGGCTGGGCGTCTCTTCCTCTGCATCTTAGAAGGAGAGACAGAGGATGAGCCAGGGACCTCAGGAGATGTACCCAGATTTGGGGAGGCCAGAGAAGCTGTGGCTGAGGGTTCCTTGATGAACTCAGAGAATCCCACCCTGGGACCTGGAAGTCTGTTCAACTGACATCTGACCAGCAGGTCTAGGCTCCTAGGTTTCCAGAGGAAATCACACAGCCACCAGCACAGCAACGGGCCTAATGGGCCCTCTCTGCACAGAGGAGCGTGGAGGTCAACCCAAGGGGAAGGCATGCAGGGTCACAGCCCCAAGCAGGCCTAGGGGTGCCGACCAATGCCTGGGTACCACTGCTGGCTCACTTATCACCAAACAGCAAGAGGATATTTCCAGAAAGTTCCAGCTTAGTAACCCACCATCTACTCACCTGTCACCCCAATGGCAGACACGGGGCCCACGCGCTGGCCGCTGTGGAAGCCATACAGGTTCATCTTGTACTTGTGGTCTGGCTCCAGGCCTGAGATGGTGACCTGGTCCTCATGCCCTGGCACCCTCACCACCTTGGGCTGCCCGTCCCCGTTCCTGTACTGCACCAGGAAGTGGTCAAACTGTCCCTCGGGGACCGTCCAGGAGAGGCCCAGGGAGTCGGGGGTGGCATCTGTCACAGTCAGCTCCCCCAGGCGTGGCTTGGGGGAAGGCTCGGGCGTTGTGGTGGGCACTGCTTGGGTGCTCACAGCTTGGTCCTCTGGAGATGGACAGACACACAGAGACACACACACAGGGACACGTGAGGTCTCCTCCATTTTCAGTGCAGCACATAGAGGAGCATTTGCAAAAAGCAATCCCTGAAGACCAGGACGAGGCTGGCCACTGGACTGTCACACTGCCCTTCAGCTCCTTCCTGTCACCTTCCTGACACCCTTTTGGGCCTCTATGCCCCTTCCCTATGCGAAACTAGCTGCTTATGACAGGCTGGGACAATGGTCAATTAACCTCACTGTGTCCACATGTGGACCAGGAACTATTTGTAGAATGAACAAATCAACTGCTAAAATGCTGCCATCTAGCACCTTCCCTCTTCCCTCATGGGCCTAAGTAACTCCACAGACACTGAGCCTCTGGAAGGAGGCAGGGAGGCCAGCAAAACACTGGGCCACAAATTCCAAGAGAGGATCCCATGGCTCTGTGGTGGGAGCTTTGCCACACAGGCTCACCCACACGCCAGCACCACTGGCCTTGTTAGGAATGCAGAGTATCAGGCTCCAGCCAATACTGCTGGGTCTGAACCTGCTTGTCAGCAAGACCCTCAAGCATGGGAAAGTGCACAGGCGGCATGGTGACGCCACCATTGTTTCCCTGAAGCTGGCAGGAAGGGAACAACTTCCTCCTGCCTGACCACAGCTGACATTCACTCACTGGTGTTGCCTATGGCGGACACGGGGCCCACGCGCCGCCCCTGGTAGATTCCGTACAGGTGCATCTTGTACTTGCGCCCAGGCTCCAGGTTCTCCACAGTGGCCTCCCTCTCCTGGCCTCCCACACGCACCACCTGGGGCCGCCCATCACTGTCCTTGTACTGGACAGCGAAGGAGTCAAAGTGGCCCTGGGGGACGGTCCAGGAGAGGCTCAGGGAGTCTGGAGAGGATCCTGTCACGGTCAGCTCCCCCAGGCGCGGCTCCTCGGGGGGCTCTGGTGCCTCTGTGCTGGGCTCTGTGGGGCTGGGCGTCTCTTCCTCTGTAGCTGAGAGAGGGAGACGGAGAGGGTGAGGCAGGAGCCCCAGGGATTGTCTTGTTTCTTAGAGGAGAAGGATGTCGAAGCCATGACCAAGGCAGTCCTTAGCTTGGTTCGGGAAGCCCATAGTTATTGTTAGGTCTGCCAGCGAGATCAAGTGATTACTGGTTTCAGGCAGGTGAAGAGGAACGGGGTGGGTCTGTTCCTCCTGGCAGACCCAACAGTACCTAGGTGGCACAGTTCAGCTGACATCTACCCAACATGCTCAAGCATTCCGGTCAACTAGGAATAATCTGGACAGACACCAGCACAGTCCCCCTTGTTTGGGGTATACAGAGGCAAACCCAAGGGAATCTTTGACCATAGAAGTTATAGCCTCCTCACTCTAGCAGGCCTGTGGATGTAGCCCAATCCCCATCCACTATTTCCTATTCACCTGTGACCAGAGAGCTTAAAAGTCTACCTCCCGTTCCCAGCAGGTCTCATTCTGGGGTTCCTACTACATACTCACCCGTTACCCCAATGGCAGACACGGGGCCCATGCGCTGGCCGCTGTGGAAGCCGTACAGGTTCATCTTGTACTTGTGGTCTGGCTCCAGGCCTGAGATGGTGACCTGGTCCTCATGCCCTGGCACCCTCACCACCTTGGGCTGCCCGTCCCCGTTCCTGTACTGCACCAGGAAGTGGTCAAACTGTCCCTCGGGGACCGTCCAGGAGAGGCCCAGGGAGTCGGGGGTGGCATCTGTCACGGTCAGCTCCCCCAGGCGAGGCTTGGGGGGAGGCTCGGGGGTTGTGATGGGCACTGCTTGGGTGCTCACAGCTTGGTGTTCTGGAGATGGACAAACAGACAGATGATGGGTGAAGTCTCCATTCTCAGATTCATACATAAAGGAACATTCATAACACTGAACCACATAAGCGCAGGCTGGTGCTGGCCACAGTGGCCTTCAAACATCCTTTTGACTACTTACCATCTCCTTTCACCTACCCAAACCAGGTCAGCTGTCTTTCTCTCACTTGCATACTCCTCTTCGGAGCACCCTCACTTGGCTACTGCCCCAGGCTCTCCTGCACTGGGTCTCCTTGTCATCTTCTTGCTCACTTGGCTCAGTCTTTGCTCCCAAACAGGCACAGAACCCCTGTCCCATGCCCAAAACTAGCCTCTCCATCCTCCCAGTGTGCCCCAGCCTGTTCCCAAATTCCTCCTTTCCGCCCCACTCCCATTCTCTCCACTTTCAGGACTCTGAGTAGGCCTTCAAATTCTCCCAACAGCCACACACTGGCCTCCCTGCCTGCAGGCTTACCCCGCCTTCCCTCCCAGCCTGACTTCTGCACACACATTCTCTGCCTGCATTCAGCTCATTCCTGAGCTTCCTGAACTGCCCCCACCTCTCCACTGACCTCTCCAGAGCTCTGGTGCCTCAGAGGTTGTACGTCTAGCTCTTGTGCTTTTATAGCCTCAGGGATACTGACCTGACATGCTATCTCTAAAACTTCCACCATTATTGCTTGTAGGACCTCAGGCCCCAGGTGCTCGTGATATACTTGAGCATCTTGCTTTGGGCATCCAGGCTTCCTAAGCTCTGACACCTATGGCTTGTCTGGTCCTCTTGGCTGGGCCTTCATTGCTCAGGTTGGCTTGGCACAAGCACAGTTTCTTTGGGTCTAGTTGAGCATAGACTATTTCATAGAAAAGTTGCTACTAGACAAGGCCATCTCTGTCACCATGATGGATCAAGATAAAAACAAAGCTACCTTGGAATCTTGTCTTTACACAGACACATGAGCATTTCACAAAAATGACTCAGCGAATGTGAATAGTGAATGCTTCATCACAAACAGTGGCTTTGACCTCAGTTAACATGTCTTACAGATAAGCCATAATAGACTCCCCAGTGACAGAGTTGAGAGAGTTGAGTACTCTTGCTCACTCTTTCTTTCTTTCTTTCTTTCTTTCTTTCTTTCTTTCTTTCTTTTTCTTTCCCTCTCTCTCTCTCTTTCTTTCATTCTTTCTTTCTTTCTTTCCCAGTCCTGGGGCTTGAACTCAGGGCCTGGGCACTGTCCCTGAGCTTCTTTTGCTTAAGGCTAGCACCCTACCACTTGAGCCATAGAGCCACTTCTGGCTTTTTCTGTGCATGTGGTACTGAGGAATCAAACCCAGGGTTTCATGCATGCTAGCTACCACTAAGCCACATTCCCAGCCCCTGAGTCTTCTTTCTGAGAATACCTATTTAGACAGAGCCCAATTCCACCTTCTGACTTCTCCCTCAAATCACCTAACACAAGCCCAGATTTTAAACAATTTCTCTACAGTCCTATAATCACTCCACACATAGTCCTGTACTGCAGAACGCATAAAATCTGCTTATTATAGGTGAGGACACCAAAGGCTTTGCTGGAACAATTGACACTCAGCTCCATAGTGCCCACGTGAAGACATGGATCTCTTTTGGAATGAACAAATCAACCCCTAAAATGC
This sequence comes from Dipodomys merriami, assembly GCF_024711535.1. Classification (NCBI taxonomy): domain Eukaryota; kingdom Metazoa; phylum Chordata; class Mammalia; order Rodentia; family Heteromyidae; genus Dipodomys; species Dipodomys merriami. Next base: position 11,102,945 of record NW_027202937.1, on the reverse strand, counting down.
TGCCATCCAGCACCTTCCCTCTTCCCTCATGGGCCTAGGTAACTCCACAGACACTGAGCCTCTGGAAGGAGGCAGGGAGGCCAGCAAAACACTGGGCCACTAATTCCAAGAGAGGATCCCATGGCTCTGTGGTGGGAGCTTTGCTACACAGGCTCACCCACACGCCAGCACCACTGGCCTTGTTAGGAATGCAGAGTATCAGGCTCCAGCCAATACTGCTGGGTCTGAACCTGCTTGTCAGCAAGACCCTCAAGCATGGGGAAGTGCACAAGCGGCACTGTGACGCCACCATTGTTTCCCTGAAGCTGGCAGGAAGGGAACAACTTCCTCCTGCCTGACCACAGCTGACATTCACTCACCGGTGTTGCCTATGGCGGACACGGGGCCCACACGCCGCCCCTGGTAGATTCCGTACAGGTGCATCTTGTACTTGCGCCCAGGCTCCAGGTTCTCCACAGTGGCCTCCCTCTCCTGGCTTCCAACACGCACCACCTGGGGCCGCCCATCACTGTCCTTGTACTGGACAGTGAAGGAGTCAAAGTGGCCCTGGGGGACGGTCCAGGAGAGGCTCAGGGAGTCTGGAGAGGATCCTGTCACGGTCAGCTCTCCCAGGAGCGGCTCCTCGGGGGGCTCTGGTGCCTCTGTGCTGGGCTCTGTGGGGCTGGGCGTCTCTTCCTCTGTAGCTGAGAGAGGGAGACGGAGAGGGTGAGGCAGGAGCCCCAGGGATGTTCTTGCTCTTGGGAGAAGGACATAGAAGCCATGACCACAGAGGTCCTAAGGTCCACTCGGAGAAGGGGTGGTCCTTTTCCGTGGACATCTGACAGACACATGCAAGCTTCCAGGTCAGCTCTGAGGAACCCAGACAAGCACCAGATAGGCAAGTCCCCCATAGACCCTCCTTGTCCAGGAGGTGAAGCCTAAGAGAAGGCATCAGAAGGCATACAGAGGTCACAGCCCTACCAACAAGCAGGCTGTGGGGGTGATCGGTTCCCAGTCACCATCGTCTGCTCAGCTTTTGTCATCAAGGAAGGTTTCCCTTTTACTTGTCACATCCTGGCACTCACCCATCCACTCACCCGTCACCCCAATGGCAGACACGGGGCCCATGCGCTGGCCGCTGTGGAAGCCATACAGGTTCATCTTGTACTTGTGGTCTGGCTCCAGGCCTGAGATGGTGACCTGGTCCTCATGCCCTGGCACCCTCACCACCTTGGGCTGCCCGTCCCCGTTCCTGTACTGCACCAGGAAGTGGTCAAACTGTCCCTCGGGGACCGTCCAGGAGAGGCCCAGGGAGTCGGGGGTGGCATCTGTCACGGTCAGCTCCCCCAGGCGAGGCTTGGGGGGAGGCTCGGGGGTTGTGATGGGCACTGCTTGGGTGCTCACAGCTTGGTCCTCTGGAGATGGACAAACACACAGAGACACACACACAGGGACACGTGAGGTCTCCTCCATTCTCAGTGCAGCACATAAAGGGGTATTTGCAAAAACCAATCCCTGAAGAGCCGGATGAGGCTGGCCACTGGACTGTCACACTCTCCTTCAGCTCCTTCCTGTCACCTTCCTGACACTCTTACCTGCCTATCTGCCCTCCATCTCCCAACCCAGGTCACTTCTCCCCCTCCTTCCATCACCCTGATTTTTGAGACGTCCCACCTTGCTCCTGCCTCTGCATGTACTTGCCCTGGGTCTCCTTGCCACCTCCTGTTCATCTGGCTCAATCCTCTGCTCCCAAGCAGGTTCAGAACACCAGTCACCATGCAAGAAGCTGAACCTTCCCCTTTCCCTGCTGAAACCATATTCACCACATATCCTAGACTTTTGCTAATCTTCTACCACCTCCCCACATCCCATCTCCTCTGCCTTGAGGACCTGGTGTGGGCCACTATCTCTTCCTCAGGCTCACATCCCCTCCCTCCCACCCAGCCTAGGTTCCCATGGCAGCTGAGCTTTGCACATTCAAGCACTTCAGGCATTCATGCAAGCAATCACTGTGGACCAGACCTGGTTCTCAGGTGCACCCACTCTCGACCTACATTTCAAGAACTTTCTGTGGCTCAGAGGACATCATGCTAACTTCTCTGTTCTTTTGTGTGTTGTGTCGTTGCTGTCCTCCTGTGCCTTGCACCAGCTGAGATGCTGACCGGACACACACTTTCTTTAGCTGTCACCAAGCTAATGCATGCCAGACCTGAGATTCAACTGTCCCCTGGGTTAGTGCGTACAGGATGACTTAGGCCTCCCTGTTCTCCTGTCTGTGCTATCATCAATTCATTCTGGGTGCTATGAGTGCTGGTTGATGGTCTGTTTTCCTGTGACTATGGGCTCCATTGCTCAGGAATATGGCAGTCTGCCATAGTCAAGTTCTCCTCATTAGACAGTGATAATATCCTGACACCAATATCATTGTTCATATGTTTTGATATAGTTGAGTCATAATTTTGAAAAGATCCTAACTATGAGGTTTCTGAGTATGCAGTCAATAGCTGAATGTCTTCCCTCTTCTCTCCTGGACCCTAGTTGACAACATGGAGTCAGAGACTCTTGTGAGGAATCAGGGAGCAACATGTTGCCTCCAAGGTAGGATCTTATTCCTTTGTTATAAGGAGCTTTCTACCCAAAGGCTGACCCATACACCAGCATTGTCAGCATTACAATTGCTACTTTGGATCTTGAGTGTCCTCCAAAGATCCCTGGTAGCAATATTAGGAGGTGGGTGAATCTTTAAGAGGTGGAGCCTGGTGAGAGATCCTTAGGTCATTGGGGGGGGTGCCCTTGAAGGGAACAGTGGGAGGGAACAGCTTCCTATTTCCTTATCTTTTTCCTTTCTTTGCTTCCTGGCAATGAGGTAGGTAGTTTTTTGTTCCACTATGATTCCCTCTCATGATCTTCTACCTCCCAACAGCAAGCCTAAGAGCAGTAGAGCCAACAAAGCATGGCTTAGAACCTCTAAGTTATCTCTAATGTTTCTTTTTGTAGGGGGGGAGGGAAGTAAGCAAACATGAGTCTTGTTAGGAATGCACAATATCAGACTCCAGCCAATATGGATGGATCTGAATCTGCTTTTTAGCAAGACCTACAGGCATGTGGAAGTGCACAGACCACACTGCTGCTGTGAGCATGGTTGTTTCCTTGAAGCTGTAGAAAAGGAACCGGCTTCTATAGCTGTGCTTCCTGCCCAGCCCCATCCAAAGTTTACTGAGCCATCATTCCCAAGGTAGACATGGGGACCACACTGCCCTGGTGGAGCCCATAAAGGTTCATCTTGTACTTGAACCAGGCTCCAGGTTGCTTATGATGGCCTCCCTCTCCTCACTCCTGACATGTACCACTTGGGTTACCCACTGCTGTCCTCATACTAAACAGTGAATGAGTCAAAACAGACTTGAAGCTAGGTGCCGGTGGCTCACTCCTATAATCCTAGCTATTCAGGAGACTGAGATCTGAGGATTGTGGTTCAAAGCCAGCCCCGGGCAGGAAAGACCATTAGAGACTTATCTCTAATTAACCACCAGAAAACTGGAAGTGGCACTGTGGCTCAAAGTGGTAGAATACCAGCTTTCAGTGCAAACGCTCAGGGATAGCACCCAGTCCCTGAGTTCAAGCCCCACAACTGAATAAACAAACAAACAAACAAAAAACAGCCTTGAGAGAAGTTCAGGAGAGGGTCTGGGGAGTCTGCCACTGTTAGGTCCTCAAGGAGTGGTTTCTCAAGGAAATCTGGGACCCCTATAGTGGGTTCTGTGCAAGGACTGAGATTAGAATTCAGGGCATACGGGCATTAAGGGTAACTTGCTTTCCTGGTGTTGTCAATGGCTCGTAAAGCATACTCTGCATATGTACTCCTGAGGCAGAAGACTCGGGGGCCCGCGTGACCTGTGGTGTTGGCCATGCCATCACTTGTGGATCAAGAGGGCTGAGCCTGCCCTCCTCCTTCTGCCAGGAATGCATCATTACACACCTTCAGAAGGCAACTGAGCCATGTGAGACAGAAGCCAAAACGGTGCTCATTTCCTTTGACCCAATAATCCTATTTCTGGGCATCTATCCTAAGAAAATTATTAAAAGCAGGAAAAAGTTATGGCATGGAAGATGTTCATAATAAGCTTATTCATGACAGCAAAATGCGTTAAAAACTCAAATGACCTGTAAAAGATGATGAATGCTCTTCCAATGCTTTCACGAAAATGCATCAAATAACCATTAAAATGATGATTAATGCAGGGTGAATGACTTCCATGTAACTTGCACATGAAAAAATAAGAGCCAAGAGTTACATAAACATTCTAACTATAACTTTAAAATATATTGCAAGATGCAGGAATGGAATATGTTATGCACGTGTGTGTGTGTGTGTGTGTGTGTGTGTGTGTGTGTGTGTGTGTGTGTGTGTGTGTGTGTGTGTGTGTGTGTGTGTGTGTGTGTGTGTGTGTGTGTGTGTGTGTGTGTGTGTGTGTGTGTGTGTGTGTGTGTGGTCCTGAAGGTTAAACCCAGGGCCTCCTGCTTGCTATTCAAGTGTTCTACCACGCTGACCTCAGTCCATCCCTCCTCTTTTTGAGACAGAATCTCACCGCCTTTGCCTGGGCTGACCTCAAACTTGAGGCACCCCTGCTTACACCTCCCACATAGTTGAAATTACAGACTTGGTGCTTAGGATTGGACTCAGGGTCTCATACAGGATGAGCAAGAACTCATGCTGTTACAAATGGTGGTTATTGTGTCAAAAGATTGATTACAATATTTTCTTCCTACTTTTTAAATTTTATCTAATGGTGCTATGATTCTTTTTTTTGGGGGGGGGGATGGAGGGGAGGTCACGGGGCTTGAACTCTGGGCTTGGGCACTGTTCCTCAGCTCTTCAGCTCAAGGTGAGCCCTCTACCACTTGAGCCACAGCACCACTTCTAGTTTTCTGGTGTTTTATTGAAGATAAGAGTCTTATGGACTTTCCCACCCAGGCTGGCTTTCAACGGTGATCTCAAACTCCTGAGTAGCTAGGACTAAAGGCATGAGCCACAAGCGCCCTGTTACTATGATTCTTTTCATTATAAAAGTGTGGGCTTAAAAATAAATTTTGGGGGCTGGGAAGGTAGCTCAGTGGTAGAGCGCTTGCCTTGCATGCATGAGGTCCTGGGTTCAATTCCTCAGGACCACATAAGCAGAAAGAAAAATGCCAGAAGTGGGCGCTGTGGCTCAAGTGGTAGAGCGCTAGCCTTGAGCTGAAGAGCTGAGGGGCAGTGCCCAGGCCCAGAGTTCAGGCCCCACGACTGGACCCAAAAAAATAAAATAAAATAAAATAGATTTTGGACTACCAACATTAATAATGGAATGAAGGGAGGAGAGTAGAAATGTGCAGCTGGAACAGGAAGGCAAAAGCCTTGGGTCCTCTAATGTAATTCACCATGCTAGGAGGTTAAAAAAAATCAACAATTTTCCAGTGGTTCCCTGTTCTCCCTGTTCTCTACCACATAGATGGTCCACTAAACACACGATGGCCACAAGGCCTGTGCTCAGGAGTCAGAAGCCTGAGTGAGAATGGTTCCTCTAAACTGGGTGCCTATGACTCATGCCTACAAATCTAGCAAACTAAGAGACACAGATCTGGAGAACCCCAGTTCAGTCAGCACAGGCAGAAAAACCTGAGACTCCATCTCAAAAAGCTGGGCTGGAGGCATGGCTCAAATGGTAGAATTCCAGTCATGAGCAAGCAAAACAAGTGAGTACAAGACCCTGAGTTCAAAAGAAACAAAGTTTCTTCCACCTGGGTATGTTTCCTCTACCAGGATATGGGAGATACCTCATAAACCATTTCCTGACATAGAGGGGGCATCCTGCTTCATTTTTAATAGGTCATTTGGTTTGTAACACATTTTGCTGTTAGAGAGAGTGTCCTGCCTCCTCTGTAGAGCTCTTGAGAACTACTCAGAAACAGGCATAAGACGGGTTGAGAATGACTCAGAAATGGCAGCCTGACTACATTTGGAGGAATTCCATGAATTCAATGAACCTTGTAATGTGTTCCCTACTTAACTTAGGGACTGGAAAATTTAACGTTCTCATAATTAGAAATGAAATGTGTGCACGAATGAAAGGGAAGTGCATGGGGATGCAAACCTGTAATCCCATCTATGCTGAAGGATGTCGGCAGGATATTTACAGTTTGAGGCTAGCCCCAGACAAAAACAGAAAACCTCCTCTGAGAAACAAGCAAAACTTGTTGGAGCTATAGCTCAAGTGGTAGAGCACCAGCCTAATAAGTTTGGGGTCCTAAATTCAATCCCCAGTACTACCAAAAAGAAAAAGAGTAATAAAGAAGACAAATAAGGGGGCTGGGAAGGTGGCTCAATGGTAGAGTGCTTGCCTTGCATGCATGAAGCCCTGGGTTTGATTCCTCAGCACCACATAAGCAGAAAAAGCTGGAAGTGGCACTGAGGCTCAAGTGGTAGAGCGCTAGCCTTGAGCTGAAGAGCTGAGGGACAGCGCCCAGGCCCAGAATTCCAGCCTCACAACCAGCAAAAAAAAAAAAAAAAAGACAAATAAAGTATAAGACGGAAACGATGTATTTTTCTTTTTCTTTTTTAGTGATTATGAAAGAAATGCTTAGAGGAAAAAATGCTTGCCATTTAGAAAGATTCGGACAATGCAGAATGGAACAAGACAGAAAGAACAATGGGCTAGAACTGTCCATTCTGTTTTGCACACCATGTCCTTGTGGGATGGGCTTTTTCCTGCTCTTCTCACCAGGCCAGCTATTTGCAAATGGTTGTGATTAGCGTACTTGCAAAAATATTTGAGCTCTGCTTTTTTCAATGGAATATTATAAACATTGTTTCATGCTAAAAGATTTTCAATGGCAGCATAATAGCTCATTTTAGATTTTGCCTAAACTACTCAGCTATCACAATCTAGTTTGAGGTTTGGGTGTTCCTATGTGTGGGAGTGCATATATGGTTATCATAAAGAATCTTGTGATGAAGGTGTAAGGAGGAACTAGTAAGTCAGCTTAGCCTTTGTCTGACATATGTCACCCTTGGAGGAGGCCAGTGGCTGACCACCAGAAAAGCCACACAGAATTAAAGAAGAAGCTACAGGTGGGCAAAAGTGACATCAACAGGAGTGGACTATAGCTAGGGGCCACAGAGGAGGGACACAGAAGGGGAGCTGCGGCTAAGACCCATGAAGCCTGAGGAAGGAAAAGAAGAGCCAATCAGGTACCAGTGAGGGAAAGAAAGAACACTTAAGGCCCCAGACCACACTTACCAGTTGTTGCCACGGTGGACACAGGGCCCATGCGCTGCCCCTGGTAGATTCCGTACAGGTGCATCTTGTACTTGCGCCCAGGCTCCAGGTTCTCCACAGTGGCCTCCCTCTCCTGGCCTCCAACACGCACCACCTGGGGCCACCCATCACTGTCCTTGTACTGGACAGTGAAGGAGTCAAAGTGGCCCTGGGGGACGGTCCAGGAGAGGCTCAGGGAGTCTGGAGAGGATCCTGTCACGGTCAGCTCTCCCAGGCGTGGCTCCTCGGGGGGCTCTGGTGCCTCCGTGCTGGGTTCTGTGGGGCTGGGCGTCTCTTCCTCTGTGGCTGAGAGAGAGACAGAGAAGGTGAGGCAGAGACCTCGAGTCTTAGGGTGGAGAAGCCATGGCTAGTGGAACCCAAGGTCAGCTCAGAGAAGTCCACCCTTGGGACCTGATAGTCCTGATCAGCTGACCTCTGATAAACATGCCCAAGCTCCTAAGTGAACTTGGAGGAACTATTACAGTCACTAGCACAGCACAGATACTAATGGTCCTTCCCTGCCCAGGAGGACCTGGAAATCAACTCAAGGGGAAAGCACATGGGGCCACAGCCACAAGAAGGCCTGTGGGTGCAGACCAATGCCCAGACACCACTGTTTGCTCACCTGTCAACAAAGAACAAGAGGACACCTCTCCTAGATGGTTACATCCTAGAACTCCATTATCTACTCACCCGTCACCCCAATGGCAGACACGGGGCCCACGCGCTGGCCGCTGTGGACGCCATACAGGTTCATCTTGTACTTGTGGTCTGGCTCCAGGCCTGAGATGGTGACCTGGTCCTCATGCCCTGGCACCCTCACCACCTTGGGCTGCCCGTCCCCGTTCCTGTACTGCAGCAGGAAGTGGTCAAACTGTCCCTCGGGGACCGTCCAGGAGAGGCTCAGGGAGTCGGGGGTGGTATCTGTCACTGTCATCTCTCCCAGATGTGGCTTAGGAAGTGGAGGGCCAAGGGGCTGCTCTTCAGGGACTGGGAAGAGATATAAACAGATTGTTTCCTATTACTAGGACAAGGTGCTGAATCTCTCTGGTCATAAGGTAGGCTGGTTCTGGGGGTAATTTGACCTCAGAGCTTTGGCACACACTCCTCTAGCCTAAACATTCTTTCCCTAGATGTTTGCACAAGTCATGGACATATATCCTTTTTTCAAGATGACCTTTGACTACCCTATTTAAAAGTTCAGTTCTTCAGCTGGGTGCTGGTGGCTAACATCTGTAATCATAGCTATTCAGGAGGCTAAGATCTGAAGACGAAGGTTCAAAGCCAGACCAAGCAGACAAATTATCTCCAAGTAACCAGCAAAAGAGCTGGAAGTGGAGGTGTGGCACAAGTGGTAGAACCCAAAAAACAGAAAAACACTCCCCAAACCAATAATTAAGTACTGCTACGTGCTAAAAACAAGGCCAAACCTCAAAACCAGCATGCTCACTGCAAGAAGATAGACCTAAAAGAGTAGGAATAGAAATTACATGATTCTCTTCATAGGAAATGTCTAGAAAAGACTAATCTATAGACATGGGTAAACTAACAGTGTAAGAATGGGGAGGGATGGGTCTGGACCTAAGGCTTCTTTTAGGGGTAGTGGAAAAGTTCCAGAAGCTGATTGTAATGATACTTGTACATTATGTAAATATGCTAAATGCATAAGTTGTATGCTTAAAATGGGTAATTTTTTTTTTTTGGTCCGTTATGAGGCTTGAATTCTGGGCCTGGGCGCTGTCCCTCAGCTCTTCAGCTCAAGGCTAGTGCTTTACCACTTGAGCCTCAGCGACATTCTGGTTTTATGGTGGTTCATTGGAGATAAGAGTCACATGGAATTTTCTTGCCAGGGCTGTCTTTGAACCATGACCCTCAGACCTCAGCCTCCTAAATAGCCTCCTAAATTATAGGCGTGAGCCACTGGCGCCTAGCTTACAATGGGTAAACTTTTTATGGCACACAAATTATGTAAAGATAAAGCCAGACTGCTCAAAGGACTTTGAAGTTTAATTGGGGAGGAGAGCCACTGGAATTTTGACAAAGATTACGTTGACTCTATAGATTGCTTTGGAAAATATATTAACAATATTAACTTTTCCAATCCATGAAGATGGGATGTCTTTCCATTTATTTAGGTCTTTTTATTTTCATCAGTTTTTTATTACAGTTTTCGGTGTCAGAGTCTTTCATCTCATTTAAATTTATCCTTAAATAATATTTTGGATGTTACTATGAGTGGAATTATTTTCTTAATTTCCTTTTCAGACTGGTCATTGGTGGTATAGAGAAACACAATGTATTGGGCTGGGAAGGTGGCTCAGTGGTAGAGCACTTGCCTTGCATGCCTGAGGCCCTGGGTTCGATTTCTCAGCACCACATAGACAAAAAAAATAAAAAAGCCAGAAGTGGAGATGTAGCTCAAGTGGTAGAGCGCTAGCCTTGAGCTGAAGAGCTGAGGGACAGCACCCAGGCCCAGAGTTCAGGCTCACAACTGGATCCAAAAAGAAAGAAAGAAAGAAACACAAGGTGTGTATGTGGTGATCTCATACCCTACAACTTTGTTGGATTCATTCATTTACTAATTTTAGTGGGTTATTTTTATGAATTTTGTGGCACTGTCTTTATATAGAACCATGTCATCTACAAATAGTGAAAGTTTTCTTTTTAAATTTGAATGCCATTTATTTATTTTTCTTGCCTAATTACTCTGCCTAGCACTTGAGATATAATGTCAAACAGTATTGGTGAAAATAAAAATCTTTGTTTAGTTAAAAAATAATAATAAACTGGGTGCTGTAGCTCATGCCTATAATCCTAGCTACTCAAAAGACTGAGATCTGAGTATCTCAGTTCAAAGCCAGCCTGGGCAGGAAAGTCTGTGAGATTCTGATCTCCAATAAACCACCAGAAAACTGGAAGTGGCACTATGGCTGAAGTAGTAGAGAGCTAGTCTTGAGCTGAAGAGTTGAGGGACAGTGCCCAGGCCCAGAGTTCAAGCCTCACGACCAATCAACTAAATAAATAAATAAACCCAGAATATTTCACATGCTATGCAAGTTCTGTACTACTGAAGCTATAACCCCAGCCCATAAAAAAGAGCCTTTTTAAAAAGAGAGGGGAGGGCTGGGTAGGTGGCTCAGTGGTAGAGCGCTTGCCTTGCATGCATGAGGCCCTGGGTTTGATTCCTCAGCACCACATAAGCAGAAAAAGCCGGAAGTGGCAGTGTGTCTCAAGTGGTAGAGTGCTAGCCTTGAACTGAAGAGCTCAGGGACTGTGCCCAGGCCCAGACTTCAGACCCCGGGACTAGCAAAAGAAAGGGGGGGGGGAGAGAGCAGATCAGGCAGAAAGACCAAGAGCTGACTTAAGAATCAGGGTGAGGTTTGAGAAGGTGGCTCAGTGGTAGAGTGTTTGCCTTGCATGCATGTGGCCCTGGGTTCGATTCCTCAGCACCACATAAGCAGAAAAAGCTGGAAGTGGGACTGAGGCTCAAGTGATAGAGTGCTAGACTTGAGCTGAAGAGCTGAGGGACAGTGTCCAGGCCCAGAGTTCAGGCCCACAACCAGAAAAAATAAAAAAAAAAAAAGAATCAGGGTGATGGATACATTGAATACCCTTATGTTAACCTTTTGGATATGCTTGAATTTTTTTTTTTTTTTTTTTGGTTGGTCGTGGGGCCTGAACTCTGGGCCTGGGCGCTGTCCCTCAGCTCTTCAGCTCAAGGCTAGCGCTCTACCACTTGAGCCACAGTGCCACTTCCAGCTTTTTTCTTTTTGCTTATGTGGTGCTGAGGAATCGAACCCAGGGCATCAGGCATGCAAGGCAAGCGCTCTACCACTGAGCCACCTTCCCAGCCCCTTGAAATTTTTTTAATAAGTATGTGTTGAAGATATTAGTTAATATTCTTTAGAATGTGTCCAAATTCCATAAAAAGAATTCCCTCTAGAGTTCCCAGAAGAAGCAGAGAAGGGGGATTGGCAGCCCAAGATGAGCCCAGCCCTAATCTGGGATAAGGCTGTCCCTGCCCTACCACACCTGCCCTGAGGCACTTGGCTGATGGAAGTGGGTTGGATCCTGGATCTTTACTGAGGAACTGGCTCTACTTCCTGAAACCCAACAAAGGGAACCCTCTTTACCCTCACTCACCGGTGTTGCCTATCGTGGACACAGGGCCCACGCGCCGCCCCTGGTAGATTCCGTACAGGTGCATCTTGTACTTGCGCCCAGGCTCCAGGTTCTCCACAGTGGCCTCCCTCTCCTGGCCTCCAACACGCACCACCTGGGGCCGCCCATCACTGTCCTTGTACTGGACAGCGAAGGAGTCAAAGTGGCCCTGGGGGACAGTCCAGGAGAGGCTCAGGGAGTCTGGAGAGGATCCTGTCACGGTCAGCTCCCCCAGGAGCGGCTCCTCGGGGGGCTCTGGTGCCTCTGTGCTGGGCTCTGTGGGGCTGGGCGTCTCTTCCTCTGTAGCTGAGAGAAGGAGATAGAGAAGGTGAGGTGGAGGCCTTGAATCTTAGGGAGAAGGACAGAGAAGCCATGGCTAGTGAAATCCCCAGGTCAGCTCAGAGAAGTCCACCCTTGGGACCTGATGGTTCTGATCAGCTGACCTCTGATAAACATGCCCAAGCTCCTACGTGAACTTGGAGGAACTATTATGGTCACTAGCACAGCACAGATACTAATGGTCCTTCCCTGCCCAGGAGGACAAAAGTCAACCCAAGGGGAAGCATAGGGGCCAGAGCCCCCCCCCCCACAGCAGGTCTGTGGGTGCAGACCAATGCCCAGACACATTGCCTGCTTAGTGACCAACCAAAGAGTAAAAGGATCCTACCTCCTGGTTGGCCCCACCCTGGAGTTTCCAACACCCACTTACCCGTCACCCCAATGGCAGACACGGGGCCCACGCGCTGGCCGCTGTGGAAGCCATACAGGTTCATCTTGTACTTGTGGTCTGGCTCCAGGCCTGAGATGGTGACCTGGTCCTCATGGCCTGGCACCCTCACCACCTTGGGCTGCCCGTCCCCGTTCCTGTACTGCACCAGGAAGTGGTCAAACTGTCCCTCGGGGACCGTCCAGGAGAGGCCCAGGGAGTCGGGGGTGGCGTCTGTCACGGTCAGCTCCCCCAGGCGTGGCTTGGGGGGAGGCTCGGGCGTTGTGGTAGGTGCTTCTGAGGGCTCTTCTTCTTCCTCACTTTGCGACACTGAACATGGAGAGGGGAAGAGTTTCAGAAAGGGCTATGACCCCAGGAACTTTACTCTCCACAGGACCCTTCTAACTCTCTGGAAAGATGCAAGCTCAGAATTTCCCTCACTCACCTGTAACAGCCTCAATCTGGACAGGACCTACGCGCTGTCCGTCATGGAAACCATATAAGGTCACCAGGTATCTGTGTTCGGATTCCAGGTCAGTGAGGGTGATGTCAGTCTGGTCGCCCTCTGTACTGACCACTTGGAGTTGCCCATCTCTGTCTGTGTACTGGACCTCAAAGGAGTCAAATTGTCCCTCAGGTACCATCCAGGAGAGATGCAGGCTGTCGGGCATGGCCTCCTCCACTGTCAGCTGGCCCAGGCGGGGCACAGCCACGGGAGGGCTTGGAACCTTAGTCTCAGCTTCGTATTTTTCCCTGGAGTCTATTCAGAGAGACAGGTAGAGATGATTACTGATTGATTCCTGCTCAATGGATACTTTGGAGAGGAGGGCGAAGGGGAAGGAAGAGATCAGCAATAAGAGGGTCTGCTTCTGTTATATTTGAATAAATTTCCAAAGAATTATATGAAGTGTAAGAATACAAACAGAAGATACCACGTATTAATGACTAGTTAAATAAAATTGAAAAAAAAAAGCAAAACTATATTGAAAGAAAGCAGATCAGATCAGAGGGTGCAGGGACTGGTTATAGGGAACAGACTGCAAGGTTTACAAGGAAACTTTTTTTTTTTTTTCCTCTGTGCTTCCACTGACGCTTGAACTCAGGACCTGCAGTTCTTATTTGGATTTTTTTCATTCAAAGCTGGTATTCTACCCTTTGAGCCACACCTGAACTTCCAGCTTTTTGCTGATAAACTGGAGCTATAACTCTCACAGACTTTCTGTCTGTCTGGCTTCAAACCTGGTTCCGCCTCCTGAGTAGCTAGGATTATAAGCATGAGTCACAAGTACCCAGCAAAGGAAACTTGTCAAGTGGTTATAAAGGCTTTAAATCTCTCTTGTGGCATGGTTTGTGATTTATAGATTTGCTGACTCATTGATACTGTAGGTAAATGGTGCTCCAGGAAACTGACCCCATCCCGAAAAGAAGGGAAATGGGAAGTTGAGAGACCTTTGTTCCCTCAGGCAGACCGGGAGAGCTAGGTGGAAAAGAGTCACAAAGCATTCCAGCAGTCTCTACACTCACCAGTTGTGGCAATGGCAGAGAGAGGACCCACACGCTTGTTGTTGTATAACCCATAGAGCAGCAGCTTGTACCTACGGGCAGGGTCCAGGCCCGAGACGCTGACCTCCCTGAGGCTGCCCTCCACCGGCACCACCTGGGGCTGCCCGTCACTGTCCTTGTACTGGACCACGAAGGAGTCAAATTGACCCTCTGGAACTGTCCATGAGAGGCTCACAGAGTCTTGGGTCACACTGGTCACCTGAAGCTCTTCCCCCAGTTGAGGTTTGGGGAGCTGCTTTGTTCTGGTATGGTCATAAGCATCTGGGGTCTCTGAGATGGAGACAAGGACAAGAAAGAGCTGAGCTCTGTCTACAAGCTGTGATTGGTCAAAACAGAATCCAACAAGGACGCAGGGTGGGTGAAGGGAAGCCACCACAAGTGATCACCCGTTTCCCTGGGCCTCGGAGGAGCAGAGCAGGGCCCTGCAGGGGACACTCCTCACCTGTGGTGCCGTCTGCAGTGAGGGGGCCAAAGCGCTTCTTGCCCAGGAGGCCGTAGAGGAGAAATTTGTACTTGCGGCCAGAGTCCAGGGGGGCCATGGTGGCCGAGCGCTCGTGGCCGTCCACAGGCACCACCTGGGGCCCATCCTTGCCCTTGAACTGCACCACAAAAGAGTCGAACTGCCCTTCCGGGACTGTCCAGGAAAGGCGCAGGGAATCTGTAGTAGTGTCTGTCACCCATAACTCCCCAAGGCGGGGTGGGCTGGCGTCATCTTGGGCAGCTGACAGAAAGGAAAGATTCTGATGTTTATTTTTTTCCGAAATGACTCTTCAACTGCCTTCTGTTAGTGTTGGAAAAACCCAGAACTGCCCAAATGGTTAGTGCTTCCCCACATATTTTTTATTACCCTTCGTCTTTGCTACCATCTCCAGCTGGCGTCTGCCACTCTCCAGTAGATTAACATGGGGAGGGGGTTTCTGGCATGACTTATCCTGGGAAGAGATCCCTTAATTTCCCTCCTCATTGCATCCCTCTTACTTACTGGCCAGGTTCTTCCCATCTCTTAGAGAATGTTTCCCCAGCAGGACATGTATCTTAGACTTGGTGTCCATCTAGTTCCTCTTACTCAGAAGTGTGGTGTGTGTGTGTGTGTGTGTGTGTGTGTGTGTGTGTGTGTGTGTGTGTGTGTGTGTGTGTGTGTGTGTGTGTGTGTGTGTGTGTGTGTGTGTGTGTGTGTGTGTGTGTGTGTGTGTGTGTGTGTGTGTGTGTGTGTGTGTGTGTGTGTGTGTGTGTGTGTGTTGCAGAAACTGGGGCTAAAGTGGGAGGAAGGCTGAGACGGAGAAGGGATCTGATGTTGGCCAAAGGAGCCATCCCAGGCCTGGGAAGGAGCTGGCCTGTTGCCTTCCTGGACAGCAAAGCCTCTGACAACATTGTTATTGTGAGAGGTTTTCTGGCAACAGGGAGCCCCCAGGGACAGGGGAGGGCCTGGACTGAACCCCAGAAAGGGCACAGCTGGGTTGGGTTCTTTATCTTTCTCTTTGTAAGGCTCTAGAAGGACAGAAGACAGGAACCTCAACCAGAGGCAGCTGTAGGTAGGACCAGATGGGTAAGAGCTGACATGAAGGACAGAGGACAAAATCTGAGGCAGGGATGGGGCCACAGGCCAGAGGAAAAGGTGCCCCTGGCCACCTCCCTCCCTTTCCCAGAAGCCCACCATTCATCTTCCAGGAAAGAGCTCCCCAATTCAAGAGAAGTACACACAATAAGAAATACTAGCAGGGGAGAGTAATCCAAGATCTGGCCCCATTTGTTCTGGTTCTTGTCTGCTTTGGACTGAGGTAAGCAGATGGCTTTTCAAACCAAATAGAAAAGCTAGGGTGTTAGAGGCTTAGCTCAGTTGGTAGAGTGCCAGCCATTGAGTGAAAGCACCAGGTACCCAGTTCAAGTCCCAGGCCCAGACTAAAAAAAAAAAGTAGCTAGCATTCTACATTTGGAGGGAAGGCTGGGCCTCAAGGATCAGCGTGTTGGGCCCCTCTCACCTGTTTTTGTCTCCACAGAGACTGGGCTGCGTCGTCTCCCATCCCACATTCCAAAGAGCAGGAACTTGTACTTGCGGGATGGCTCTAGGTTGGAGACAGTGACCTCTCGCTGGTCTGCTGCCACCGGCACCACCTGGGGCTGCCCATCCCTGTCCTTGTACTGGACTATGAAGGAGTCAAATTCCCCCTCAGGGACTGTCCAGGAGAGGCCCACGGAGTCCATGGTCACATCTGTCACTGTCAGCTCCCCCAAGCGTGGTTCCACGAGGGCCTTGGAGATGGGTGCTGGTGGGAGGGGATCTGGGATCCAGAAGACAAAGAGCAGGGCTGAGATCTGTGAGGCGAGAACTCCTGGGCTCTGCTGACCTCAAAGGGACTGGGAGCTGCAATGTAGGGTGTGCTACGGCAAGCCATACAGAAAGCCAACCGCGACATCTTAGAAGCACTTGTGACTTTCCCACCAGTAGAAAGCAGATATCTTTTCATATCACCTTAGAGTTATTTCAGAAACTTCAAAATATTGTTTACATGAGCTAATACAGAAGTCCAGAGCCGGAAGCCACTGGCTCATGACTATAACCTTAGCTACTCAGGAACTGAGACCTGAGGATCTTGGTTCAAAGCCAGCCTGGGAAGACAAATTGGAGAGCCTCTTATCTCACATTAGCTAACAAAAAACCAGAAAGGTAGCTTTGGCTTAAGTGGTAGAGAGAATCATCCTTGAGAAGAGAAGCTAATGGGTAGATCTGGGTGCTGACAGCTCATGCCTATAATCCTAGCTACTCAGGAGACTGAGATCTGAGGATCACAGTTCAAACTCAGCCCAGGCAGGAAAGTCCATGAGATTCTTATCTCCAATTAAGCATTAGAAAACCAGAAGTGGTGCTGTGGCTCAAAGTGGTAAAGTGATAGCCTTGAAGGAAAAAGCTCAGAGACAGTGCCCAGGCCCTGAGTTCAAGCCCCCTGACCAACAACAACAACAAAAAAAGGTAAGGGATAGTGTAAGACTCTGAGTTACAGCCCTACTACTGACACAAAGAAGGAAGGAGGGAAGGAAGGAAGGACGGAAGGAAGCAAGCAAGCAAGCAAGCAAGCAAGCAAGGAAGAGAGGGAGGGAAGGAGGGAGGGAGGGAGGGAAGGATGACAGAGGGAAAAAAATGTAAGTCCAGGTATTACCAAATTATAAATTCAAATATTTAAGAAATGTTTTTAGCCGGGTGCTGCTGTCTCACACCTGTAATCCTAGCTACTCAGGAGGCTAAGATCTGAGGATCATGGTTCAAAGCCAGCCTGGGTAGGAAAAGTCTATGAGACCATTATCTCCAATAAACCACTTAGAAAACCGGAAGTGGTGCTGTGGCTAGCCTTGAGCTGAAGAGCTGAGGAAGAGTTCAAGTCCCATGACTGAAAAAAAAATTGGTGACCATATTGTTTGTGATGATGTAAAATGTCTGTACATATTTGAAATAGATACAAGTTTTAAAAAATATTTTCTATCTACAGTTGGCTGTGGAATTTGAAGATATGGAGGACTGAGTGTAGAGCCACATAATTTGTGTCTCTGGCAATCTTACACATTTCATTTTCTAGATTTTAAGATGTTGCTCTGAGATGGAATAGGGATTTCACCAGATGCTTTGGCACAGAAAAATCATGATGAACCTATGCCCAGGAAACCATGAGGGCTTGGAGGAAGCCAGGGCCCGAAGGAGAGGGCGGCCTTCTGGAGGGATGCAAGTGGAGTCAGCCAGAAGGGAGTGAGACACAGGCCAGGCAATGAGGACCACTGAGAAAAGATTCCGGGATGTGTGTTGACAGAAGGGGGAGATGGCAGCTGTGTTAAGTCACAGCAGGATTGTAAAGAGAGGGGAAGGAAATAGCTGTGTAGTCAGAGTGTTGAAGAAGAAAGAATGAATTTAGGCCAAATGGAAAGATGACTTTCCAGCTGGGTGAACCGTGGAGATGGGAAAATCACCGGAAGGTGACAAGGTTCCAACCCCAGAGCTTAGCAAATAGACTAGAGTGACTGTAAGCCTGGGAAAGGACGTGCAAGGTCACTGACAGGACCTTCTCAGGGAGGGATGGAAGCACCCAGACAGAGCTAGGAGTACAGTCCTGGGGAGAAGATTTGGGTAAACACGGGTGGGAAGTTCCTTGCCCCCTCTTACCCGTCACAGCTACCACAGAGAGGGGGCCCACACGCTGCCTGCCACGGAGTCCATAGACATTCATCTTGTATTTTCTTGCAGGCTCCAGATTGGGGACAGTGACTTCCAGCTCGTCTCCAGCCACGGGTACCTCCTGGGGCTGTCCATCTCTGTCCTTGTACTGGACCATAAAGGAGTCAAACTGGCCCTCAGGGACTGTCCATGAGAGGCTTACAGAGCTAGGGGTCACATCTGTCACTGTCAGGTCTCCCAGGCGTGGCTCAAGTGGGGGCTCAGTGGCTGGAGGGATCGCTTCTGCTTGCTGGTCTGGTACAGAGATAGTAGAGGACTATTAGAAAAGGAATCCCCTTTTATCTTGGTAGTAATTATGTCTGCTAACTTGAGTACCCACAGGTGTTTTGATGGGATTTTTAAAATATAATTTTACTGTTATTGGTAAAGTGTTGTACAGAAGGGTTACCATTTCATAAGTCAAGTTATGAGTACAATTCTTCTTGGACAATGTCACCCTTCCTTCGCTTCCTCCCAGTTACCCACTCCTGTCCTTGTACAAAAGTTGCATAGCTCTTTTATTTGATAAGGAATATTCCATTGTATGGCTATAAATAATTTATTTAGCTATTAGTATATGGATGGACAGTTGAATTATTTCCAGTGTTTAATGCAAAAAAAATTCATATGCAATTGTTTGTAAGAGCATATGATCTCATTTCTCTTGGATAAATACCTCAAAGTAGACTAACTGAATCATGGCATATTTTTATGTTGAACGTTTACCCATGGGATGGTTTTCATGTGAAACTTCATTAATCAACATCTATCTGGCCAATAATCTGTCACCAACTGTCTACCAGGTGTTAGGCTGTGCTTGTGGGAGAGGAGTAGTCAGTTGTCACAGGACGCTAGAAAAGTGGCTGGAATCCCACCTGCATGTCAGCGACTCGATTTATACCACATCAGACCTCTCTGAGACCCTCAGGTTTGCTCAACATCCGAATTTATTTTTTTAATAGAAATGCTATTTTATTCTTTTATTTTATTTTATTTCCAAATTTATATCTTAAGTCCAAAACTGAGCTTCCGAGCTTCCCCTGTGCTCTCTAGTGTCTCCACCTGGTAAAGTAAGAACCCCATCCATCCAGTTATTCAAATAAAAATCCTTGAACACAGCCATGTGGCTGTGAGCCAGGGTGGTTCACACCTGTAATCCTAGCTACTCAGGAAGCTGAGATCTAAAGATTGCAGTTCAACACCAGCCCAGGCTAGAAAGTCCCTGAGATGGGGCTGGAAAGGTGGCTCCGTGGTAGAGTACTTGCTTTGCATGCCTGAGGCCCTGGGTTCGATTCCTCAGCACCACATAAACAAAAAGAAAAAAGCCGGAAGTGGCGCTGTGGCTCAAGTGGTAGGGTGCTAGCCTTGAGCTAAAAGAGCTGAGGGACAGCACCCAGGCCCAGAGTTCAAGCCCCTTGACCAGACCCCCCCCCCAACAAAAAAAAGAAAGTCCCTGAGACTCATATCTCCAATTAACCATCCAAAAAAGCCAGAAATGGAGCTGGGGTTCAAGTGGTGGAGTGCTAGCCTTGAGTAAAAAAGCTCAGTTACAGCACCCACGCCCTGATTTCAAGCCCCAGGACCAACACACACACACCCACACACACACACACACACACAGCTAGCCTTGAGTAAAAAAGCTCAGTTACAGCACCCACGCCCTGATTTCAAGCCCCAGGACCAACACACACACACACACACACACACACACACACACACACACACACACACACACACACACACACACACACACACACACACACACACACACACACACACACACACACACACACACACACACACACACCCTTGGAATTACCCCTGTGTTCTTTCTCACATGTCACATGGCCCTGTGGGACAGTCTTGCTGTCACTCCCTTGGAATCTAGACCCTATTCACCATCCACCACTGCCATTTCCAAGCTCCATGAACTATGTGATCAGTCTCCCTGTCACTTTCTTCCTTCAGCCCTCACCAATTTTGGTTTGTTGGGTCTGCAGGCAGAGGGGTCCCATGAATATATTACTCAGAACTTCTCTCCAAAGTGGTTCTCTTCTTACAGAGAGCAAAAGTCAAGTTCTTATAATGGCCACACATGAATCCCTCGTGAGTCCCCTACATCCTGTCTTCCTGGCACTCCACATTCCTGCTGTCCCATTTGGGGCCCCTTCCTGTTGCTAGTCTCTGCATTTGCCCTCCCCACGCCTGGGAAGCTCCCTCCCAAAAGATCTATGTGACTATCACTTCATCTCCTTCAGGATTTGATTCAACATTGAGTTCTAGGCTCACACCTTCTCACCTACTGTGCTTTTCTTTATAACTCCTAGCCCTGTCATATATAATACCACTGACATAATTTGAGCACCATGTTGCCTGCCCCTCTCTGCTAGAATGTAAGCTCCACAGGCAGGAACTTTGTATATGGCACACAGTGAATTTTCAGCAAATGCTTGTTAACTATACAAGTGGAAAACAGGTATGGAGGGACATGCGTGTAATCCAGCACTCAAGAAGCTGAGGTAGGAGGCCCTCAATTTTAAGGCCACCTTGAACTACATAGTGAGAACTTGTCTCAAAAAAAAAACCCCAAAACCAAAAACATGAGTCCTCTGCAAGTCTGGACTGGGAAGGCTGAGCAAGGACTTGCTGGTCCCTACTGTCTACCCCCTTCCCTGAGGAGGCTGAGTCTGGGAGGGAGGTATCCCTTCAAAATGGAAGGTGGTCCCAAGACAGAGTGGCTGGGTGAGTAAGATGCTCCCCAAATCTTGTTTCTTTGACTTCCATGGGAGGGTAAGACTAGACTGCACAGGCAAAAACCTGCTTTAGACTAGGCTTTAGACAGACCGAAATGAGTCTGGGAGGAAGGGGCAGGGGCCAGAGTAACCACCTGTGCTGACCATCTACTAGTGGTTACCAGGCCTGGCATTTTCTTTCATTCACTTTCCTTCTAGCCATATTTGCTTGTATCTTATTTTCTGCTTGTTTTAGGCCTCTGTGTTTTTCCAGGAAGAGAAATTGACCCTCACCACCAAGCCTGACTGATTGCTGATTTGGCTTAACTGGTAAAGCTGAGGCTCTGTTGATGAATATGACAGTCCCATGCTGCATTGGGAATAGTCCCCTCTCTGTTGCTAACTGGCTGCACATTCCTTCTGTCAATGGAACAGCAAGAACAGCAGGCCAAGCCCTCACCCACTCAGCTGGCTCCAGCACCTCACTGCCCTGATAAGGAACATCAAGGCTTATTCCTTCCCTAAAAGACCATGTCCATTTTACCCATGGCATGTACAATACATGCAGCATGACATCTAGCATCAGACAGAGAGAGACAGTGATCTCTCCATGCAAGGGAATGAACAAAAGTTGAATGAGCTGAAAATCCACTAGTATCACCACCTTTCACCCTATGACACTAGGTGGTGGCACTGGCTCCATCTTAAAGATGAGAAGCTGAGATTCCAGGAGAGGAGGTTAAGTTCTTTAAGATCACAGCTAAGAAATGAAAGAACTGAGAATGGAATTCAGTTTGTCAGATACTTTTTCTGCCAGTCCTGGGGCCTGGTCACTGTCCCTAAGCTTCTTTTGCTCAAGGCTAACACTCTACTACTTGAGCCACAGTGCCACTTCCAGCCTTTTCTGTTTATGTGGTACTGAGGAATAGAACCCAGAGCTTCATAAACGCTAGGCAAGCACTCTACCACTAACCACATTTCTAGCCTGTCAGACTCTTAAGACTCAGTTTCTCTGCATTGTGGACTTCAGTAAGTACCCAACAGAGCCTATCCTTTCCCAGGGACCAGGGACACGACCAGACAAAGACTAATTGTCTCTCTGCCTGGAATGGAAGAATAGATATTGTCAGAGAACTCCAGGCCTGGTGTGAGCCTCCAAATTACTACCTCTGACCCTGAGAGGAGGCCATTAAGGATAGGTTTCCCTTCTCCCTCTTCTCAGTGCTAACTGAAGCAAAAAAAGAAAAAAGAAATCAGGAATAGAAGGTTCTAGAAACGAAGCCAATCAAATCACCGTAAAGTTGAGCTTTGTGGACTATACAGAAACTATGTTTTAGAGATCTAACTGTTTCTACTTTTAAGTTTTCCATCTTTTCCCTTTAGAAAAAGTTGCTTTTGTTGGACACTAGTATCTCACATCTGTAATCCTGACAATTTAGGAAGCTGAGATCTGAGGATTGATGCTTGAAGCTAGCCCAGGCAGAAATGTCTGTGAGACTCTTATCTCCAATTAACTAGCAGAATTCTGAACCAGAGGCATGGCTCAAGTAGCAGATCATCAACCATAATAAACAAGAAAGCCAAGCAAGAGTACAGAGCTTTGAGCTCAAGTCTGTGTACAGGCACACACACACACACACACACACACACACACACACACACACACACACACACACACACACACACACTCTCTCTCTCTCTCTCTCTCTCTCTCTCTCAGTGGTTTCTGAAAAAGGTGTGCCTTTGTTTCAGTGATCAGAATAAAAAGAGAGATTCCCTCATCGTGACCATCTGGACGGGTCAACAGGAAGGACTCCAGAGGCACTGTCTCCCACTCAGTTTCCCCCGCAGGGGCTCTGGAGAGCTGACTGGATGGGACTACTTGGTGGCAGAGATGTTACCATAACTGGCCTCAGGGAGGGGATGAAGGGCTGTTCTTTGTGGGATAGTCACTATGGATGAGCATCAAAGCAAGCACTGATAAGTAGGCCAATGTCTAATGAACATTCTGGCCAACTAAGCAGCTGAACCAACAAAACTGGACAAAGCAGACTGTAGAGTAAGGATAATTACAGCAATCACAGCAGCAAGCACTGACCGCATGCTTACTTAGTGCCAGGCTCACTCTTAATCCTTTCTACATCTGTTAACTCATTTCATCCTCACAGTAGTGCTGTGAGATAATTACTTAAAACTGGCACAGAGGTCGGGCACCAGTGGCTCACACCTGTAATCCTAGCTACTCAAGAGGCTGAGATCTGAGGATTGTGGTTCAAAGCCAGCCTGGGCAGGAAAGTAAGTCTATGAGACTCCTATGGCCAATTTACCACCAGAAAACTGGAAGTGGCGCTGTAGCTCAAGTGGTAGAGCGCTCGCCTTGAGCTGAAGAGCTGAGGGACAGCACCCAGGCCCAGAGTTCAAGCTCCATGACTGACGAGACAAAAAAACAAAACAAAAAAAAAAAAACTTGCACAGGGGCAAAAAGGTTGGTTGCAGTCCCTAGTCCCCATTAATCTGCTCTCTCTTGGTAGCAGTTAGGAACTTATGGCTGCACAGGCAAAAGGTGGGAATCTTGGAAATAGGGAAGGTAAGACTCGGCAGCGAGATCCAGACCACGCTCACCAGTTGTTGCCACAGTGGACACGGGGCCCACGCGCTGCCTTTGGTGAACCCCATACAGGTGCATCTTGTACTTGCGCCCAGGCTCCAGGTTCTCCACAGTGGCCTCCCTCTCCTGGCCTCCCACACGCACCACCTGGGGCCGCCCATCACTGTCCTTGTACTGGACAGCGAAGGAGTCAAAGTGGCCCTGGGGGACGGTCCAGGAGAGGCTCAGGGAGTCTGGAGAGGATCCTGTCACGGTCAGCTCCCCCAGGAGCGGCTCCTCGGGGGGCTCTGGTGCCTCTGTGCTGGGCTCTGTGGGGCTGGGCGTCTCTTCCTCTGTAGCTGAGAGAGGGAGACAAAAAGGGTGAAGCAGTAGATGGGAAGAAAGCTGGTGAAGCCATGCCATGAAGGTTCTGAGGTCCATTCCAAGAAGCCCACCCTTGGGACTTAGTGGTCTTGCTCAGCTGACATCTGGCAGACACGCTCAATCTCCCAGGTCAGCTGGAAGGAACCTCCACAGCCACTAGCACAACAAAGGCCTTCATGGCCCCTTCCTGCCTCCAGGGGGCACAGAAGATAGCTTGCAGGCCCCACTCCCAGCCACATGCCTGTGGGTGCTGGATCCCTGGCCACCATGGCCTAGTCAGTTGTTGACAAAGAGCAAGAGATTTCTCATCCCAAGAAGACCCACCCTGTGACTCCCACTTTCCACTCACCCGTCACCCCAATGGCAGACACGGGGCCCATGCGCTGGCCGCTGTGGAAGCCATACAGGTTCATCTTGTACTTGTGGTCTGGCTCCAGGCCTGAGATGGTGACCTGGTCCTCATGCCCTGGCACCCTCACCACCTTGGGCTGCCCGTCCCCGTTCCTGTACTGCACCAGGAAGTGGTCAAACTGTCCCTCGGGGACTGTCCAGGAGAGGCCCAGGGAGTCGGGGGTGGCATCTGTCACGGTCAGCTCCCCCAGGCGTGGCTCTCTGGGGGGCTCTGGGGCCTCTGTGCTGGGTTCTGTAGGGCTTGGACTCTCGTCTACTTCTGTAGGACTGGAGATCTCCTCTGGGGCTGAGATAAGAGAATGGGTCATGCAGATATTAAGAGTGATTTGTTTTCCCAGTGTTGTCAGTGGGTACAACATCCTGGATAGCCTCCTGAACTGGCAGCCTCAGGGGTTTACATGGCCCCCGATATTGACTATGTAGTCACTAGAAGATGGAGAGGGCTGAGCCATCCCTGCCTGTCCTATCTCCTGGCAGGGGTGCATGTTGTATTGTGAGATTTCTCCTCATAGCTGATGAAGGCAAGATGGGAAGATAGAACATCTTTGAGAATTCTTCTACATCGTGTCTCTGACAGCACTGATCTCAGCAAAGCCAGGAGGGGAGAGGCCTCTTCTCACCTTAAGCCCCTTCTAGGGGGCTCTGGTGGCCTCACCCTTTCCCTGGGAGAAAACCGTGGTATGCGCTCCTGCTGAGGCCTCTCAGGGGCAGCCTGCTCCTTTCTCTCCTGGGAACCTTAAGGGATGAGTTACTAAGGCAGAGCTCCAGCCAAAAGTGGAGAAAGGTTCAGGTGAACGGGGACTGGGGAGGGCCCACTCTGAGGCTGACTCTGGAATCACACCTTCATGGGCCCCCTAACTGTCCCCTGAAGTTAGCTCTCTGCAGGACTCCCAGGGGTGGGGAGACTGTGGCACAAAGAAAGCCAGCCCTTCTGTGATCCCCCTCTTTGGCCTAGGACCTACGTCAGGGACAGGAGATTAGGCAGGAGCGTGCAGTAATGAGAACTCAGACAAGGATGGGAAGATAGGGAGGTGAGGAGCAAGAAGAGGTCACAGAAGAGTTGGAGATCAGGGAGAGAGGACAGCAACACAGTAAGGGTGCAGAGAATTGGTACCCGAAGCCCAGGTGTGCCCAGGGTCTGAACCAGGCCAGGAAGAAAGCCAGTCTGAACTGTGGGTGAGAACTCTGGCCGAAAGGGAGGACACGGTGTGGAGGACAGCTGAGGCCAAAGGATGAGTCTGAGTGCTTGGAATGAGGGGGGGGGGCGGGAATGGAACCTGCTTTTGGAAATGGACAGGCAGGAGGACCAAGGATATTAAGAGCTGGAGGCTGAGGTGTAGCGCACAGGAGAGCAGTCAGGGAGAAAGAGGACAGAGGCTTTGGCAGAAGTAGAGCTGAGAAAGAAAAGATGGAGCCCAGCCCAGATCTTGCATAGAGGATTGGGGCCAGCAAGGGAGAGAGGCCTGTGGGCTCTGACTCACCCGTCTTGGCCACCACAGACACAGGCCCCACACGCTGCCTGCCACGAAGCCCGTAGAGGTTCATCTTATACTTCCGGTTGGATTCCAGGCCAGGGATGGTGACTTCATTCTCATCCCCCCTGACAGGCACAGCCTGGGGCTGCCCCTGTGCGTCCTTGTACTGGACTGTGAAGGAGTCAAAGGGGCCCTGGGCCACAGTCCAGGACAGGTGCAGGGAGTCGGGGGTCACATCAGTCACCATCAGTTCTCCCAGGAGGGGCTGCTCAAGGATCTCAGAGCGAGGGGGCTGCTCAAGGATCTCAGAGCGAGGGGGCTCCTTTACCATCTCTGGGGCTGTAAACAAAGAGGTTCAGCCAGGTGCTGAACTGGCAACCTGGATGGGGGTTCAGGATCAGGACCTGGGTGGGGAGGGGTGTCCACTACTCTATTAGTGTGAGCCCTGAACTCCTGGCAAGTCAGAGTATGACACACCTTGTGGGCCTTAAGGAATGGCTGAGTGGGACGAAAGAGGCCCAGCAGTGGGGGAAAGGCTGGCTGCCCCTCAGCCCAGGAGCAGGGCCAGGATGCTGCAGTCAGCCCTCCTGCTGGGAGGCCCCACTAGTTCCTGGCTGAGGGCAAGCGTATAGAGGGCGGGTCGCGGGTGACATGGGGGCTTAGGTGGCAGCTACTTACCAGTAGTGCCATCGGCTGTGAGGGGGCCATATCGCTTCTTGTTGGCAATCCCAAACAAGGTGAATCTGTACTTGTGGTCAGGGTCCAAGGGGGAGACAACAACTGAGCGCTCGGGCCCTTCCACAGGTATCACTTGGGGTTGTCCATCCTTGTCCCTGTACTGAACCATGAAGGAGTCGAACTGGCCTTCAGGGACAGTCCAGGAGAGGCGCAGAGAGTCTGGGGTGGGATCTGTCACCCACAGATTTCCCAGGCGGGGTGGGGTTCCTGGGCTGGGCTCACTGTGAGGCACTGTGGAGAGGAAGCGTAAAGAAGGAAGGTCACAGGAGAAGGAGGAACCCGTCTCACATAGGGATGCTGTGTGAGGTTACAAAGGCTGCTCATGGCTAAACGGGGACAAAGTGACTGAAACCCAAGCTCGGCCCAGGAGCTTGGCTGGCCTAGAGAAAGGGCTGCCTTCAAATGACACAGAAGCACTGTATGTGGCATTATGCTATCTACAACCAAGGAGGAGGGGGCTCCGAAAGCAGGGATCCCAGTCAGACATCTCTCCACATCTCTCCAGCCAGGGAATTCTCCCTAGTGCAACCTCTACTGATTCCAACTCTAACTTCTATGTCGTTTCCCCTCCAAGAGTCCTCCTACCGTGTGTTCCGGGTTCTCCTCCTCAGGACACCTCTCCTGCTGCTCCTTACTCTGTGTCCATCCCTCTCCCGGCCATGCTTCTGTCCCCAGCTGCACCCACATTCTGTACACATCTCCCTTTACCTCCCCTCCTTGCTCTGTGCCCAGCCAAGATTCCAGAATGTGACTTGACCATTGCTAAGTCCTGTGGACACTTGCTGGCCCTTGAGTCCCACTTTCAGACTCTGACATGACTAGCTGTGTCCTCCTCCCTGACACCCGAGACACCAGCCTGCACCTGGTTGCTCCCTCTCCGGAGAGTCACCCCAGGCTACCCTGTGGGCTCCTTCCTCTTCTACTCCTGTTGGCTATTGCCAGCTGTCTAGAGCTCTGTCTCTTCTCCCTTCATGCCCTCATCCTGGCCACTGGCACTGATGACCTCCATGCCCCGCTTCAAGCTTTTACTCTGCATTCCACACTCACTAAGGTGGCACTGTGACCCCCTTTTTTCCTTTATATTCCTTTTTTTTTTTTTGGTCAGTAGTGGAGCCTGAATTCTGGGCCTGAGCACTGTCCCTCAGCTCTTCAGCTCAAGGCTAGCGCTCTACCACTTGAGCCTCAGTGCCACTTCCAGCTTTTTCTGCTTATGTGGTGCAGAGGAATCGAACCCAGGGCTTCATACATGCAAGGCAAGCACTCTACCACTGAGCCACCTTCCCAGCCCTCCTTTTGAAAAAAAAAAAATTGCCAATCCAGAGGCTTGAACTCAGGGCCTGGGCACGGTCTCTGACCTTCTTTTCCTCAAGGCTAGCAGTCTACCACCTGAGCCACAGCCCCACTTCCAGCTAGGCAAGCACTCTACCACTAAGCCACATTCTCAGCTCTTCTTTCCTTTTGGTAGTATTAAGACTTTGAACTCAGAGTCTTGTGCTTCCTAGGCAGGCACTCTCCCACTTGAGCCATGTCTCTAGCCCTTTTGGCTTTAAAAAAATAATGAAGTTGAGCTTTTTGCCTGGGCCAGCCTGGACCACAATCTTCTTAGTTGTGCTTACCATAGGATAATAGGCAAATACCACCATGCCCAGCTCTTATTGAGAGAGGGTCTTATGGACTTCACACACACACACACACACACACACACACACACACACACACACACACACACACACACACACACACACACACACACACACACACACACACACACCACACACCCTACCCTGGGCTGGCCTTGACCACGATCCTCCCAAGTTCTTTCTCCCCCATAGCTAGGATTACAGGTGTGAGCCAGAGTGCTTGGCTTCTGCCACCTTCTGATGGGTAACTCCTTCCTGTCAGTGACTTGATTCTCCTCATGAAACTGGCATGCTTCATAGGGCTACTGCAAATACTGGGTGTGATCTTACTCTCTTCAAGCATCTTACACTCATCTGAATCAATGACCATGCTCAGATTAGTCATATCTAAGTGTCCCATACCACACTTCTGTCCACTGCTGCTACTGCCTTTGGGACAGGACTAATTCAGGAACAAGGGGCATAACTGGGTCTCCTCACTCTCCTTCACCCCCACACACAACTTCAGTCCCCACCTTAGCCACACCACTATGCTGTCTTACCAGTGTCAAATATCTAACCACGCCACTCTCCTACTTTATAAGCTCCCAGAGGCCGCTGAAGGCTTTCAACTGAGGCCCCAGCCCCTCAGACCAACAGACCCAGCCCTTCCCTCAAAAAAGACCCCACAACCCCTTAGCTCCCCATATACCCTGTTCTCCAGCTAGGAGGCACAGTGGCAACCTCTCCCAAGGACCCCTTCTACCTGCACTGCCTCCTCACCCCCTGTCTGCCCTTCATTGCTTTCCCTTCACAACCCCAAAGCCCTGGGCCGGCCTCTTTCTAGGATCCACAGAGGGTGGGGAGAGGGGTGCCTGCTCTCACTCACAGATCTTGGCTTCAGTCACCAAGGGGCCATGCCTCTTCTTGCCAACGAGCCCATACAGCACAAACTTGTACTTGCGGCCTGGTTCCAGGGATGTGATGGGGGCCGAGCGCTGGGGCCCCTCCACAGGTATCACCTGGGGTCCATGCTTATCCTTGTACTGGATCAGAAAGGAGTCAAACTCTCCCTCGGGGACCGTCCAGTGCAGGCGCAGGGAGTCAGAGGTCATGTCCGACGCCGTCAGCTCACCTAGGCGAGGTGGGCCCGGGGACTTCCTAGGCTTCTCCTCAGCTCTGTCTGAGATTTGGGGGGAGGGGGGCAAAAGCAAAGCATGGTGGGCTCAACTATTCCTTTGCCCATCTCCTTCCTGCTCCTTTGCCTGACTCCATTCTGAACATCTCCAGAGCCCTATCCGTCAGCCCTCGGTGACCAGCCCTCCTGGCGAGGGAGCATTCCCCAGTCAGTGTCTGTTCCCTAAAGTCTTAGTTCCTCTGCACATTAGGACTTTTGGCAGAGTTTCAGGCTCCCCATGGTACTGCCTGAGAGTTTCTAGTTTCCTCACTGTGGCTTCAGAACAGTCTGAGGACTCTTCATCGGCAGTGGGCTTGCCCTGGAATTGGGGTAAGCCCCAGACATCTGTCCCTTTATGCAGGACCAAGGGGGTGTGAGAGCAAGGCGCCCCACCCCTGTCTTTCCATTGGCCCTGCAAATGTCACCCATCTCTGAAGTCTTGATGGCAGTGGAGCACCCCACAACCACCACCAGAAGGAGCCTGATGGGGTCACAGGCTATCTTCTCTTGTAAGCTAGACTCCCAGGGAGGAGGCATGAGGGATTAAGAGCCAGTCTTCTCAGAGCCAAAGCCCTTCCCAAGCCCACTTCAGGAGATCTATAGGGCAGGGAAGGGCAGAGGAGCAGCCTGGAAGTGTGGGGTAGACTCGGGAGAAAACACACACACACACACACACACACACACACACACACCCAAAAACAGAAAACAAAAAACAAAACAAAACAAAAAAACAGAGGGGGAAGGCCAGGGCATGTAGTTGTTCTCCTGGAATTTTTCTACCCTCTGACTTCCTCCTCCTGACTACCACCATCCTCACTGTTCTGAGACTACATCTACCTTCCCTCTGAACTCACAAATCTTTTGCCCTCTCCTTTTTTCCCCTATCACTCAGCCTGCCCTTCACTGACTCCTTAAACTCCATCTCACCTCTGAAGTCCTGAGAGCCCCAGCCCTTCCCCCACCCAAATCTCAGGACATTAGTTAAGAGTCCCGGATGTACCCATGATGCCTTGGTAGGTGATTGGAACAGAGGGCTTGCCCCCTGGGAGAATCCCATGAAGTAACAGCGTGTAAGGGGCCCCAGGAGGGGGTGGGGGCACCAAAGCCTGGCGGACATCTCCTGGCAGCAGTTCTTCATGTGCCCCTGGCCCCTTGGGCACCTGCAGGTTCAGTTGGAAGTGGGCAAAGATGTCGGGCTGGGCAGTCCAGGCCACACGGAGTTGCCCTGTCTCATCTTTGCCTAGCACCCTCAACTCTCCCAGCTCCTGAAGGCTCTGCAACACAATTGGGGCCTCGGCCCCCTGCGTCGTGGAGGGGCCTGAGGGAGGAGGCTCATCCGTTGTGGCCCCCACCAGGGAGGGTGAGGATCCTGGGAAGGAGCAGGACCGGGCAAGAAAAAAAGGAAAGCGGAGTATGAGAGCCAGAAAGCAATCTCCAGTCCCCCCAGGTCTGACCTCCAGCCTCTGACTGCTCCTTTCTCCTGCTCTTTTAATCCAGTTACTTCCTCCCAAAGGTCTGCCCAATCCTCTGAATAACAACCCTGGTTAACCAACTTCTGTGCAGACAGGCCTCTGCTTAGGACAGACAATAAGACAACATCTTGCACCCCTCCCCTGATTGAAGGCTTCCATGATCTCTAGAACCCAAAGATTTCCACATCCCTCCCCACCCAAATCTCCCACTGGGTGGTAGTTCGCCTTCCATTAGTGCTGCAGTGAGAAGCCTGCAAGAAAGGTGGGGGAGGGGGGGCAGTGGTGTTAGGAGGGAAGGTACAAAAGGAGAGTGGGCAGGAGGAAAGAGGAAAGAGAAGGAATAAGGGAGGTGTATATCCAGGTCAGGTAGCATCTGAGCCCTATGGAAGAAGAGGAGGTCCACCCCTGCCCCACAGCCACAGAGCACCCCTTCCCCAGGCCCCGACACTGTTCCTGTGGGAGAGACCAGTGGGAAATAAGCCAGGTCAGAAAAAAAGCAGCTCAAGCAGCAGCACTTTAACAACCCTGCCCCCTGCACCCCCCATCCACATGTTGTCTAATGGTTTTAAGGCCTCCCCATGCAGTTTTAATGTGTCCAAAGTCAAGACCAAATCTGTGGTAAATAACCACAGACCACATCTTTAGCCACCCTCACCATAGTGAGTCAGAGTAGTAATGGATGGTTTCAACACCAGCCCAGTCTAGAGTGCACCAAAGGCCAGCCCAACCGAGGCCTGAACATGGCCTGGAGGAGCCTGGGAACCCAGGCGATAGCCCAGTAGACCCCAAGGGACCCCAAGCCCAGGTTTTCTGTGAGTATCCACAGGATGATGCCAGGCCCTGGGGTGAGGGTGGCTTCAGGAGACACTGTGCTTTGGGGGGAGTGCCTGAGACAGGTAGGGCCTAAAGGTGGAAGGGCGGAGGGGTGGCAGGCTGAGCAGAGAAGCTGGGGAGGAAGTCGTGGTTGCAGCCGTGGAGGGACCGCAGTGGGGTGGTCCTGCCGCCCCGGCCCACGCTACCTGTGGTGGTGATGAAGGCGTAGGACTTGGAGGCCTGCCCTGCCCGCACCCCGTGGACCTCCACGTGGTAGGTGGTGCCCGGGCTGAGGTCGGGAAGGCGGACGGTGCGCGCGGTGCCGGGCACGGTCAGCTCCCGGGCCGGGCCCTCGGCGGGCGGCTGGGGCCGCCAGCGCAGCACCACGCGCTCGAAGTGGCCGCGGAGCCCGTCGAGGGACAGGAGCAGCGCGCCGTCGGCGGAGCTGCCCAGCACCTCGGGCTTGGGGTGGCGGGGCAGGGCGCCGGCCGAGTCCCGCTTCTGGGTGCCCGCCGCTGGGCCGGGGCCGGGGCGGCGCGGCGGGGGCGCCGGGGCGCCGTCCGGGGGCGCGGCCGTGCGGTGGCGCCGCAGGAAGTCGTGCAGGTGGCGCGCCACGGCCGCGTAGGTCTGGTTGGCCCGCAGCGGGTAGCCGCGAGCCCGCAGGTGGCGCTCCAGGTCCTGCACCGAGCCGCGGAAGCGGCTCAGCTCCGCCGTCAGGTTGCCCCGGGGCCGTCCGGGGGACTGGGGCGGGCTCCACCCGGGACGCGGCTCCTCCTCCTCCCCCTCCTCTGCGTACCCCAAAGGCCGAGGGGGCCGCGCGGGCCGGGGCCGGGGCTTGGGGGGCAGGACCGGGGGGCGCACCTCCGGGTAACTGTAGTGGCCTGGCGCTGCCGGGGGGAGAGGCGAGAGGAGGGAGGAGAGAGCGGGTCAGTGGCAGCTCCCCCCCACGCCCTGCAAGCCGCCTCCTAACCCCCCATGTCCCCCTCCAAAATCCAGAGGCTTCTCCCTGTGCCCCAGCCCCACCTGGAAAGAGAACCAGAGCCACAAGTCAGTGTCCTGGACCCCCTCCCCGCCCCCTCCCCTCCAAGCCCACCACTGTTGGTGCCCTAGGAAGAAGAGAAGCCAGCACCGGGGTTGGGGCGGGCGGGGGGGGGGGGGGGGAGGCTGTATCTGATGGAGAGAAGAGCTGTCGGGGAAAGAGGATGTGGGCGTCCCCTGTCACCGGGAAAAGAAAGATCCGGGTGTCTGCTAAGAAACCTTGAGAGTTAGTAGAAAAATAGCAGCTGTGAGACTCAATTCCTGGCAACCCCAATCCTAAAATTAACAGAATGTTAGATCCATTGATTGTTCATCTACCTGATTGCAGTTCTCAGGAGATCCAGCATCCAAAGTTCTGTCCCTAAGTCAGGATAGGAACTGTCTTTTACCCCGTGGATCACAGAGGTATCTCCTTATTTACTGCTTCCCACCCTGGTGCAGTTTCCTCCATAGTCTAACCTGCAGCCTTCCAAGTGCCTGAAGGCTCCTGTTTCTTCAGAGCCCCCCAGCAGGTACTTTGGGATGGTCACACCCTGCCAGACTTGTTCAGAGGAGCCTGTGAACCTTAGACCTGGGCTCCCAAGCAGAGGAAATCAGGAAACCCTTGGAAACCAGGTTCCTTCCTTGGACAGTCATACCTGTGTTGGCCCTGACGGAGGCTGGGTAGCTGACTGCCCGGCCCCTCTCTGCGGTGACAGTCACCACATATTCCACTCCTGGCATCAGGTCAGTCAGCAGGGTCCCATCTGCCTCAGGGGGAACTTCCAGCCGCACCCTCTGGTTGCCGGCACTGACATAGGACACCACAAATCGGTCCACTTCAGCCTGGGGTCGCAGCCAGCTGAGCTCCAGTGTGGTTGGTGTCACAGCCACCACCCGGAGGTCCTGGGGACCATCGATCACTAGGCAGGTTAGAGAGAGGAAGGCTCAGGTGAGAACCGGGTTCCTGAGCCATTCGCTTTACCAGGAGCCCAGCCCCAGGAAAACTCTCCCTTTTGACTTATTTCAGTCAACTCCCAGCTGCCCCTATCAAAACCAGGTCTCCACCCAAGGCCACACCCCCACAGTCCCAGCTCTCACTGGTGGTGATGGTCTTAGAAGTAGGAGGCCCCCAGCTGGTCCCTCGAAGGGCACGAACAGTGACCTGGTAATCCTGACCAGGGGCCAGTCCTCTCTGGTCATAGGCTGATGCAGAGCTGGGCACTCGTGCTGTGAATGGGGGGCTCACCCCCTCTGTCTGTGAGAGAGTACCAGGGAGGTCAGGGCTGGCAGGATCCAGGATCTCTCCCCCCCCTTTTTTTTTGTTTGTTTGTGCTAGTACTAGGGCTTGAACTCTGGGCCTGGGCACTGTCCCTGAGCTTTTTGGCTCAAGGCTGGTACTCTTATCACCTGAGCCACAGCTCTTTGCTGGTTAATTGGAGAAAAGAGTCTCACAGACTTGTCTGCCCAGGATAGCTTCGAACCATGATCCCCAGATCTCAGCCTCTCTTTTTTTTTTTTTTTTTTTTTGGTCATGGGGCTTGAACTTGGCCTAGGCACTATCCCTCAGCTCTTCAGCAAGGCGAGTGCTCTACCACTTGAACCACAGTGCCACTTCCAGTTTTCTGGTGGTTAATTGGAGGTAAGAGTTTCATGGACTACTTTCCTGCCCAGGCTGGCTTTGAATCGTAATCCTCAGATCTCAGCCTCCTGAGTAGCTAGAATTACAGGTGTGAGCCACTGGCACCTGGCTGATCAGAACCTTTGTCCCTGGAGGTCAATCTCCTGTTAACAATTCCAAACAGTATCGACATGAGACTCTGTGGAACTCAGGGGAATGGGAAGGAACAGTGTTGTTCTAGGCAATTTACATGCCTCACTCACTTAATTCTCACAACACTATAAGATAGGGTCTATTAGTTCCATTTTTTAGAGAAGGAAACTGAGACTCTGATGCTAAGGTCACACACACCAAGAATGTAACAGAGACTTACGTTTAGACAGTGTAACCCCGGTTTCCTTCTTAGAAGTTTTCTCCACTCATCTGCTTCCCTTTCTCCCTTCAGTGTCTGCTTAGCCTGACCTTCCCAACAGATGCCCATCAATAGCTGTACAATTTAGATCATAACATTTCCCTTTAAGGTACTTTTCTTGTCTCTTGAACAAACTCCATAGACCCTATAAGGCAAGGCCTACCTGCTCAGAGATCCTGATTGATTTTGTACTTGGCATTGTGCTGGACACATAAAAGATACAGTTTCTGTCCTCAGGTAGCTCATAACTCAGTAGCTAAATGTAGAACCTCACCAAATCTCTATGCCTCGTTGATGTCTACGAGGAAACAGCCCTCCTCTACATAAGGAGCATTATTATATATGGTGGCTCCACAGGCAATGTGCTGGACCCCAGGCTGAGAGTCTCCTAGAATGCCAGCTATTGGGGAAATGGGAAGGATAGTCATCTGTGAGCATTCAAATAGCCCTGCATTTTACTGGGTTGTTCGGTTAGGAGAGCTGCTAAGGACGCTGTGTTCTGCTCAGCTATGTTGGCCGTGATGGGGATACCTCCATTCAGCCAAGTGGAATTGGAAATTTCAGAAGGTACTCTCCTAAACCAGGAGAACAGTAGAGAAAGCGACATAGTAAATACCAAAGTAGAAAAACAGATGAGAAGGCCACGTCGAGATTGCTGGGCGGAGGATGAATTATAGCTGTGTCATTGTTTTCCTGATTTAAGAGTTTTCCCGTGCACACAGCACTCTATCCCTCTCCTACTTAACTCTGCTTTAGGAACCTCGCTAAGAAGCCTTGGAGCGACCCTCACTCAGTACCTGGGAAAGCCTCGTCCTTCCCCAAATGCTTCTGCTTCTTAACCATCTCTTCCTCCTTTTATTCTCCCAACACACACACACACACACACACACACACACACACACACACACACACACACACACACACACACACACACACACACACACACACACACACACACACACACACACACACACACCCCCCTTGGGGTGATGCCTGGTTCTCTCACCCCAGGTTCTTCTCTCCTTTAGATCCATTTGCAAACGGTTCTCTGAAAGCCCACTGCCAGCTTAACTCTTGTCTCCCAGCACCATCTTGTTGGCCTGAGAAAAGCTCTCTAGCAGTTGGCATCTAGTTCTGCTCCTTGGTAAAGCTTGGCTCCCTC
This sequence comes from Dipodomys merriami, assembly GCF_024711535.1. Lineage (NCBI taxonomy): Eukaryota > Metazoa > Chordata > Mammalia > Rodentia > Heteromyidae > Dipodomys > Dipodomys merriami. Next base: position 11,067,423 of record NW_027202937.1, on the reverse strand, counting down.
ACTGATTGCTCTTGGTGAGTTTTTAACTTTATTCTTTTTATCTACCTTGGAAGACTCTACCTGGGCTGCTGCCAGAAGTTTTCCTCACTCTTACCTCCTTTTCAGACTAGACATAAGCAAAAGCTCTTCTGAGATCACAAGTGTCTCAGAGAACACTTGGCACGTGTCGATGGCTCACACCTGTAATCTCAGCTACTCAGGAGACTAAGATCTAAGGATTGAAATTCAAATCCATTCTGGGCAGAAAATTCTGTGAGAGTCTTATCTCCAATGAACTACCAAAAAGACAGAAATGCTCTAGTGGTAGAGCAATACTCTTGAGCCCAGACATTAAGGGATCATGCTCAAGCCCAGAGTTCAAGCCCCAGGACTGGCATCAAAAGGTGGCATAAAAATACTTTAGGACTAACACACACACACACACACACACACACACACACACACACACACACACACACACACACCACAAAACTTGGCACAGTTTGTTTCCATGCTGCAGATATACCTAGACAAGGAATACTTGAACCTCCTTTCTGTTCAGAGGCTCACCTCCCTCAGGTCCCCACAAACTCTCTTATATCTCATAGAGGGAGGAGTCTGGAGGCACAAGACCATCATAATAGACTGGAGGGCTTGGTACAACTAGGATCCATTGCAGAACTGATTCAGGAGATCTGGAAGCGGGGTCTGACAAGTTTCATTTCAGACTTCCAGGTGAGACTGATGTTGAGATGCAGAAACATGCTAAATGCACTCTGAGCCCCACAGAGGCAGACTAACCATGCCACATATGCAAGGAGAGGAGGATCTTTCCTCTTCTGCATAGAAGGGGAGGAGGTAGAGAATGGCTTCAAGGAAGATGCCAGGGGCACAGGATGTGAGCCACTGAGTATACTCCATGCTAACAGCAATGGATGCCCAGGCTGAGTCAAAAGGCTCAAGTCTAGGGGCCAGCTACATGGAGTAGAGAAGCTGTCCAAGAGGGGTGCCTGGGAATCAATTAGCAGAAGCTTCTTTCACAGCCAGACCTTTGAGGCCAGAAATATGGCAGAGTCCCATCCCTAGAGCAGAGGTGATAAGTTGAGAGCAGATGCCAAGCCTGACACAGCACAGCTTGGCACCATCCCATGCAGAGTTTGGCTGGAAAAGCTGCCATCCCTTGACAACACCCAAAATGGATCCATATTTCTTAAGAGCAGGAGACAACGTTGCCCTGAAAGCTGCATTCTTATCTCAAAGTGTTTATTTTAATTCTTCTTTCCCTGCAGTTGCTTAGGAAAATTCTTCTTTAAAGTCCCACCCTCTCCAGTTTAGAGCTATGCAAAAACTATACACACTGAAGAGAGTGGGAGAAACACTTTAAGATGTTCACAGTGCTTGTTTGAGTGTGGTGCAGCCAAGAGTTGTTTTTCTTCTCTCTAGTTGCCAAATTCTTGTCTCGTGATTAAATTATTTGTATAAGAAAATTCTGTAGACCCAAGCTATCTTGCTTGTGCTACAAAGTAGAGCTTTCCATCTGTGTTAGCCAGAGGGTGAGGATGGAAAGGATTTGGTGGGGGTCTGACCTGAAAAGGCTGAAGTATAGTGAGATAACCAAGTCAAAGCGGGCCCAAAGATGACAGCTAACACCCCTGATTGTCCCTTCTGTCCTAGTGCTTTCTGAGGCTTTAACCCCAGGGAGTTATTTATTTGTCCAGAGTCCTGGCTGAGCTGATGGCTGAGCCTGGTATGGCATGGCCCACCTCCCTTGGTGTTTGTGAGATGATACAGGAAAACATGAGCTGGATGGAGAAAGGTCAGGTGGTGGGGACCTGGGAAATAGCTGTTCCCTAGGGGTTCAATCCACATGAAGGAAGATCTCTGATGAGAAGCCACAGGCTTTGTCCTTACTGTGCTCCCAAATGTTTTAAGAGCAAGTTGGGGGCGGGGAGGGGGAGGAGGCAGAGAGCAAGAATGTTCTGTGAAGTGAGAGAACAAGCTCACAGAATTAAAATTATTGCAACAGCCTAGACAGCCTAGCCCAAACCAACACGCTAACATCCATTAGCTCCAAAGGCAAAGGCCTAAATATAGACTCTCAATACTGCCTTCATTCTTTCCTTTCTGTCCTTTCTTTCCTCCCATCTTTTCTTCCTTCTACCTTTCCCTTTTCCTTCTTTCTTTTGTGCCAATTCTGGGGTGTGAACTCAGAATCTTACACTCTCATTTGGCTTTTTCTGATCAAGGCTGGTACTCTACCACTTGAGCCATACTGCTACCTCTAGATTTTGCTGATTCATTGGAGATAAGACTTTCATAAGCCCAGGCTGACTTTAAACCACAATCTTCAGCTCTCAGCCTCCTGAGTGGCTAGAATTACAAGTATGAGCCACCAGTGTCTAGCTTCACTTTATCCTTGTTTATTTATATTTTCTAAACTTTCTGCTCTGGGCTCATATGACTTGTATAACAAAAAAATATTTAATGAAATAAATAGGATCAAAACTGCTATCAGGGACTGGGAATGTGGCTTAGTGGTAGAGTGCTTGCCCAGCATACACAAAAAAAGCCAGAAATGGTGCTGTGGCTCAAGTGGTAGAGTACTAACCTTGAGCAAAAGAAGCCCAAGGACTGTGCTCAGGCCCTGAGTGCAAGCCCAGGAGTGGCAACACACACACACACACACACACACACACACACACACACACACACACAGCTGTCAGTTTGTAACTACAGGTTATTACATGCCAACTCTGAGAAAAGTGCCAATGAGTCTAGAGTTAGCCAGTGGGATCCTCTCTGCTCCCAGTTTTGGAGGGGGAGCATGCAAAAAGCAAGAGGCACAGGAAGTGAAACAATTCAGGGAATAAAACATAAATGGGAGTGGGTAACGAACCTAAGGTTTTCCTCTGGGAATATGAAGAATGTTGTGATGACTAGTGTCTCAAAACACCAGAAGGTTTGTAATACGGGACACAAGGAGAGCAAACAGTATTCCTGCTAGGGCACTTCAGCTAGAGCCAAGGGATGGATGAGAGAATGGGGGCAGATTTGGATTCAGTGACAACAAAAAGAATTGACTGACACTGGTGGCCAGCAGTGAACGGGGCAGTCTCAGAAGTATTGAGCTCCCCTTCTCTGAGGTGTTCCTGCTGCACTGAACCAATGCTTGTTAGAGATGCTATCGAGCCTTCCATGCCCAGGGGTGGAGCAAAACAAGGCCTTCACAGCAGCTTTCAGAATCAGCCACCTAGCTGAGCACCAGTGGCTCATGCCTGTAATCCTAGCTACTCAGGAGGCTGAGATCGGAGGGCCAAGGTTCAAAGCCAGCCAGGGAAGAAAAGTCTGAGAGTTTTATCACCAACGAATCAGCAAAACGCTAAAAGTGGAGCTGTGGCTCAAATGGTAGAGCATTAGTCTTGAGTGAAAAAAGTTAAGGGAAGTGCCCAGTCCCTAAGTTCAAGCTCTAGTATTACACACACACACACACACACACACACACACACACACACACACACACGAGCTAGCCATCTGGACTCAACCAGTGATTAAAGGAACTTCTGCAGGAAGTGAACCCCCACTGCCGCCCACAGTGCTGCTCCTTCAGCCCCTGGAGCTTGGCATTCCTCTCACCGTGGGGATGAACTGAATTTCGTAGGCATCCACCGGGCCAGGAGGTCGGGTCCACTCTGTCCGAACAGTTGTCTCCTCCAGGAGGTGCAGCCTCATGCTCTCAATGGCTGGCATCTCTGCCCAGGAGAACAGAGTAGTGAAAAGTGGTTAGCCCAAGTCAGCTGCCCTCACCCCTAACTATTACAATCGCCTCAGTTCCACACCTAGAGGCCCGCCCCAGCTCCTGTGCTGCTTTCCAACAGGTGGAACAAGCTGGTAGAGGTCTGAACAGGGCCTCCAACTGTAGGGACACAGCATCTTCATGAATTGTTTAACAAAAGGGGTGCCAGGGCTGGAAAGGTGGCTCAGTGGTAGAGCGCTTGCCTTGCATGCATGAGGCCCTGGGTTTGATTCCTCAACACTACATAAGCAAAAAGAAAAAAGCTGGAAGTGGCGCTGTGGCTCAAGTGGTAGAGCGCTAGCCTTGAGTTGAAGAGCTGAGGGACAGCGCCCAGGCCCAGAGTTCAGGCCCCACAACCTGACCCAAAAAAAGAGGGTACCAATCTGCTCCCAAGAGATCTGAAAGCCAGCATGCTATTTTTTGTGTCTGTGCCAGTACAAGAGCTTGAATCCAGGGTCTCAGTTCTCATTCTCTCTCTCTCTCTCTCTCTCTCTCTCTCTCTCTCTCTCTCTCTCTCTCTCTCTCTCTCTCTCTCTCTCTCTCTCTCTCTCTCTCTCTCTCTCTCAATTCTGGGGCTCCATTACTTAAGCCACACCAACTTTTTACTGGTTAATTGGAGATAATAAGCCTCACAGATGTTTCTTCCCAGGCTGGCTTTGAACTATGATCCTCAGATCTCAGCCTCCTGAGTAGTTAAGATTATAGATGAGAGGCACTTAGTATATGGCAGCCTTCTCCTCCATTTTACTGCCCTTGGTGTCCCTCATGGCTCCTCTGACAGACCCTTTGTCCTCCCCCCCTCACCCCATCTCCACGCATCCTTCCTCCTCTAGACCCCTGGGTCCCTAGGCCTCAAGTTCAAGTGTTCCACGGGCTCCAGTCCTGGCTGCCGGCTCACCTTCCCCACAGTCCTCCCCGGCATAGCCTTCCTGGCACACGCAGCTGCCCTGGCGACACTCTCCGCGGCCACGGCAGTCCCCGGGGCAGGTCTGGATGGCGCAGTCCGGGCCTCGGAACCCCTCGACGCACACACACTGGCCAGCGCGGCAGAGCTCGCGGGGCCCGCAGCCGCCGGGGCAGGCGCTGGCCGGGGGCTCCTCCTGCCCGCAGTCCTCGCCGCCGTAGCCCGCGTGGCACACGCACACGCCCTGCACACAGCGCCCGCGGCCCCGGCAGTCGGCCGGGCACGCGCGGACGGCACAGGCGGGCCCCGTGTAGCCGGGGTGGCACAGGCAGCGGCCGTCCTCGCAGCGGCCGCGCCCGTGGCAGTTGGCGGGGCAGGCGCGGAGGCCGCAGTCCTCGCCCGCGTAGCCCTCCCAGCAGCTGCACACGCCGTCCTGGCACACGCCGTGCTGGTGGCAGTCGCGCGGGCACCGTCTCACGCCGCAGTCGTCGCCCGCGAAGCCCTCGTCGCACACGCAGCGCCCGTCCAGGCACTGGCCGCGGCCGCGGCAGTCGCCGGGGCAGGTGCGCGAGCCGCAGTCCTCCCCGGCGTAGCCCGCCTCGCACACGCACGCGCCGTCCTCGCAGCGCCCGCGGCCGCGACAGTCCCCGGGGCATCGACGGCTCCCGCAGTCCTCGCCCGTGAAGCCCGGGTTGCACACGCAGCGGCCGTCCACGCAGCGCCCGCGCCCACGGCAGTCGCCGGGGCAGGCGCGCGTGCCGCAGTCCCGGCCCGTGTAGCCCGGCCAGCACACGCAGCGGCCGCTCTCGCAGCGACCCCGGCCTCGACAGTCGCCCGGGCAGCTGCGCACGCCGCAGTCCTCGCCGCTGTAGCCCGCGGCGCATGCGCACACGCCGTCCTCGCAGCGGCCCCGGCCTCGGCAGTCGCGCGGGCAGGCGCGGGTACTGCAGTCCGGGCCGGTGTAGCCCGGCCAGCACACGCAGCGGCCGTCCTCGCAGCGGCCCCGCTGGTGGCAGTCGCCGGGGCAGCTGCGCACGCCGCAGTCGTCCCCGCTGTAGCCCGCGTCGCAGATGCATTCGCCGTCCTCGCAGCGCCCGCGGCCCCGGCAGTCGCGCGGGCACGTGCGCGTGCCGCAGTCCTCGCCCGCGTAGCCCGGCCAGCACACGCAGCGGCCGTCCACGCAACGCCCGCCCTCGCCGCAGTCCCAGGGGCAGCTCCGCACCCCGCAGTCCTCGCCGCTGTAGCCCGGATCGCAGACGCAGCGTCCGTCCTCGCACCGGCCCCGCTGGCTGCAGCCCCGGGGGCAGCTCCGCACCGCGCAGTCCTCCCCCGCGTAGCCCGGGTCGCACACGCAGCGCCCGTGTTCGCACCGGCCCCTCTGGCTGCAATCGCGAGGGCAGCTCCGCACCCCGCAGTCCTCCCCCGCGTAGCCCGGGTCGCACACGCAGCGCCCGTCCTCGCAGCGTCCTCTCTGGTGGCAGCCCGCGGGGCAGGAGCGCTGGCTGCAGTCGGGGCCTGCGAAGCCCGCCCGGCACACGCACACGCCCTGCACGCAGCGCCCGCGGCCGTGGCAATCGCCGGGGCAGGAGGGCCAGCCGCAGCTGGGGCCCGCATAGCCCGGGAAGCACACGCAGCGGCCCCGGACGCAGCGGCCCTGGTCGTTGCAGTCGTCGGGACAGGACGCAGAGGCTGCGGCCGGCGAAGAGGTGGGCACCCGGGTCTCCGCGGGTTCGGAACAGGTGGGCCCGCTCCAGCCTGGTTCGCAGGAACACGCACAGCGGCTCAGGTCAAACACTCCGTGGAGGCTGCAGAGGCTCCGCACGTCGGTTTGTCCTGGAGTAGGGAAAGAGAGGCCGGACTCAGGCTCTGCAGGGAGATTGAAGCTGTATTGCGTTCCTATGGGTAGAGCCCCGTTTGTGTCGCTGGGCCGCCCATGCGCTGCTACCAACACTCTCAACTCTTCCTGTGTGGCCTGACCAGACCTCTTTGCAAACCTGTGTCCTGGGCTACAGCCGCCATCCTGAATAGCCAGCCAAGGATACATTTTCTTGCTTTCTTCTTTTAAAAAAAAATCTATTCCTATTATAAAAGGTGATGTGCAGGAAGTGGCGCTGTGGCTCAAGTGGTAGATCGCTAGCCTTGAGCTGAAGAGCTGAGGGACAGTGCTCAGGCCCAGAGTTCAGGCCCCACAACCGGGTCCCCCCCCCAAAAAAAGGTGGTGTACAGAGGGGTTACAGTTACATAAGCCAGGCAAAAGTACATTTCTTTCCTTCTTTCCTTCCTTCCTTCCTTCCTTTCTTCCCCTCCCCCCCACCACTCCTTCCTTCCTTTCTTTCTCGATTGTGGGGGTTGAACTCAGGGCCTGGGTGCTGTCCCTGAGCTGCTTTTGCTCAAGGCTAGTGCGCTATCACTTTGAGCCACAGTACCACTTCTGGTTTTCTAGTGGTTAGTTGGAGACAGAGTCTCACAGACTTTCCTGCCCAGGCTGGCTTTGTGCCATGATCCTCACATCTCAGCCTCCTGAATAGCTAGGATTACAGGCGTGAGCCACCTGGCCTAGAAGAGTACCTTCCTTTTTGCACAGTGTCATCCCTTCCCTTGTTCTCTCCCAGTTTTTCCCTCCTGTCCCCACCCACAAGTTCATTTTCAACATAGTGTCTAGCGAGTACCATGGCTGCATTTGTTCACCCTTTGTCCCTCCATTTCTGTGCCTCCCCTTATCCTCCCAAAGACAGATAAACAAACAAGACAAAAACAGAAACAAAAATAGCAACAAAGACAAAACAACCCTCTTGTTTCCATTTCCTGGAGTTCATTTAAATAAATAGTTTTATATATGATTATTTCGGTGGCACCTCTTTGATTCACATCAAGATCCTTTCTAGACCAGTATTTAACACACACACACACACACACCTTCCTCTTCTTCTGGGGCCATCTGCTTACCTGTGCCAGCCTGGGCAGCTGCAGGGCAACATCCTCCTGTACAGTGCTCCTTGAGCCCTTTCACCAGCTCCTCCAAGATCTCCAGCCGGACTCTCAGGGCCTGCACCTCTGAAGCAGGAACTGGGGGCTCCGTGCCCGGGGGACAGCCGCATCCAGCAGATGGGGGCAGGTTAATGCGGTGGGTGAACACCACTTGCTTTTCCCCTCCTTCCACTGTATGCTCGTAAAGCTGAGAAGAAGGATTCCCCCCTCCTGCCCCCACGGTCCGGCCCCCTGGCTTTGGAGGGGGCCGTGGAGCTGGAAGTGTCACATTGGATCGTGGAGAGAAGGGGCTTGCACCTGCCGTGCCCAGCAGCACCAGGAGGACCACACTGGACGTTAGGGGACACTGGGCTGGCATTGTTCAGGAGACTGCAGGGAGAGAGGGCAAGTGTGAACACTGACTCAGAAAAGCAAAATTGCTCTGATCTGTCTCTTCCCCAACACATACCAGCAGCCACAGCAGCCACAAGTAACCTACTCAACTCACATGCTTGTGAGAATTCTGGAAAGAGTTAGGAGGAGCCATCTCTGGGCATGGATGGGCAGATCTGGTCTTTATCTCTGCAGATGTTACTTGCTAACTTTATGTCCCTCTGTTGACTGTATATCTCACACACACACACACACACACACACACAGAGTCACAAATATTACAGGCTTACACTAGCCTAAGGGCCTTTGAACTGTATGTTTCCTCTGTCTCAGAAACCCTTCACTCAGCTCTTAAAGGTTTGCCCTTTTGAGCTTGGTGCCAATGGCTCATGCCTGTAGCTATTTAGGGACTATTCAGGAGGCCTAGATCTGAGGATTGCTATTCAAAGTCAGCCCAGGCAGCAAAGTCCATGAGACTATTATTTTCAATTATCCACCAAAAAGAAAATGAAAATAAATAATCATAAACAACTTGGAAATAAAGCTGTGGCTCAAGTGGAAGATTGCTATTCTTGAGTGAAAAAGCTCAGGGACAGGGCTGGGAAGGTGGCTCAGTGGTAGAGCGCTTGCCTTGCATGCCTGAGGCCCTGGGTTCAATTCCTCAGCACCACATAAGCAAAAAGAAAAAAGCTGGAAGTGGCGCTGTGGCTCAAGTGGTAGAGTACTAGCCCTGAGCTGAAGAGCTGAGGGACAGCGCCCAGGCCCAGAGTTCAGGCCCCACGACCGGACCCCAAAAAAAAAAAAAAATCAGGGACAGGGCTGGGAAGGCAGCTCAGTGGTAGAGCGCTTGCCTTGCATGCACGAGGTCCTGGGTTCGATTCCTCAGTACCCCATAAGCAAAAAAGACAAAAGCCGGAAATGGCGCTGTGGCTCAAGTGGTAGAGCACTAGCCTTGAGCTGAAGAGCTGAGGGACAGCACCCAGGCCCAGAATTCAGGCCCCACAACCGGACCCCCTCCCCCCCCCCCAAAAAAAAGCTCAGGGACAATACCAGGTCCTGAGTTCTAGTCCTAGGATGAGAGAGAGGGAGGGAGGGAAGGAGGGAGGGAGGGCTGAGAATGTGACTTAGTGGCAGAGTGCTTGTCTAGCATGCATAAAGCCCTGAATTAGATTCCTCAGTACCACATAAACAGAAAAAGCTGGAAGTGATGTTGTGGTTCAAGTGGTAGAGTGCTAGCCTTGAGCAAAAGAAGGTCAGGGACAGTGCCCAGGCCTTAAGTTCAAGCCCAGAGAAAGAGAGAGAGAGAGAGAGAGAGAGAGAGAGAGAGAGAGAGAGAGAGAGAGAGAGAGAGAGAGAGAGAGAGAGAAGGAGGGAGGGAAGGAAGGAAGGAAGGAAGGAAGGAAGGAAGGAAGGAAGGAAGGAAGGAAGGAAGGAAAGCAAGCTCAATGTGAACAGGAACCTCATTTAACCTTACACTGCTGGGACAAATACATTGAATAAATGTGCCATTAGACAACGATGTGTTAAATGAAATTAGGAAATGGGTTAACTAGGGTCAGTCTTCCCCAAGCACCTGGATCCCAGCTCCTACTGCCTTCTCAGAATCCTTAAGTATAAGGTTTCTGCTCCAGTCTCCTCTCCTGCCCTCCCCTTCCTTCCCCTTCCCTTTCTTCTCTCCTCCTTTTCCTTCCCGCTCCTCCCCCCAGTGTTTGGAGCTCAGGACCTTCTATTTTCTAGGGGGCATTCTACCACTTGAACCACGCCCCTAGCTCTTCCCACTCTTTTCTTTTTGTTGTTGTTGTTTTTTTGGGGGGGTCCAGTCGTAGGGCCTGAACTCTGGGCCTGGGTGCTGTCCCTCAGTTCTTCAAGGCTAGCACTCTACCACTTGAGCCACAGTGCCACTTCTGGTTTTTCCTTTTTGCTTATGTGGTGCTGAGGAATTGAACCCAGGACCTCAGGCATGCAAGGCAAGCGCTCTACCACTGAGCCACCTTCCCAGCCTTCCCACTCTTTTCTTAACCTCATGCTCTCATTTAGATCCTTTCCATTAGCTTTATATATAATTCCACCATTATATAGCTACTTATATACAATCACAAATCATCATAAATGCTACCAGTGAGAATTCTGTGGTATGTGGGATCACATGAGAGGGGTCCTGACCTGGTCATGAATTCTCTGAAGGAAAAAGAGTGAAGGGAGTCACATTCCACACAGAGGGAACAGCATATACTATGGTCTAGGATGGAGGAGGAGCACAGAGGGTGGGGGACTTAAGGCTGGTGGGGCAGGAGTGGATAGAATGAGGGAAATGTTATGGAAGATGAGCTGACTAAGGTCAGCAGGGGCAGATGAGGAGGACTGTTGGTCAGTGTTCTAAGAGAATTTGGATGGGAGAAGGAGAGAAGAGGGGCATCCTGATTACCTTTATGAGACTATAGAGGGCAAAAGGAAAGAAAAGGGGCAAGGATGCATAGATGGTACCTTTTGCCAGTTCTGGGGCTTGAACTCACAGCTTAGGTGCTGTTCCTGTTTTTTGGTCAAGGCTGGTGTTCTACCATGTGAGCCACAGCTCAGCTACTTCCAGCTTTTTTGGTGGTTAATTGTTTGCAAGAGTTTCACGGACTTTCCTGCCCTGGCTAGCTTTTTTGTTGTTGGTGGTGGTGGTGGTGGTCGTTGTGGTGGGGGCTTGAACTCTGGGCCTGGACGCTGTCCCTCAGTTCTTCAGCTCAAGGCGAGCACTCTACCACTTGAAGCACAATGCCACTTCTGGTTTTCTGGTAGTTAATTGGAGATAAAAGTCTCACAGACTTTCCTGCTCGGGCTGGCTTTGAACTGCGATCCTCAGATCTCAGCCTCCTGAGTTGTTAGGATTATAGATGTGAGCCACCAGTTCCTGGCAGTACCAATTTTTCTTTTGCTGCTTTATGTTTGTATTTAGTACATGACAAGTCCTTAATACCTGTTGACAGTCGTAAGGAATGAAATGCCCAATTTAAGTCCAATTAAGGCTTGAGTCAGGGATAGGACCAAGGTCAGGGCTAGGACCACGGACAGTGTCTGGGACTGGAAGTTGGTTAGAGACAGTAAGCAAAGCAGAAGAGTCAGAGAACTGGCAGAATGTACTCAATTTAGACCAATGCCCTGTCATTTTTTACCTCTAGGAACATAACCAATGTCTCACAGCAGCATTACTCAAACTGGAAGTTACAAAATGTCACTAAAATGGTTTATTTACACAGTGTACTAAAACAAAAAATGAAGATGAGCTATAGTTACATGTAGAACTGCAGATGGAGCTTAATAAGATTGAGCAGAACAAGCCAGACACATAAGAAAACATTCTAGACAATTCTTTTCAAAAAGAAGTTTGAGGCATGAGGGCAGTAAACTTTTAGTGACCTAAGTCAGAAAGGGTGTGCTCTCAGTAGGCAGTGACAAGAAGAGGCATGGTGGGGAAATTCTGAGGTGCTAAGATGATCTTGTTTTGCACCCTGGGGTCACATACATATAATCCTGGCACTTGAGTGGCAGAGGCAGGAGAATCTTGAGTTCCAGACCAGTCAGGGCTACATAATGTCCCAACTCAGAAAACAAGCGCTGAGAATGTAGCACACACGCAAAAGAATACTTTGTCTTATTTATTTGTGATTTTATCAAGGGCTTTGCACACGCTAGGCAAAAGTCATCTACTGAGTGACTTTTCCTTCCCTCCCTCCCTGCCTTCCTCCCTTCTTTCTTTTGGGAGAGCTATGGGTTAATCCTTATTTCTTAAATTTGAGTGACTGTTACCAGTTGTGTTCATGGAACTCACTGAAACAAGGACTGGGAAGCAAGAGAGAGAAGGGTTAGAGAGGAAAGGTATGAATAGGGGAGAATGCAGAGGGGGCAGAGCAGGCTTTCAGCTCAGGTAAGAGTCATGCAGGGATGCTGGCAGGGGCCCAGTTCATCCAGAGCAGAGAGGTTAGGGAGAACAGGAGGGCAAGGTGGGTCGTGGAAGAGCTGAGTGTTTGGGGTATCACTGGTGAGGAGGGAGGGGGCTGTGACACTCCTCCTCCAACATATGTATTTCCTGGCTTCCTCTGGGTCAGAGAAAAAAAGATGCTTTGGGGGCTACTGTCATCACCTTCTCCCATCAGTCATCAAGACATAAGGAGAGTTGGACAACAGACTCTCTCCTCACCCTCCCTACTCCCCACCCCCCCACTCCCACTCCAGAAAGCCAGACAGATAGGCCTGGCTGCTGAGCTGCCCCGCCTGGGGCCCCAGCCTTGCCTTCAGCTGGGGGGTGGAGCCTCTCATGAGATGGCTTCTGGCCTACCTTTCTTGTCACTCTGTATCTAAGGCCTGCAAATCACAGGCGACAGGTAAGACAGGTGCTATCTCACTTTACCTGTCACTTTGTATCTAAAGCCCTGTGCCCAACTATGGCATGCATGTACACACAAATATTTGACACGAATATCTTCACATGCGCTCAGCCACAAATACAAATATGAAAACACATGTACATAGAATGGAAGAAAGACAGTCTCTTCAGTAAATGGTGCTGGCAAAATTGGTTAACTACATGTAGAAAACTAAAGCTAGATCCTTATATATCACCCTGCACCAGAATCAACTCCAAATGGATCAAAGACCTTGAACTCAAAACAGACCCTCTGAAAACATTACAGGATGGAATAGGAGAAACCCTAGGTCTCCTTGGCTCAGGCCGAAACTTTCTGAATAGAGACCCGGAAACACAACAAATCAAAGAAAGGTTGGACAAATGGGATTGCATAAAGTTGCAGAGCTTCTACAGGGCAAATGACATAGCTAGCAAGATCAATAGAAAGCCCACGGATTGGGAGAAGATCTTTACTAGCCATACAACGGACAAGGGTCTCATATCTAAAATATACTTGGAACTCAAAAAATTAAACCCCCCAACAACAAATCCTCAAAGAAACAACTGCCCAATAAATAGTGGGCGAAAGACTTAAAGAGAAACTTCTCTGAAGAAGAAAGAAGGATGGCCAATAGACACATGAAGAAATGTTCAACATCCCTAGCCATAAAAGAAATGCAAATCAAAACAACATTGAGATATCACCTCAGTCCAGTTAGAATGGCAAAAATCAAGAACTCTAACCACAACAGATGCTGGAGGGGATGTGGACAGAAAGGAACCTTACTTCATTGTTGGTGGGAATGTAAACTTGTTCAACCACTTTGGAAAGCAGAATGGAGGTTCCTCAAAAGACTTCACATAGAACTCCCCTATGACCCAGCAATCCCACTTTTGGGCATTTACCCAAATGTTTACAAACAAGACCACACTAAAGCTACCAGCACAACTATGTTTATTGCAGCATTATTTACCATAGCTAAGATATGGAACCAACCCAGATGCCCCTCAGTAGATGAATGGATCAAGAAAATGTGGTATATATACACAATGGAATTCTATGCCTCCATCAGAAAGAATGACATTGCCCCATTTGTTAGGAAATGGAAAAACTTGGAAAAAATTATATTAAGTGAAGTAAGCCAGGCCCAAAGAAACATAGGTCCCATGGTTTCCCTTATTTGTAATATCTAGTAGATGTATGAGTCAAACGGAAAAGGTCAGATAATGTGATGTCAGGAAAATGAACCCTTAGATATGTATTTTAATGTTTTTTTTCTTTCATGCATGTGTTTCTAACGCATTTATAAGATTATCTCTTTGTTGCTTTGTATGTCCCTCCCCCACAGTATAACCCCTGCTTTCACTATATTTGATGTCAGTATAACTTGTGGAGGAGATGGGGAAAAACCAGTTGTTTAAGGATACAGGTGGACCTGTTGCAACAATGAGAAGTACAAGTTGTCATGTCCAAAACGAGCTTTACAATGTCGGTGCGGGGGGGGGGGGGGGGGGGGGAAGGGGGAGAAGGAGAAGGATTGGGATTGGGGGGGAGGGGGGAGGCTGGGAAGAGATGTGAAGGGTAAACAAAGGAGGAGGCTGCAATGCTTGGTAAGAAATGTACGCATTATCCTGCCCATGTAATTGCAACTCCTCTGTACAGTATGTTTACAAATAAAATAAAAATTAAAAAAAAAAAGAAAACACATGTACTTAAATACACACATGCACCCAAATAAACCCACATCTTTGCAGGCACATGCAGGCGTACATGTCCTAATCATTGTCTCCCACACCTAGTCTATGAGTAACGCATAAGAAAGCCAGTTTTGTACTGGTGGCTTGTGATCTTAGCTACTCATGAGGCTTAGAAATGAGGGTTGAGGTTCAAGCCAATTATTTCCAATGACCAGAAAAAAGAAAAGCCAGAAGTACAAGTGTGGTCAAGTAGTGCATTGTCAGCCTTAAGAAAGAAAGAAAGAAAGAAAGAAAGAAAGAAAGAAAGAAAGAAAGAAAGAAAGAAAGAAAGAAAGAAAGAAAGAAAGAAAGAAAGAAAGAAAGAAAGAAAGAGAAGGAAGGAAGGAAGAAAGGAAGGAAGGAAGGAAGGAAGGAAGGAAGGAAGGGGAGAGTGGGGGGGGAGGGCACTGAGTTCAAGTCCCAGTACTGGCAATACACACACACACACACACACACACACACACACACAGCCCATTTCAATGGCTCAGAGGGTAGCTGTGTGGAAGAACTGAGCTGTGTGCAGGGAACCAAACAGGGGGCCCTTCCCAAGTGGGGAGCAGGCTGATCTTTGCTGATTTCCCTCTCTTGCCTGTCACTGCCATCCATCCATCCGCCACTCCCAACTCTCGGAAATGTTTTGCCCTATTCTCAGCAATGGGCAGAGAATTTGGGTGTCTCTGTGTTTCCCTCTATACCTCTCTGATGTTTTTTTTGGGGGGGATGTGGCCTCACCCCCACAGTTGGAGAGAGAACTGGCAGGGGTGGGGGCATCTTCCCAAACTGTGACTCAGCATCTCTGGTATTTGGGGTTGTAGCCAATTGTGACACTTTGCTCATAGGGGACTGTAAGTCCCATGGGGTGGGAGAAAGGGTCAGTGTCCACAAGGAATGTTCCAGAAATTGGGGGGGGGCCTCTAGCCCCTCCCCTCTGCCACACACCCAGCTGAAATCTGGCTGTGAGAGGTGAAGGTAGAGGACTCTAGGATCCAGAGGGGAGGGACAGGGTACTGGGATTGAAGCATGTGGGAGCTGGAGGAGTTGGAGGCCCCAAATGCCCTTGAACCTGGGGAAAGCAGATGGGCCTCAGGGATGGAAAAACTAAGCAGGATTTCCAGACCCCCAGTGAGAAAGGTCAAAGGAAGTGTGAGGGACAGGAAGGCAGCTTCTGGTTCTGCACTGTGTGGCCAGGATGGGAGCAGAAGGATGCTTGAGAAATAGAGGTGCTAGGTCCCCACAGACTGGAGTAAGGGCCCGGGGGTAGCTGGAGATCTGGGAAGCAAGAGTGGGGCCAACAGCTGCGGGGTTTCCCAGTTGCTTTCCAGTTACCCCCTCCCCCTTCCACTTCCAGTTGTTTCTAAGCCATCAAATTCTTTCCAGGCGAGATAACAGGCCCGCCTGCCTCACCCGGGGCGTGTCATGTGTGTTGGGGGTGCTATTGGAGGGGTGGGAAGGTTCAGATGGACAGAATTAGGGGGAATCTGGAAGGGGACTGAAGTGAAGACGAGTCCTGTGCTCCTGGGGGACACACGTGCCTTTGCAGTGCTGCGTTCTTGCACTCAGCCAAGAACAAGTGTAGGGGTGTCTCTGCAGGCTCCGTGCCCTTCCAGACCCCAGAACCCTCACTTTGCCCCATTGCAGAATTTCCTAAAGTCTTGAGATTTCCCAGCCCTCCCTCCCAAGCCTGGGACCTCAGGTGTACCACCTCCAGGAGTCTGTCTGTCTGTCTGTCTGTCTCTCTCTGGCTGCTCCCGCAGTTCAGTCTCAGCCACTGAATCTACCCATGATTTCCTCCAAGGCTTAGCTGCCTCCCAACTCAACTCAACCCTCCCTGTCTTCTCTGCACCTCCCGATGAGCACCCCAGGCTGACACCATCTGACACCTCTGATTTGTTCCCAGCACCTCTCAGGTGCATGCAGCCTTGAACAAACCCAGGCACAAACCGCCCTCTGCGCGCGCACACATTGCCCCGTCCTCTCAGACACACCTCCCCGGGGAATCTGGTGCAGAGCCCCAGGTCCCCGCGCTGCTGCTGCCGCCGGAGCTCTTCAGGGAGCTCTCCTGCCACGCCTTCGCCAGCATGTGTGGGACAGGACAGAAATCCTTTGCTCCCACTTCTCCATCTGGGTCTAGCAGCGCTCTGTAACTTACCTGGGTATTGGGCTTCGGCTGTGCCTCTGCACCTGCTTTGTCCCAACCCCTCAGGGCAGAGCAGGGTAAACTCTTTGGCAGCCCTGGGCTCCCTGGAGGACCCCTTCGCTTGTCCCTTGCAGCACTGGCTCACAGAGCCACAATAGGACTGTGGATCTGGGCAGCAACAGAGAGGAGGGAGCCTTCAGCAAGCAGGGGGAGGAGAAGGGGAGGACCAGCGTGAGGTCAGGGAGGGGAGCAGAGATAGGGCAGGGCCTCCCATCCCTCCTAGACCCTCCCACAAGCCACCCCTCCCCTCCTCCGGCCCTCACCCAGGTCACCTCCCCATCCAAGTTCCACCATACCCTCCTCTCACCCCCTCCAGTTCATTTTCCCACCCATGTCTTTTCCTTATCCAGTTTTTAACTCCTCCCAACCTTAGTTTTTGCCCGACCTGATAGTTCCCATTCCCCCTGCTGTTTCCTTTTGCTCCACCACTTCTTCACCTGTGGCTGGTCTCTCTGCCAACGCCATTACTCAAGGCCGGCCCCTCCCCCTCCCTGCCAGGCTCCTTTTCCCACCTCAGCTCTGACCCTATCCCATTATCACCTAGCATCCCAATCCTCCCCCCGGGAAGTGCAGTGCAGGGAGCAGAGATGGGGGCAGGAGACCAAAGGCACCCCCAGAACTTGAAACTCACCCCAAGTTCCACCTAATTGACCTACCCAATTCTGTCCAGCACTCCCTCCTGCCCTCCTCCTCCCCTTGCTGTCCCGAGCTGCCTCTCTCTGCTCTGCAGTCTCCCTCCTGTTCCAGCTTGCGATCACTGCCCCCCCCCAATTCTCCCACCTCAGAGGATTCCTAGAGAAATAGTGGGCAATGACTGGGCAAGGGCTTGGCTGAACACCGGAACATATGATTTGGGGAGGAAGCAGGGATTCAGTCAAGCAAAGCCTAGAAGTTGGGAGGAAAGTGAGGGATGGACTAAAGAGTTAGAGGCTGGAGGCAAACCTGGGGGTAGGACACTCAGTG
Organism: Dipodomys merriami; assembly: GCF_024711535.1. Taxonomy (NCBI): domain Eukaryota; kingdom Metazoa; phylum Chordata; class Mammalia; order Rodentia; family Heteromyidae; genus Dipodomys; species Dipodomys merriami. Next base: position 11,050,100 of record NW_027202937.1, on the reverse strand, counting down.
GAGGGTAACATTATGGAAAGTTGGGAGGGGGCTAAGCATGGAGAGCAGGGTTGGGAAACAGGTGCTGGCAGAGACGGAAAAAGTGGGCACCCGTGGCTCACGCCTGTAATCCTAGCTACTCAAGGAGGCTGAGGTCTGAGAATTGTATTCAAAGCCAGCTGGGGCAGGAATGTTTATAAGACTCTTGTCTCCAATTAACCACTAAAAAGTCAGAAGCAGCCGGGCGCTGGTGACTCACGCCTGTAATCCTAGCTACTCAGGAGGCTGAGATCTGAGGATCAAGGTTCAAAGCCAGCCTGGGCAGGAAAGTCCATGAGACTCTTATCTCCAATAAACTACTAGAAAACAGGGAGTGGTGCTGTGGCTCAAGCGGTAGAGCATGTGCCTTGAGCTGAAGAGTGCAGGGACAGTGCCCAAGGCCAGAGTCCAAGCCCCACGACTGACCAAAAAAAAAAAAAAAAAAAAGTCAGAAGCAGAGCTGTGGTTCAAGTGGAAGAGCACTAGCCTTGAACACAAAAGCTCAGGGACAGTGCCCAAGCTCTGAGTTCAAGCCCTAGGACCAGCACACACACAAAAGAGACAGAAAGCCATAGCCAGAGGACCAGGTAGACTACACCTAAGCTGGCTGGGCATTTCTTTGGCTTCATTAAGCCAAGTACTTCCCTGAAACAGGCCTGAAGGGGGCATTTGTGCCATAGGGGAAAAGCATCCAAGCTGAGGATAAAGCTCTTATTGCAGACCTAATCATTGAGGTATACCTTGGTTAAGCAGGGTAAGAAAGGGGCTTGTTTAATGTTACTCGGGTTGAGATGCAGGCTGTCCACACCCCAGATCAGATCTCCAGTTACAAGTGTGGCTGGGTCAGGGCATGCTGTGGTAGCATGTGACTGAGGACAGCAGTACACATGGGTTCTTGCATAGATGTCCGTGTGTGTGTGTGTGTGTGTGCGTGTGTGTATTTTTTTCCTGGCTTTGATGGAGAAAGTGAAGTCAGCATCTTGGATGGAGCTGGACTCTGCTTCCTTCCTCTGCCTTGGCCTGACGCCACAGAGCCAGGAGTAGGTAACAGCTTCTCTCTGATCTCCCAGCAGGCAGCTGGGGTAGGGGAACAGCAGATGAAAAAGCAGTCTTGAACCTACATTACATGGGCACAGACTGAACACAGTGCCTCCTCAGAGTCACAGCACATCCACTTATTTTCCAGGCCCTTAAGTCTTGGTTTATTTAGGAAAAAGGATCACCATAATTACATCTGGCCCAGAGAGTGGCCTGGAGATGATGGGGAAGATGGCCCTGGGGAAGGGAAGCTGGGATTTCAGACAGGAATGCGGGGTTCCAGATGTTTACGAGTTTACAAGACATTTGGGGAAGGCACAGGAAGCTAACAGTTTCAGGCCCTCAAACAATCGTGTAAAATTGCTGCCACTCCTGGATTTCTTGTAAGAGGTGCTTATATATTTGCACGTCATCAGGAAAGCACCAAACCTTGCACGGCAAAGGTGCCTGATGCATGCTTGTCACCACTGAGTTGTGAACAGCCCAAGACAGAAAGGTGGGGAACAAATGTTGGACAGTGTGGGTGCAGGGAATCCCAGGAGTCAGAGCTGGGGCTGATTCACTGAGTGGCCTGGCTGGCAGGTGGCAAGGCCAGTGTGGTGTGGTGGTGGTGGTGGTGGTGGTGTGTGTGTGTGTGTATGTGTGCGCATACTCTGGCTGTTGGCAGGATCCAGGTGTCTTCCGCTCTGAATCTCCATCTTGGAATGATCGTCCACATTCCTGTACTGACCTCAGGAGGTTACAGGCTAGGACACATAGATGAGAGGGAAGAAGGAAGATGAGAAGAAGAAAAGGACAATTGAGGGCAAGGATCGAGAGAGGAATGAAGAGAGGCCAGAGGCTATGATCCAAGGAAGCAGTCCCAGAGAGGAGAGAGATAGGAAACATTTGGATTAGGCTTCCATTTACAAGCAGTTTCCTACACACTGCAGGCATTTTATTAAACTGTTTCTTGTAGTGGGAGAAACAGATGCAACGTGGACATTACATGGCTTGTCCTAGGGGCTTTGCTAATGGTGGGGAAGGGGGCCTCACCCACGCTGGCTCATTCCAAAGCCTGCATTTCCTCTCCTTCCCCTACAACTCTAGAAAAGGATGGAATCGAGGGCAGAAACAGAGCGGCGTCTTGAAGGACTTAGAAATGGGTGAAGAATCTGGGTTTTTGGAACTTCATACTCCATCCAGTTTTGTTTTTTTTAATACAGTGTGAAGAAATTGCCTAAGATGGGGGTCAACATCCATTACAGAGAGCTGAAGACAGGAACATGGAAATAGTCATGAGAAGAAAGATGGGGCAGACAAAAAAACCAGGGCTGACTATGGTAAAGCTACAGAAAGAAGGGTCTGGACCCTTAAAAGTCCCTTTGCCAGGAGACATGGGTGTGGGGAGAAGGGAGGAGGGAGGACATTTCTATCTCGTGACAAAAGAAAGTCACACAATTGTTTTGTTCTCTGCTCTGGGCGGGTGGGCGCCTCTATTTACCAGAGGGACTGAGGTCGCTGTGGCAACCACACATCTGGGCCCCGGAATCCAGATGTGCTGTATCCAGAAGCCATAGCAGAACGATGAGACAAACATTAGGCTCCCCAGTCCTGGCCCCCATAGCTGGAGAGAGGACGGAGGACCAGAATGGGGAAGTGCAGCGAGAAGAGGGAAGAAGACAAGTGGAGAAAGGAGGAAGCAATGGGAAGGGACGTGGAATGTGGACACAGGAGTGGGAAGGGATATAGAGGACAGTATGACAAAGGCAGAAGGCACACACAGTGCCAGCAGCAGGAGAAAAGACCAAGGAGGTGGGATGAGGGACAGTAAGATAGAGAAGAGGAAGCTGGGCGCTGGGAGCTCACGCCTATACTAACTACCTAGGAGGCTGCGATCTGAGGATTGTGGTTCAAAGCCAGTCAGAACAGGAAAGTCTGTGAGACTCTTATCTCCAGTAAACTGCTCAGAAAAAGCTAGAACTGGCACTGTGGCTCAAGTAGTAGACCACTAGCCTTGAGCCAAAGAAGCTCAGGGACAGAGAGAGAGGGGGGGGAGGGGGGAAGAGGGAGAGAGACAGACAGACAGACAGACAGACATAGACAGGCAAGCAGGCAGATAAGCAGACAGAGACAGAGCTACAGAGGGAGGGAGGAGAGAGAAATATAAAGGAAATGAGAAAAACAGGAACCAGGAGTAAAGGTCAAGAGAGATGGTGAAAACTGGTGGTGGGGGTGTAAGCAGAGAAAGGTGAAAGGTCCAGAGAAGAGGGAGGGACATTGGCACAAGGAAAGCAGAGAGAAAGCCTAGAGAGCCCAGGACAGGCAGAGGTGATCACGTGCAGGAGAGACAGTGGCCGGGCATGACACGGGTGGTTCTGCATGTAGGTGTGGGCAGAGGAATGGAAAGGAAGGGAAATCCACAGGGGCTGCCTTCACGCCCCACCCTCCACATACACAGCTTCCATTGGCTCAGTAACCCCTCCCCCAAACTACACCCTTCAGCCAAGGTGGGTCTGAAGCCTGGCTGGCACCTAAGTGTCCCTGTCACTCAGAGGTGCAACCTGAGTTCCCACCTGAGTTCCCAGTGTGATCTCAATGCCAGCTCTTTTGAGCATTTTCCTCAAATGGGATGGGGGAGAAAGCGCAGTGGGCTAGGTGGTGACGGACCCGGATGGCATGGCAGGGGAAAAGACAAGTACAACGTGACAGGAATGGAGCAGACGGCGTTTGCTGCGTGTCTACTGCGCTTGAGGCATGGCTGTCACCACGTCTCCTCCTCACACCATAGCATGACTACATTTTACCGACGGAGACAGAGGCCGAACGTTTAAATACATCAGTCAATAAAAAGCTCCGCTGGGAGCCCAGTTTGGGCGATCTGCTTCCAAAATCCTGGTTCTCATGGCACACGCTGCTGGAGAGGGCTGGATAAGGCTCAAGGGATCCTGGGACAGGAAGTGGCTGAGGACCAGGGCTGCCCTCTGGAGGGGGAGGAAAACCTAGTTCCTGGGAGCCCCAGTTCCAGGTTGCCATAGCTCCCCAGTCTGTTTTCACCCTAAACACAGTCGGAGAGAGGGGAGGGGGGGAGGGGGGAGACCGGCTGGACACGTGAGGTTCTTCCTCCCCCCTTCAGGTCTGGGCTTATGGCCCGGCAGCCCCTGTCCAGTCATCTGGGCATAGAGCCCAGGTCCAGCTCACACCCTCCATCTGACCCAGGACACCCCAGCAGGGTCAGGCCTGAGGCGCTGTTGGAGGGGATTCCCGTGCCCCCCCCCCCAGGTTGGATAGAGACTCAACCTCTCACTTGGTCCTGCTCCCCTTCCTCCCAATTTAAAGTCTTTTCAGCGTTTGACCCACTCTTTATCTTTTGCTTTCATCTCGACCCTCAAGGCTCAGTCTCCTTCAATTTAGGGCTAAGAGGGCGTCCCATAACACCCCAGAAATCCTCCCCCCCACCCCCTGTGGCTGTACCCTGCTCCCTTCCTCCTGGGCTCAGGGCCCTCTGGCTCACGCTGCTGTTGTTTGTGTGAGTGAGTGAGTTGCTCATCCTGGAAAGCAAAGGGCGGGGGTGCTGGAGAGAGGACAGGAGCTGCTGTGCCCCCTGAAGGGCGTGGGGCCCCCCATCCTTCCTGTTTACTCAGACACATTCCACTGAATGACATCCTCTCGTGTCACTCCATAGACATCTTCGCTAGACACAGACACAGCCAAGCGCTGCAGGGGTGGGGCAGGGAGATGACATGAGGTCTGTGGGGGGGCCCTCCCCCCAGGCCCACGCCTCCCCACCTCACCAGCAGGGGCATCTTCTGGGCTTGGTTCCTTGAAGCTGGCCCTACAGAAGTCATGAGCCAGGAAGGCAGCCACCATGCCTTTAACTCCCTCCAAGTTGTTTATTTAATAATTAAAAAAAGAAGAAGATAACGCACACATGTCAACTGATCTCCCTCCACCACTCTCCTGTACTCCTACTAACCAGCTCCAAAATGTAAAAACTTGTCCCCCCCCTTGTCCCACCTGGGGACTAAATGCTCATCTTTACTCCCAGAGAAACTAAAGAATAAGGAGTATACAGGAGCCCACCCACCCCCAAAGTAAAGTTTGCTCAGTACCCTCAGAGGAGGAGGCAGGACTTGGGGGGTTCATAGGCATGAGATGAGCCCTATATTGTGAAAAGGGGCGAGGACAGGGGTAAATCACCCTACCCCCAAGTTAAGTGCCTAACCCCACACCCTGTCTTTCCTTTACCCCAGCCGAGGGATCAGGGAAAGTTGAAACTGTCCCAGTGGGTCCCTTTGTACCCCCACCCCCACCCCCAGGTCTAATTCAGTGTGAGCTGCAGAGGTCAGGGATGATTGAGGTAGAGGGGTTGGGGGGAGGCCTGGTGGGCCGGACTGGCTGGCAAGGGGCCACCTGTGGCATTGCCAGGGCTTGGGGAGGGCTGTTTTCGGAGCGAGGGGGGCACCGTGGAGGTCTTGATGTGAATCACCCTGGTGTCCATGACCTCACACTCGATCTGCATCATCTCCTCATAGTCCCCTGGGGCCCCCCGGCCTGACAGGGTCTCTGTGAGGAGAGAGTTCATGAAGAAGAGCGAAGGGGAGGCATGTGAAGAGGGAGGAAGGGAACAGGCCATGGCGAGGAGGGAGGCCCAAAGTGGGAGTTAAGATGAGAAGGTAAGGACGGAGTTGGGGACAGGGAGAAAGAAAGGGGCAGGAAAAGAAAATGGCATTGATGAGTGAGGGGGGGGGGGGGGTTGTAGAGGAGAGAACATCAAGAGAAAAACAAAAAAAAAGAAGTGAGAGTCTCATAAGGGTCCGGCCCGCCCTGTTCTGCGCAGCCACCCAAGCAAACCCAGCAGCGTCACTGCATTTTGGTTTTTTGGTGACGAAGTGTCACTATGGCACACAGGGCTGGCCTCAAACTCTCCTGGCTTGGCTTCCAGAGTGCTGGATACACTGGGGGGCGGGGTTGTCATCCTACATCCTGTCCCCACCTCCACCCCCGCCTCCAGTGTTTCTCCTGTTCTCTCCCCTCACTTCCTTTTTCTTCTCACCTCAGCCTCCTTCTGGATGCTTCTTCTCTCCTCCCCCCCCCCCAAATCCCCTTTCTGGACACTCCTGTGGGAACCTTCCCCTCCCTCCATTTCAGGATCCCCTCCCCACACTCAGAGGGGACGACTTGCCATTGGGGGCCATGGCCGGCATCACCAGGGACATCTTGGGCCTGGAGGTCTTGTTGTGACTAATGGCTGGGAGCAGCAGGTGATCCTGGGGAGGAGGCCAGACCGGATGGTGGAGGAGAGGATACTCATGGGAGCTCCCCCAGGTGCTCACTCTCCAGGGAAGACAGGTTGGTGGGGCGTTCAGGGTGACAGACCCCAGGGCTAGGGCCAGGAGGTGGAACTCACCCTTTGGAAGGAGACTACATAAAATGTGTCTTCACGTCGGTCAATGGCATCCAGGAACTCTGGCTGGGAACGGTCTGGATGGCGATACAGCTGCAGCTGGCCCACAGAACCCCTAGTTTCCCAGAGACAGGAACAGGGACAGGGGCAGGGACTTCAGTGGGGGAGGAGAGCATCATCACACTGCCGACAATGATGACGAGCAATCTCGCAATACTCACCTCTCTGGGGGTCCCGGGGGTTGAGTAGGGACTGCCTTAACTGGAGGCAACTTCCTCCGAAGCTGAGACTTCTGGAAGGAGAAGTATCTAAGGATTTGGAGAGGGTGAGGGGAAAGGGAAAGAGACAGGAGGCCCCTGGAAGCTAGCGCCACCTCATAGCCACACCTCCACTTTCCCTAAACAATCCCTGACTTCTCGCTCCCTTGAAACTCCCATGCCATTTAGCCCTGTTCTTGCCAGGGCCTTGTTTGGACCGGCCCCACTGCTCCTACCTGTCTCTCCTGTGCCTTCTGAGGTACCTTCCGCCGGCCTCTCTGGTGACGCTGGACCCAGCCACTCAGTTCATCAGCAAGCCTGGGGAAGCAAAGGCAAGTCACCACCTCTGGGACAGGCCAAGTGATGCCTGCTTCCCTGGGCTGCACGCAGAAGTGAAAAGGCCAGGGAAGCTAGCTGTTGGTGGTGCATGCCTGTAATCCTAACTACTCAGGAGGCTGAGATTTGAGGACTATAGTTCAAACCCAGCCTGAGCAGGAAAGTGCATAGAACTCTGATCTCCTATTAACCACCAAATAAATAAATAAGTAAATAAATCTGGAAATAGACCTGCGGCTCAAGTGGTAGAGATCCAGACTTGAGTGAAAAAAAGTCTAGAGAACAGTGCCTAAACCCTGAGTTGAAGCCCCCCCGCCAAAAAAAAAAAGCCGGTTCTGAAGCTTCAGTACATAGGACAGCCAGGCTGGCAATGGAGGAGTTCAAAAGCTAAGAGAAGGTGCCCAGCCCTGACTCCCACATACCTGAGGGACTCAGTTCGGTTGAAGTGCCGGCAGTCAGAGGAGAGGAAGAGCTGGTCCAGGTCTCTCAGGAGGAGCTCCTTGGCCCCTCCAGGGAAGGCTGTCAGGTTCCTGCAGTGAGCAGGAAAGAAGCAATGATTAGAGAAGGTCTAGGCAGGGACCACCAGCACAAGAGCCGCTTTGGCTCTGGCTCCACACAAACAGAAAATTTGTTCCTAACTCCAAAGGAGAAAGGGGCCCTTTTTCTCCTCACCTGAAACTGGGCTGCTGACCTACGGGGCTAGGCTGCAGCTCCTCAGGGGCCTGGAAGGACCCCTGGAGGGGTTCAACTCCATGAACTGGCTCTTGTTCGGAGAACTCCAGCAAGTGTCTCTGGGGTCGAGGCTCCTCCCTGCTCATCCGAGGAGAGATGGGAGCTGCAGGAGGCTCACTGATGCTGTGGGAAGGGAAGGACAGAGTGTGAAGAAGAATCCCAGCTTTACTGAGTATCTTGTCCAGAGTAAAGGCTCTGCAGTCGACTGCTGAGTCTCCTCATCTATAAGAGGAGAACAGGAAGTGTCCCTACCTCACAGGTCTGGGAAACAAGAAAAGGAGAGTGGTTAACCTAGGCCCCAGCACTCAGCCCCTAAGAGTCACTACTTATTATCACCATGAGCAGCCCCTCAATGTGTTGCCTAAGAGAGAAATGGTAGAGCAAGGAAAAACTGCTGGATACACCAGCAGCACTAACACTGGAATCCTTGTATGTGATCAGGTGGCTGTGAGGCTCAGCTCCACCCAGAGAGTTCTCAGAGGTAGATCTCACCTGACAGGTCCAAAGTTGAAGGCAATGAAGAGAAGGAAGACCATGATGCAGACCACCTTCCTGTTTCCAGACCCTAACTTGAGCTCGCTGTTCTAAAGTGCAGAGGAAGAGACAGCAGAGACTAGTTACCTCAGGGAGTCTTGTGTTCCTTTCCTTTCTCAAAGAAACTGTCCAGGCTTACCAGGCTTACCTCGGCCAGCAGTACCTCCAGCCGCCGCCGGAGGGCAGCATTCTCCCTGCGCAGCTGCTGGTTGTCGGCCAGCACTGCCTGCAGACGCGCCTCCAGCCCCTGCAGGTATTCTTTCTTCTTTCTCCGGGACTGGCAGGCTGACTCTCGGTTCTTGATCATTCTCTGCTGCCGCTTCAGCAGTTTTGCCTAGCGCCAGCCCCAGTGGTCAAATAGAGAATGAAAGGTGAGCTGGAGAGGCCGGGCCTCCATCACCTGGGCCCTTCTGCCTTTCTGACCTCTACCTACGTAGCTACAAATGGGGCTTTTTCTGCTCTACTGAAACCTTCCAAGGATACAGCCTCCCTTTATGCCAGTACTGGGGCTTGAACCCCAAGATTTTATTGCTCATAACACTTGAGCTACAGCTCCAGGTTTTTGCAGACAAGGGTCTCTCAAATGTGTCTACTTGGACTGGTTCTAAATCATGAGCCTCAGCTCTCAGCCTCCTAAACAGCTAGGATTATAGGTGTGAGCCACCATGGCCCAGGGAAAGAGGCTTTCCTTGCAACCATTCCCTGTTCCTGGTCCTCAGAAATGGGAGAGATTAGACTGCAGGAGAAAGTCCCCTCATCTTTTCATGATGAGTCTTCCTCCTGATCCTCTTCTTCAAAGCCTAATGTTTAACCTTGCTATAAGGAAGGAACAGTTTGCTCCCTAGAAAGTAGCCCTTATCACTACAACCCTTGCCTGTGACATCCTGAGGCCACCTCCACTTCTCTGTGGTACTGACAGAAAACCTATGGACCTTAGGGCTGGGAAGGTGGCTCAGTGGTAGAGTGCTTGCCTTGCATGCATGAGGCCCTGGGTTTGATTACCCAGCACCACATAAGCAAAAAGAAAAAAAGCCGGGAGTGGTGCTGTGGCTCAAGTGGTAGAGCGCTAGCCTTGAGCTGAAGAGCTGAGGGACAGTGCCCAGGCCCAGAGTTCAGGCCCGACGACCAGACCCCCCCCCCCAAAAAAAAATCTATGGATCTAAATCTACATGGAGTATAGAAATGGGCCCTTTCAGCCCCCAGGGCCATCCTACAAGTCCATATGCTCACTTTTTTTTGTATTGGGTGAGGTTTGAACTCAGAGCCTGGGCAATGCCCCTCAGCATTCTACCACTTGAGCCACAGCTCTACTTCTTGCTTTTTTTCTGGAGATAAGAGTCCCACAAGCCGGGCGCTGGTGGCTCATGCCTGTAATCCTAGCTACTCAGGAGGCTGAGATCTGAGGATTACGGTTCAAAGCCAGCCCGGGCAGGAAAGTCCGTGAGATTCTTATCTCCAATAAACCACTAGAAAACCGGGCATGGCGCTGTGGCTCAAGCGGTAGGGCGTTTGCCTTGAGCGTTTGCCTTGAGCTGAAGAACACAGGGACAGCGCCCAAGCCCAGAGTTCAAGCCCCACGACGGACCAAAAAAAAAAAAAAAGAATCCCAAGACTTTCCTGCCCAAGCTGGAAAGCTTTGAACTTTTGAACTACGATCCTCAGATCTCAACCTCCTGAGTAGCTAGGATTAGAGGTATGAGCCACTGGGGCTCAGCTTAGGGGGTCCTCAGTTTTTGCCCCTGCATCTCACCTCCCTCTTTGCCCCTCAGTTCTCTGTAAGATCGACTTCCTTCTTCCCTTCCCAGAACAAGCTCTACTCTGCTCCCGGCACTCACATCCACCTCTGGTGGGCAGGAGTTCCCAGGCATAGGAGCTGGGACAATGCTCTTCCTCTCAGGCCGTGGAATCGTGGGTGCTGGCCCTTCAGGCTGGACTCGAATAGCACCTTGGATAAGGACAACTGGGGACACTGGTGTGAGAGAGCAAGAGGTCACAGAACATGAGTCAGGAGGGGTTCTTGTGTTTGTACTGTCACCTAAGCACTCATGGGTCAGGAACCCCCATGGCTGTGTGCTCCCTAAGAATCCAGCCAGGCTCTTCGGTACCTGCAGGCTGCTGGACGAGGGGCTGCAGGAGGACGGTGGTGCTGGGAGGCACAGCTCTAGGTGGCATCTGGACAGTGGTTAGCACCACAGGTTTGGGCTGCAGTGGTGGCTTCCGGGTGGGTGGAGCTTTGCCTGAAGGAAAATGAGAGGAAGGAAGAGATTTCCAGGACTATAAGCTTCTTACCAGGGATGGGAGGGGTCAGGAAGCCCCATTACCTGAGGAACTATCAGGGGATGGACCCATGCTAATCTGGACGGCTCCAAGTGATGGGGCCGGGACATCCCACAGGAGGCACCCTGGAGGGGACGGGGACTCTGTCTTCACTTCCAGCACCTCCTCTCCTGTGAAAGCCTACTTGGGGCAGTGAGAGACGTTAGTCAGGATTGTCAAGGTGTTGAGGATAGAGCTGAAGAAGAAAAAGCTCTCATGTCCCTGAAGCAGAAGAGTAATGGAGGGGTTGGGCTGGGGGGAGGGGGTGTTCTCACCTGGCTAGGGGAGTGTGCTGAGGGCAGGGAGGCCTCAGAGTTGACAGAGGAAGATGGAGAGACAGGCTCTGCCTTGGTCTGGATATCTGTGGATGACAAAAGAAATAAGCGCTGAATGTCAAGTAAACCCTGAAGAAGAGGAGGTGTCTGAGGGAGAAATGGGCCACTTCTCTTAGTACCTAGACAAGAAACTATTCAAGCCCTAGACAGGCAACCCAGAAGGTATACTGAGCTGCTGACCTGCTGCTGGTTCTCCTCCTCCTTCTTTACCTATACTGCCTTTCTCCTTCAGTGGCTGTTCTCATAGTTTTCAAGGCTGCCCTTTTCCTTGTGCTGTTCCCTCCTCCTTCTTCACAGATCTTGTCTACTCACAGAGAACGGGGTGCAGGCAAGGGCGTCTCCAGCATTCATCTGGCCCGTGTTCCTATCTTGCTGGATTCTTACCCCCTGGTCCAACATACCAACATACCTCTGTGCTGACAACTGCCAAGTCTGCTCCTCCATCCAACTGTTGCTTATGTCACATCCTGACTCCCAAACTGCCAGCTGGTCACTTCCATTCCCCCACGCCGTCTCCCTCCCCTCCCCTCCCCCCCCCTCCAGGCAGCCAAACTCAACTGGCCTCCAGCAGGCTCCCTGCTCCTCCCTCCCAGGGCTGTCAGCCTCCCAGGCAATCACAGAGCCGTCTGAGCCTCCATAGCTTCTGTTAAATCACTTTACAACTTGTTTGTCACCCCATAAAATAAATGTAGGTCCCATGTGGGTGAAATAAAACCCATCTGGGGGGCAGCCCCAGCCCAAGGGCCAACAGTCTGCTACTCCCTCTGGTCTACATTGCTCATTTGGGTAATTAATTGTACTACTATTATTGTAAAACTTCACAAATGTTATTTGTTATTTTGAATAGGTAACAGTCATGTGATATAACTTGCAAGGGAAATACAGTCACATGCTATAAATTCCACAGGATTAATGGGGAATTCTGTAACAAATAAACTTCCTTTCCTTCTCTTTGCCTAATCATCCACAGCTCTGCAGAGGTGACTACTACTAGAAGTTATTTAATAACCACAATGTATTAGAATCCTCCCACGGCTCTCCAAAAGCCAGGACTAAGCTTCCTTAGTAACATTCATCACAGTAATGGGTCTCACAAAATACCTAAAAAGAGTGGAAAATCTGACTTTAATAACACTATTCTGCACAAAGTTACTAGTATGCTTTGCTGCTAAAGGTGTTTCAAGGCCTGTTTACTTATTTTGTGCAGATACTGGGACTTGAACTCAGGAACGCTGAGCCTTACTCAAGGCTGGAACTCTACCACTTGAGCCACAGCTCCACTTCTGGCTTTTTGCTAATGGTTAAGAATCTTAAGGATTGGGGCTGGGAAGGTGGCTCAGTGGTAGAGCGCTTGACTTGCATGCCAGAGGCCCTGGGTTCGATTCCTCAGCACCATATAAGAAAAAAGAAAAAAGCCGGAAGTGGCGCTGTGGCTCAAGTGGTAGAGCGCTAGCCTTGAGCTGAAGAGCTGAGGGACAGTGCGTAGGCCCAGAGTTCAGGCCCCACGACCGGACCAAAAAAAAAAAAAAAAGAATCTCAAGGATGGATTTTCCTACCCAGAGTGGCGCTAAACCATGATCTTCAGATCTCGACCTCTTAAGTAGGTAGAATTACCAGCGAGAGCCACTGGTGCTTGATTTCAAGCCTTATTTTGTGTGTGTAACATTTAATATCTAACAGATACAACTTGTTTATCCTCCTAAATCTACACTTCCTTGTCCTGCTGAAGTCCAGGAAGAAAGCTTAAATGGATTACATTGGTGGTCTCTCTAGCCCTCCATCTTCAACCAACTAATCACTAATATATAATCAATATATGTCATTATATAATACATATATCAAGTTGATCATTTTATGTAATACATTACTGTATATATACATATACGTATATACATATTACTGAATCCTGTAAATAAGTATATTCTGACAGTTGAAAAATGAAAACAGCTGGGCACTGGTGGCTCACGCCTGTAATCCTAGCTACTCAGGAGGCTGAGATCTGAGGATCACAGTTCAAAGCCAGCCCGGGCAGGAAAAGTCCGTGAGACTGTTTTTCTTTTTTTTTTTTTCTCGTGAGACTGTTATCTTCAATTAACTATCAGAAAACCACAAATGGTGCTGTGGCTCAAGTGGTAGAGTGCTTGCCTTGAGCTGAAAAGCTCAGGGACAGCACCCAAGCCCAGAGTTCAAGCCCCACGACTGACCAAAAAAAAAAAAAAAAAGAGCTCAGGGACAGAACCCAGGCCCTGAGTTCAAGCCCCATGACCGACAAAAAAAATAAAAAATAAATAAAAATTTGGTCCAAGAAACCTCTAGGAGAGCCAGGCACCAATTTGAGTTGTGGCTCAAGAGACAGAGTGCTAGCCTTGAGCAAAAAAGGTACAATGCTCAGGCTCTAAGTGTACAGCCCAATATCATTACCAAAAAGAAAAAAAAAAAAAACCCTCCAGGAAAAAGTCCCAGACCCAGCTCTGCCAGGCGAGGCACACCCTCTTAAGAGCTTTCTTGACTCCATCTGCTCTAATGATCTCCAGACACACCTGCTCCCACTTTCTCTCTTACAGGGCCTCAGGTTGGCATGGTGCTCGTGTCTTGTTTATCTATGCATTCCTAGCCACCCAACTTGTAGCTGACATGGAATAGGTGCTCAATAAAGACCTATGGACTTGGGGCTGGGAAGGTGGCTCAGTGGTAGAGCACTTGCCTTGCAAGCCTGAGGCCCTGGGGTCAATTCCTCAGCACCACATAAGCAAAAAGAAAAAAGCCAGAAGTGGTGCTGTGGCTCAAGTGGTAGAGCGCTAGCCTTGAGCTGAAGAGCTGAGGGACAGCGCCCAGGCCCAGAGTTCAGGCCCCACGACCGGACCAAAAAAAAACAAAAAAGACCTATGGACTTGTTGGGAATGAGGGAGAGCAAGGGAGAGGTGGTGAGGTGGACATATGGAGAAGAAAGGTGGGCAAAGACAGTCATAATATTCAATGTACATTAAGTCAAAGTTAAACTATGTAACTTGATGATATGGATGTGATGGGGAAAGATAGGAGAAAACGTGGGCGGGGTGACATGAATCAAGATGCGTTTTGCTCAAAACCTGACTTGTTGAACTGAAACCCCTTTGTACAATTATTTAAAATACTTGTTTGGCCAGATGCTGGTGGCTCACATCTGTAATCCTAACTACTCAGGAGGCTGAGATCTTAGGATTTTGGATCAAAGCCAGGCTGGGCAAGAAAGTCCTTAAGACTTGTATCTCCAATTAACTACCAAAAGAGCCAGAAGTGGAGCTATGGCTCTAGTGATATAGTGGTAATAGTGCTAACCCTGAGCAAAAAAAAAGAAAAAAAAAGCTCAGGGACAGCATCCAAAACCTGAGTTCAAGCCCTACAACTGGCAAAAAGAAGAAGAACTTTAAAAAGAAAAAAAGACCTGTTGAATCCACTCATGAATAAATAAACCTAAGAATACAGAAAAATACTACAAATGAAACCAGATGCTCATGCCTGTAATTCTAGCTTTTCAGGAGGCTGAGATTTGAGCATCCTGGTTCAAAGCCAGCCCAGGAAGGAAAGTCTGAAAGACTCTTTTTTTTTTTTTTTTTTTTTCCTGGTCATAGGTCCTGAACTCTGGGCCGGGGCATTGTCCTTCAGCTCTTTAGCTCAAGGCTAGCGCTCTACCACTTGAGCCACAGTGATACTTCTGGCTTTTTCTGTTTATGTGGTGCTGAGATATGGAACCCAGGGCCTCATGCGTGTAAGGCAAGCGCTCTACCACTGAGCCACCTTCCCAGGCCCTGTGAGACTCTTATCTCCAATTAACAACCAGAAAGCCAGAAGTAGAGCTCTCCCTCAAGTGGCAAACAGTGCTGGCCTTCAGCAAAAAAGCTCAGGGACAGTACCTAGGCCCTGAGTTCAAGCCCCAGGACAGGCAAGAGCAGATGCATGCATGCATACATGCACGCACGCACACACACACACACACACACACACACACACACACACACACACACACACACACACACACACACACACACACACACACACACACACACACACACACACACACACACAGGCTGGACACCTATGGTTCATGCCTGCAATCCTAGCTACTAAGGTGCCTGAGATCTGAGGATCACAGTTTGAAGCCAGCCTAAGTCAGGAAAGTCTGTGAAACTCTCATCTCCAACAAACTATTCAAAGAAAGTCTGAAGTGGAGCTGTGGTTCAAGTGGTAGGGCATTAGCCTCGAGCAAAAGTAGTTCAGGAGGGCTGGGAATGTGGCTTAGTGGTAGAGTGCTTGCCTAGCATGCATGAAGCCCTGGGTTCCATTCCTCAGTACTACACACATAAACAAAAAAAGTCAGTGTGGCACTGTGGCTCAAGCACTAGCTTTGAGCACAGAGAGACTCAGGAAAAGAGCCTAGGCTCTGAGTTCAAACGCCAGGACTGGCAAAAAAAAGTAATTCAGCTGGGTGCCAGTGGCTTACGCCTGTAATCCTAGCTACTTTAGAGGCTGAGATCTACGGATCACGGTTCAAAGCCAGCCCGGGCAAGAAAATCTGTGAGACTCTTATCTCCAATTAACCACCAGAAAACCAGAAGTGGTGCTGTGGCTCAAGCGGTAGAGCACTTGCCTTGAGCTGAAGAGCTGAGGGACAGTGCCCAGGCCCAGAGTTCAAGCCCCATGACTGAGAAAAAAAAAATAGTTCAGAGATAACAACCATGCCTTGAGTTAAAGCCCAGTACCAGCACAAAATAAAAAAACAAAACACCAACACTACAAATGATATTAATTAAAGAATCTAGATGTCAGATATATGGTATTCCAACCTTCCTCTACATTTAAAACTTTTTTTATAATGAAATATTGGGTGAAGTTGGGTGTGGTAACATAGACTGGCACTTGGGAAACTCTTGGCCTCAGGAGTTCAAAAGCCTGGGCAACACAGTGAGGTCTCAGCAAAGAAAGAAAAAAAAAGGAATGTTGCAGGGGAATAGTAACACAATTAAACACACAAGCCAAGCCCTCAACTATCCACAACTTTAAAAAATTGTAAATTAATAAAAAGATGAATAACAGCCAGTCTGGATAGACAAATCTTGAGACACTTATCTCCATTTAACCAGCAAAAAGTTACAACAGGAGACATGACTCAAGTGGTAGAGTACCAGTTATGAGTAAATGAAAGGACCAGGCAAAAGTGCAAGGCCCGCTGGGAAGGTGGCTCAGTGGTAGAGCGCTTGCCTTGCATGCATGAGGCCCTGGGTTCGATTCCTCAGCACCACATAAGCAAAAAGAAAAAAGTCAGAAGTGGCGCTGTGGCTCAAGTGGTAGAGCACTACCCTTGAGCTGAAGAGCTGAGGGACAGTGCCCAGGCCCAGAGTTCAGGCCCTACAACTGGAACCCCCCACCCCCCAAAAAAAGTGCAAGGCCCTCAGTTCAAACCCCAATACTAGCGCACAAACACACACAGACACACAGACATACACACACACACAACCTTTATCTCATTGATGCCTTTGCTTCAGTTTCCAAAGCTTCTCATTCTCTCCTGCAATTTTACCTGCCCACTTTGTCCTCCCTGTTCCCTCCTATAGCTATACACATGTACACAGATGTGCATTCTACCCAGGTACAGCCCAGGATTATTGGCAGACTATTATTACCTGAAGGATCATCAGAGGCAGAGCCCACAGTGATCTGGACAGTTTCAAATGGTGATGCTGGGTCATCTCCCAGGAGGCAGAGCGGGGGTGCTAAGGACTCTGTCTTCACATGCAGTACCTCCTGTACTCTAGGCACCTGAGTAAGAGTTAGGATGGAACAGGGAGGCAGAAGGAATAAAAGGCAACACAAGATGCATTAAGAATAACAACAGCCAGGCACTGGTGGCTCACGCCTGTAATCCTAGCTACTCAGGAGGCTGAGATCTGAGGATCGCGGTTCAAAGCCAGCCCGGGCAGGAGAGACCGTGAGACTCCTATCTCCAATAAACCACCAGAAAACCAGAAAACCGGAAGTGGCACTGTAGCTCAAGTGGTAAGAGCGCTCGCCTTGAGCTGAAGAGCTGAGGGACAGCGCTCAGGCCCAGAGTTCAAGCCCCATGACAGACAAAAAAAAAAAAAATAACAACAACAGCTAGGTGCTGGTGGTAAGAATAAGAACAAGAGCTGGCTAATCTTGGTTTTATATATATATATATATATATTAATATATTTCCTTTAATTTTGACATTGGAACAGTAGCCTAAATTGGTTTGTGGTTGAAACAACCTTTTTCCTCCCTCTCCACAGGGTTGAAACCTGGAGTACTCATCCATAAAAAAACAAAAGTAGAAAGTCTGAACCGGGCTGGGAATGAGGCTTAGTGGTAGAGTGCTTGTGTAGCATGCATGAAACCCTGGGCTCGATTCCTCAGTACCATATAAACAGAAAAAGCCAGAAGTGGTGTTGAGGCTCAAATGATAGAATGCTAGCCTTGAGCAAAAGCTCAGGGACAGTGCCCAGGCCCTGAGTTCAAGCCCCATGACTGACAAAAAAGAAAAAAAAGAAAAAAGAAAGTCTGAGCCAGCTGAGCACCGGTGGCTCATGCCTATAATCCTAGCTACTCAGGAGGCTGAGATCTGAGTATCTCAGTTCAAAACCAGCATGGGAAGGAAAGTCTGTGAGACTCTTATCTCCAATCAACTAAGCAGAAAACCAGAAGCGACACTGTGGCTTAAGTGGTAGAGTGCTTGTCTTGAGCTGACGAGTTTTGGGACAGCACCCAGGCCCAGAGTTCCAACCCCCACAACTGACCAAAAATAAAATAAAATAAAAATAAATAAATAAATAACAGGGAAAAAAAAAGTCTGAGCCATCAAACCCCTCCACCAGACAAAGCCAAAGCCAAGGACAGATGTTAAGGGCAGGAGGAAGGACACAATCCAACTTAGGCTGGTGATAACTGGCACATTTCCGGTAAAGGACAAGTCTCAAAGTTGCCTGAGTTACAGAAAATGGTAGCACCTTAAAAAAAAAGTCAAACTAGTTCTCTAGCTTCTCCTCTGATACAAATTCACAAAAGTCAATTTGTCACTCTGAGTGATGGCTCAGAACTGTCTCAGGGGAGTGGGCTGTTTTGACATAGATGGTTTCAGGAACCAGGATCACCTAATGGAGGTGGAGACTATTCACTCTACTAATGTATAATTTGCTAAGATCCATTTCCAGCACCTTTACCAACAGTTGCTTACATAAAATCTGCACAAAAATGTCTCAAGTGGTCCCCAAATCCCTACCAGGGGAAAAGTGATGTATCAAGATTTAAAGATTTAAACTCCCCCAACACACGGGGTATGTCCCAGTTTGGGGATGAACATGAGAAGCATAGACAGGTCTCATTTGCAGGAATGGGGTAGGGCTCGGATAAGCCATGGAAAATTGATGCCTGTTCACAGCTCATGCTGGCAATCTTAGCTACTCAGAGTAAGAAAAAGAACTGGAGCCGGGCGTTGGTGGCTCACGCCTGTAATCCTAGCTACTCAGGAGGCTGAGATCTGAGGATCGCGGTTCAAAGCCAGCCCGGGCAGGAGAGACCATGAGACTCCTATCTCCAATAAACCACCAGAAAACCGGAAGTGGCGCTGTAGTTCAAGTGGTAGAGCGCTCGCCTTGAGCTGAAGAGCTGAGGGACAGCTCCCAGGCCCAGAGTTCAAGCCCCATGACCGACAAAAAAAAGAAAAAGAAAAAAAAAGAAAAAGAACTGGCTCAGGCTGGTAATCATAGCTACTCAGGAAGCTGAGATATGAGGATCATGGTTCAAAGCCAGACCAGGAAAGAAAACCCATGAGAGTTGGAAGCAGAGCTGTGGCTCAAGTGGTAGAGCAAAAAAGCTCAGGAACAGCACCAAGGCCTTGAGTTCAAGCCTCAGGACCAGCACCAAAACAAAAAAGAATAAGAACAGGAACAAAGCTGTGTACGGGCTATTCAAGTCTGTAATCCTAACCACTCAGGAAACTGAGATATGAGACTCAAGATTCAAATCCATGATCCTGTGAGAGGCTTATCTCCAAGTAACCTCCAAAAAACTGGAAGTGGAACTATGGCTTAATTGGTAGACCATGAGCTTTGTTTGAAAAACAAACAAACAAGCCTAGCGCTGGTGGCTCACGCCTGTAATCCTAGCTACTCAGGAGGCTGAGATCTGAGGATCGCAGTTCAAAGCCAGCCCGGGCAGGAGAGACCGTGAGACTCCTATCTCCAATAAACCACCAGAAAACCGGAAGTGGCGCTGTAGCTCAAGTGGTAGAGTGCTCGCCTTGAGCTGAAGAGCTGAGGGACAGCACCCAGGCCCAGAGTTCAAGCCCCACGACCGACCAAAAAAAAAAAAAAAAAAAAAGAAAAACAAACAAACAAAATGGCTGGGAAAGTGGCTCAGTGATAGAGTTGCTTGCCTCATAGGCATGAGGCTCTGGGTTCAATTCCTCAGCACCACATAAGCAAAAAAGCTGTAAGTGGCACTGTAGTTCAAATGGTAGAGCGCTGGCCTTGAGCTGAAGAGCTCAGGAACAGCGCCCAAGCCGAGAGTTCAGGTCCCATGACCAACAACAACAACAAATAAACAACAAGGAACAGCACCCAGATCCAGAGTTCAAGCCCTAGTACAAATAATAATAACAATAGGAGGAGGAGGAGTAACAAAAGTTTGAGCTTCAGAACTTACATGCCACCAATTATCTGACATTGTGATTTGAATGGTACTAAGTATCTTCCAAAATAGTGCCTGGCTTTTTGTTCTTTCTTTCTACTTTATTCCAGGTAGGAGTGATAAGGTTTCTTGATTTCAAGTATCATCTTAGTCTTACAGTGGACAAGATGGACAGGAATGGTTCCAGAATTCTCAACAGTTAACAACTGTCTTCTAGCTGGGCACTGGTGGCTCATGCCTATAGTCCTAACTACTAAGGAGGCTGAGATCTGAGGATCTTGGTTTGAAGTCAGTCCAGGAGAGCAAGTCCATGCCACTCTTATCTCCAATTAACTACCAAAAAAAAAAAAAAAGCTGGAAGTGAAGCTGTGAGTATTGAGCAAAAGAACCTCAGGGACGGTGCCCAGGCCTTAAGTTCAAGCCCCAGGACTGGCCATAAAATATCAAAAAACGAAAAAAACTGTCTTCTTCTTAGCCCTACCACTACTGCCACACATCTCTGCATATTAAAAAGACTCCATTTTCAGAAGTTGCGCTGTGGCTCAAGTGGTAGAGGGCTAGTCTTGAGCACAAACAGCCTCAGGGACAGAGCCTAGGCCCTGAATTCAAGCCCCAGGGTCAGAAAGAAAGAAAGAAAAGAAAGAAAAAGAAGAAAGAAAGAAAGAAAGAAAGAAAGAAAGAAAGAAAGAAAGAAAGAAAGAAAGAGAAAGAAAGAAAGGAAGGAAGGAAGGAAGGAAGGAAGAGCGCGCACGCGCACACATGAGAGAGAGAGAGAGACAGACAGACAGACAGACAGACAGACAGACAGACAGACAGACAGGGAGGGAGGGAGGGAGGGAGGGAGGGAGGGAAAGGAAATGAAAGGAAAGGAAAGGAAAGGAAAGGAGGAATGAAGGAACGAAAGAAGAAAGAAAAGAAAAGAAGATTGATTCCATCTTTAGCTGGCACTGGTGGCTCACACCTGTAATCCTAGCTACTCAGGAGGCTGAGATCTAAGGAACACAGTTCAAAGCCAAGCTGGGCAGAAAAGTCCTATGAGACTTTTATCTCCAATTAATCACTCAAAAACCGGAAATGGCTCTGTGTCCAAGTGGTAGAGAGCTAGTTGAGCACAAAGAAACTCAGGGACAGTATCCAGGCCCTGAGTTCAAGCCCCACAACCACCAAAAAAACCCAAAAAGACTCTATCTTCACTTCGAGACAACCAGAGTGGAAGGCATGGAAAATGAAGGTGATGAAAAAACAGGCAAACGCAGAAGCCCCCACCTTATAACTCATAGAACACAAATCATTTCCTTGGCATCTGTGGATGAAGGGAATGGACCAAAGGTCCTGCCACAAAGAGATGGCTCTCACCTGGCTGGAGGGCTCTGTGGAGAGATGTGATGATTCTGAGCTGAGAGAGGAGGAAGAGCAGGGGGAAGATGGCTCAGACTTCACCTGAAGATCTGGAGGAAGAGGGCATAGAAAATAACTAGTAAATAGTCTGAGAAGAATCTAAAAAAGTGCCTAATGATTTGGGGTAGGGAACCCTCCCCAGGACACGGGGCAAGAACACCAGTAAGGATCAGAGAGAGGGATGTACATTCAGTTATGTAGGGGGTGAGCAGGGATACAGGGGATAACAGCGATTTGGCAAACAGTGGGAAGATGTGGGCTTCTGGAAAGATGAAGGGAACCATAAAGGCTTTCTCACCTGGGAAGATAGGCAGGGAGTCCCACGGAGGTTCAGGGGGACTGATATCCATCCCCACATCCAGGGAGCCGCTGTCGAACTGAAGAGAGGATATCGGAGGGCAGGAATGAGAGAACGTAGAGGTGATCCCAGGTGAGATCTGGCGTGGTGAGTCCGAGTTCTGGGACCATTCCCACCCACCACGAGTTTACAGAAAGGGTAGGCGAGCAATACCGGGACATCCTGCTCCACGCAGCGGAAAAGCTCTGTCTGCTCCTCGGCCTCTTCATCCAAGGCAGTGTACAAGGGGCTGTCTGCGAGCGGGGCGGCGTGTCAAGAGGGTCGCCCGGGCCGCACACCCCACACCAGCCCCAGCCCCAGCCCTCATTGGCTCAGCTGGGCCAGACCCACCGCCCGCCCACTTGAAAAATGACACAGCCCGGGAACGACGCCGCCTCCTTCCCCGGCCGCGGAACAACTCCATGGCCCTCGCCGAGAGGGGCGATCTTCCGCCACTCCCGAATCCCCCGAAACCACGAGAGGCCCTCTGCTCCGCCCTCCTTCAGATGGTGGTTTCGCTATTTCCCAGCCTTCCTCTTTGGGCCTTCGCTTCTTCCCGCGTGCCTCGGGGACACAGTTTGCCATGGCCCGCTCCCCTCCCCGGAGCCGCCCACCGCGCACCCCAGTCCTCCGGACTCAGAAGATTGTCGGTGAAGAAATGCGTCGGGTCCGCGATCTCGCTGATGAGCATCAGTTCCGCCATCTTTCCCCCCCCACCCCCCGACCAAAAGACGGCTCCCAAGACCCGCCTCTCCCCTTCACCCACGAATCAGATCGCTCTTCCAAAACAGGGGGCCATACCGGAAGTCCTACACACCAATAAGAGACCACGATTACCCCCCGCACGTGAATGTAGATGACGAGTGTACAGGCAGGACCAATGGGAGCGCCGCGAAGCTGGCGCACGCGCACCGCAGACCAAGGTAAGGTACCTGGGAAATGTAGTTCAAAAGATTTAAAGGTCCGGCACCTTCCCCTCGGCCTTCCCCAGCCAGTCCTAAATTTCAACAAGTTCCCAACGTATTTGGATAGATATGTTTCCCCGCAAAGATGTGCACTGAGGTCTTTACTACTACCACGCAGGAAGAATAGGGTATGGGCCGAAACCTTCCCTCTGGGCCCCTAAAAATTTCACAGCACAGACCACAATTCACAGATTCCTGTCTCTTTTAAGGTTTAACTTTTTAATCAGCCAAACATCTTGCGCAGACCCTGAGCCAGCCCAGCATCCCGTTTCTTCTCCAGAATGACCACCTTCCCCAGCTCCTCCTGGGCTGCCCGGTTTTGCGGGTCTACTGCTAACACCTTCTTGAGGTCAGCAGTTGCTTTTTCCAGGTTTCCAAGCGCAGCCTGAGCCACCCCCCTTCGGTATAATGCCTTTAAATGGCCAGGTTCCCGTTCCAGCACCCGGTCACAGCTCTGAACTGCCAAGTGGGGCTGCCCTAGCAGTAACTGACAGGCAGCGAGATTGGCATGTAGGGCAGTTCGTTCTGGAGGGCCAGGTGGAGGTAAAGTCAGCAGCAGGCGAAGAGCCCGTCCATAGCATCGGGCGGCCCCTTCAGGGTTCCCAGCTCGAAATAGTTCTGTGCCCCTTGCACGTTCTTCCATGGCCAAAGCTTCCTTCTCACTAGTCCCCAGCTCCCAGGAGTCCCGGCCCTGAGTGAAGGAATCCAGTGTGAGCTTGACGGGAGGTCCAGAGTGCCCAGGAACCTGAAGCTCTACCTCCTCACCTTGACACATGGATTCTAAGCACTTTTCAATGAGCTCCCTCCACGTGCCCTCCTTCCATGATCCTACACCCACAGTTAGTTCTGATGGGCCTTCTGGCAGCCCTGACTCAAAAGGAAACCCAAAAGCCAATACTCGACAATGGGAACCTAGCTTGGGTTTGTCCAAGCCATGGCCCCGGGTTATGATCTTCTTGACGAAGCTCCCATCGGGACAGTACCAGAGATGAGAAGCTTGTAAAGGCTCCAGCGTCTCCTTGGTTGGTTCCTGAGATTTATCAGAGTCTAATTCAAGTCCAGCCACTAGTTTTTCCGACCCTTGAGGATCCCCTAGAATCTGCCTGGCTGGATCTTGACTCACTCCCAGCTCAAGAGTTTCAGTTGGAAACTGAGTAGTTGGAGCAAGGTTCTCCCAGGAATTCTTTTCCCATTGTTGTGATTGAGAGGCGTCTTCCTCTCTCATTGGACTGACAGGTGGCAGCTCCATTTGGATGACTAGTCCCTTTCACCGTTGTGAATCAACAATTTTAATTGAAAAGGGATGGATTTAGGTTAGGGTCAGCGCCTGAAAAGAAAAAAAAAAAAAAAAAAACAAGGCCTCTAGTGAAAGTCTCCATTTTCCCGCCCCCACCCCTCCCGAAAAACAATAACAACTGTCTTCCTTGAGTCTCGGTTCCACCGAAACCTAGTTGAGAACTATAAATTCCACAATTCCCTTCGGTTCAGGTAGCCTTTCCAACTACGGCCAGTCGATTGGGCCAAAATGTACCTGAGAGGCCAAAGTGCTTAGCATGGTGGCAGAAGCTGGATTATTCGAATCACCTCTCCTCCCGAAATTCAGTGCTCGACGAATACTTGTCCTCGGAATCTTGTCCCAGATGGAGAGAGATAACCAACCCTGGAGCGCGCGAGACTGCGAATCTAGTCAACACTTGGCAGCCAATCCGGGAAGGAGGAAGGTGTAATTTTAGCCCGCCCATAGAGCGTGACGTCATTTCCCCCGCAACCACGAAGCTCCAGGCCTTGGCAACAGAACTAGGCCGAAGCAACCGAACTAGACCGCATCGAACCCAACCAGCTGCAGGCCTGCTGGCCAGTTTACTGAAAGTGTTGGAGACCTGAAATGGAGTAGAGTAGGCTGGAGATGTAGCTCAGTTGTGGTGTGCTTGCCTCATATGTGCAAGGTTTGGGGTTCCTTCCCTAGGATCTATCTCCCTCCCAAAAGTGTGAAGAATGTCAGAGAAGGTTAATGATAAGTAACCGCAGTCCTATGATTTGGCTACCTCAGGCCCTTCTGAACTATTATTATCTCTAAGTTTGGACATCCCAGTGG
Source organism: Dipodomys merriami (assembly GCF_024711535.1). Taxonomy (NCBI): domain Eukaryota; kingdom Metazoa; phylum Chordata; class Mammalia; order Rodentia; family Heteromyidae; genus Dipodomys; species Dipodomys merriami. The sequence continues at coordinate 11,025,671 of NW_027202937.1, read as the reverse complement.
AGGTCCTGTCCCCTCCTTCCGTCCATTCAAGACAGGGTATTCCAAGACAAACACTCAGGCCTCTTTCTCTCCACTGGTCTTTTATCTTCTGGGACCACCTGAGGCTCCTCCATATCTGGGGGATCCTTCTCTCAGGCTGGCTCTCTACTACTGGAGCCACAATAGTGCCTAACTCCAGTAATCCTGGATAATGCTTTTCAACTATTAATATTCATGTACATCACCTGAGGAAGTTGTTAAATTGCAGACTCGGATGTAGGAAGTTGGATTATGGAACCTGTGATTCTGCATTCCGGTAAGTTTCTAGATGATGGTTTATGCTGCTGGTCTATGAAAACACTGAATTGTTTGATTGTAGAATAACCTCATATCATTTTCTTCCCTCTTTGATCTGTGCTCCTTCAATTTGACCTACATTTTGCATATACAACCGGTATAACCTGCTCCACTAAGTGTAGCATTGGAAATCTGGTCTTCCTTCCAGTAGAAGGTCTAGGGCCTTCTTGTGATTTAGGCTTACTTAGCCAGCTTCCTGACCAGGTTGGGCCAGCACCATTGTTTGGGGAAAAAGAATCCTTCTCTCATGGGGAAGGGGACAATTTTCATTACTAGCCACAGTCTTGGGTCAAAACAGTCCTGTTTTTTGTTTTGTCTGTCATGGGGCTTAAACTCAGGGTCTGGACTCTCTCCCTGAGCAATTTTTGCTTGACTAGTGCTCTACCACTTTGAGCCACAGTGCCATTTCTGGTTTTCTGGTGGCTAATAGGAGACAAAAGTTTCTCAAAGCCTTTCCTGCCCAGGCTGACTTTGAACTGCAAATCTCAGATCTCAGCATTCTGAGTAGCTAGGATTTAAGGCATGAGCCACCAGCCCCCAACTCTGGCTCTGTGTTTTGCGTTTCACTTTTTCCCTCTTGTTTAATTTCTGAGTCTGAGCCAGCATAATCTTAGCCTGCTGCCTCCTCCTTACCCAACATCTCACCATGGCTACCTACTCTGATTCTTTGAACCGCTGAGATCCTATTGAAAATTAATCCATCTCTCTTCTGTTTCCCTTCCTCCCTTTCTACATCAGGAAAATCTATATCAAGAAAAGTGATGTCTAGAATGTATCACAGGAGGCTTAATCACACTCTAGTCCCTGCACAGAGATTGTTACTTTGTATTATGTATTTTTACTGAAAGGATCACCCCATTGACTCTTCAAAAATAGGTTTTTCCCATTAAAAGAAACTATAGCTAGGTAGATTACCTCATACCTGAAATGTCAACTATTTAGGAGGAGGTAGATATCAGGAGGATGTGGTTGGAAGCCAGCCTAGGCAAAAAGTTATGGAGATCTTATCTGAACCAGTACGATAAGTGTGATAGTTTATGTGTGTGAGAGACCTTAAATAGGGTAACAAAGTCTATCTAGGCTAGCATGGGCAAAGGTTAAGACCCTATATAAAAAAAAATAATTAAAAGCCCCAAAAGACTGGAGGCATGGCTCAAGTGGTAGAGTGCCTGTCAAGTAAGGAAGAGTCTCTTAGCTCAAACTCCAGTACCACAAAAACAATCCCTTTAAGCAGAAAGCTATACCCTGCTACAAATCTATTCTTTTGCAATGTTCTGTTGTTGTTAAGGAATATATGTTTTAGTTCCAACAAATTCCACAGTGATGTTGTCTCTTTTGTGCGTGTATTTTATCTCCTCCATACACAAGTATTGAGCACCTGCTCAGGCAACAGGCTAGGAACTGGATACATACAGATGAATGACACAGTTACTGCCTTCATGGGACAGTGGCTAAGGAAAGTAAGTCATTACAGAGGTATGAAGAGAAGTGTGATGTTGTAACAGTGATTTATTAGGGATGAGGGAATGTTGCTTTAGGCTGAGACTTTTTTTTTTTTTTTTGGTTGGTCGTGGGGCTTGAACTCTGGGCTTGGGCCTAGTCCCTGCCCTCTTCAGCTCAAGGAGAGCGCTCTACCACTTGAGCCACAGCGCCACTTCCAAGGCTGGGACATTTTTGCTGACATCTAAAAACAAGTTGGAGCCCAACTACTGCTCCCACACTGAGAAACACTAAATTAATTAGTCTGCTTTGTCTCTTAGCTGACCCTTTGTCACTACTGTAACTATGTATTATTATATACAATGTATCTTTTGTTATTACTATACTTTTTTTCCTGTCCTCACGCTGGAACCCAGGACCTGGGCACTGTCCCAGAGCTTCTTTTGCTCAAGGCTAGCATTCTACCACTTGAGCCACGTCACCATTTCCAGCTTTTGCTGTGTACATGGTACTGAGAAATCCAACCCAGGGCTTCATGCACCCTAGGAAAGCACTCTACCAGTAAGCCACATTCCCAGCCCTACTATGAGTTTTTATTATTAGATACAATATATCCCATCAACCCCACCCCTTTGATCATTCTTATCTCCTTTCCCCACTTCTGAAAATAATTTCACCTGGTTTCATTGTTTTATTTTATACTTGCAGATAAAGTACTTAAGCCACAATCACCTCTCCTCCCAGTAATACCCTCCTCACAATAGAGAACATTCTACTCTATAATGAATGAAAATATTTTTTTATTTTTTAAAAGATGATCCTGAGGCTTGGAAGGTGGCTCAGTGGTAGAGTGCTTGCCTTGCATGCATGAGGCCCTGGGTTCAATTCCTCAGCACCACATAAGCAGAAAAATCTGGAAGTGGGCACTGTGGCTCAAGTGGTAGAGTGCTAGTCTTGAGCTGAATAGCTGAGGGACAGCATCCAGGTCCAGAGTTCAAGTCCCATGACTGACAAAAAAAAAAAAAAAAAGATTATCCTCTATTCTCCCCCCAACTCCCACCAAAAAAGAAAAAGAAAACATAAAGGATGATCCATAAACCCAGGTAAGGTGGTACGTAACAGTAATCTCAACCTCTGGGGGATTGCAAGTTCAAGGCTAGCCTGAATTACATAATTAGATCCTGTAAAAAAAAAAAAAAGAAAAAGATCCAGGCATTGGTGGCTCATGCCTATAATTCTAACTACTCAGTAGGCTGAGATTTGAGGATTGAGGTTAAAAGCAGCCTGGGCTTTACTTTTGATCCTCTGATCTCAGCCTTCTGAATAGCGAGCATTAAAGGGGGAGTCATTAGCATCAGGCTTAGGCCATGAGACGCTCCAATTCAACAGCAAAAAGCCAGAAGTGGAAGTGTAGCTCAAGTGACAGCCTTAATTGGAAAAAGCCAAATAAATATGTGAGACTGTGAATTCAACTCCAGTACTGCATTAAAAAAAATTGCTGAGTACTGGTGGCTCACACCTATAATCCTAGCTACTCAGGAGGCTGAGATCTGAGGATCATGGTTCAAGGCCAGCCGAGGCAGGAAAGTCCATTAGACTCTTATGTCCAATTAACCACCAGAAAAACAAAGTGATGCTGTGGCTCAAAGGATAGAGCGCTAACCTTGAGTGAAAGAGCTCAGGGACAACACCCAGGCTCACAGTTCAAGCCCTACAACTGACCCCAAAAAAAGCTGGAAGTAGAGGTGTGGCTCAAGTGGTAGAGCACTAGGCTTGAACTAAAAAATCTCAGGGACAGTGCCCAGGCCCTGATTTCAAGCTTCAGGAAAAAAAAAAAAAAAGGAAATCTAATCTGAGTCAGGAATCAAGGAGATGCTTAGGAGGTAGTTTGAGCTTATTTATAAGAAAAAAAAAAAGATTAAAGTTGAAATTTTTTAATCCAGTCAGTAATCTTTATTGAGGCCTCGAAGCGGTAGACTTTATGCTTCATAGATTTTTGGTTCAATCCCCAGCCCCAAATCAAACAAAGACAGATGGAAACAAATGCAGAAAATGTTCACCAGTAATCTAATAAAGATAGTCCTGTTACAAAATGCTCCAAATACAAATAAGCCGTGGTAAGCAGCAAGGAAGGTATTTCCTCCTAGGGATCATGTGAAAATGCTTCCTAGAGGGATGGCAAGGGAGGGCTCTCAGAGTTGAGCCCTGCAAGATGGTCATCATTCTGCCATAAAGAGGTTAAAGGGAGGTATTGCAGATGGAGAAGCAGCACAAGGCAGGCCAGATAAGGACAGGAAAGCTCCTTACCCCTAGCATTCTGTACCTCTCCTTTGCCAAGCTCAGCTCAAGCTCAAGACCCGTGGTGCTGCCCTGTCACCAGGCCAGGAGCCAGCTGGAAGTTTGCACACTCTCACATTCTCCTGCATTCCACACTCACCACATGGAACCATATGCTGTAATTATGCTCTGCCATTTAGCATCAGCATGAGAGACAAAAATTCTAGCTTTCCAAAGGTTAAATAAATTTCCCCTTCTGTTTAGTTTTGGTGGTTTCTGTGGGTTTTCGTTCTGCTGGAATTTGTGTCAAAATCACTCCTCCTTCCTCCTTGCTTCCAAAGCATTTGCTTGTGCTTTGGCTTTTCAGAACGAATGAGGCAGTGAAACAAGACTTTTCTGCAGTATAGTGTTTCATAAGAGCAAGCAGTGATCATGCATTACAACTGCAGTACCAGGCATTGGGCTAAGGGTTTTCTACCTAATATCTCATTTTCTCCTCACATAACTCTATGAGCTTGTTACTTATTCAGACATCCAACTTTTTTTTTTCTTTGTTGTGCTGAGATTCAAACCCAGGGCCTTACATATGCTAGGCATGTAGTCTCCCACTGAACCACATTCCCCCAAACCCCAGTCTACAAATGTTTAGTGAGAGTGATTTTTGTGCCAAGCACTGTTCTAGGGACAAAGAATAATGCAGCATGCAGGGAGTGGGGAAGGTGGAGGTGGGGAGAGAGAGAGAGAGAGAGAGAGAGCCCTGGCAGGTGTTAGGCAATAAAACACAAATATAAAAGAAAGGAAATGTCAGGGAGTAAAAATGGTAATGATCTAAATAAAGCAAGGTAAGAGAATAGGTAAAAATGCACCCTGGACTGTGTGATGCTAGTGTGTGTGTGTGTGTGTGTGTGTGTGTGTGTGTGTGTGTGTGTGTGTGTGTGTGTGTGTGTGTTCAAGCCACACATCTATTTCCAGCTTTTTGCTGGTTAAATGGAGGTAAGACTTTTGTGGACTTTCTGCTCAGGCTGGCTTCAAACCTCAATTCTCACATCTCAGCCTCCTGATTGACTAGGATTACAGGTGTGAGCCACACCAGTGCCTGGCTTTGTGATACTGACTCCAGTGAGGATGCTAAGCCTCCTGTAGATTTGAGGTTTGCACAGCAATATAAATAATGGAGGGAAGTAGCCAGGCCAGATATCTGGAGAGAAAAAGAGAGCACAAAGGCCCCGAGGCAGGGAAAGACTAGATTTTTTAAAATTAATTTTAATTTTTATTTTTTGTGAACATACTGTACAGAGGGGTTAAAATAAGACTAGATTTTTATGTTAAGTCATGATAGGTAGAAGGGAAAGGAAGGCAGAGGGGTGGACAGAACAAGCAAATGAAAGAGTCATAAGGAACTGAAGTCAGAGGGGTCTGGAGGGAAAGGCCTGGGAGGTTTTGTAGGCCTTTTAGACTTTGTATTTTGTCCTGTAGGGAAATAAAGGTAAGGTTTCCTTAGCCATCATAAAGTCATGGCCTTTGTGGGTGGGTGGGGCAGGAGGGAAAGAAGGGAAAATTCAAGGGAAAAGGTGATATAGTCCCAGAAGAAGTGTACTCTACCTGACTTATATAACTGTAACTCCTCTGTACATCCTCTTTATAATAACAATTTAAAAATTTTAAGAAAAGACTCATGGCCAACTGCTTGTCATAAAGATGTTTTTCTAGGCCTTTAATTTTTTATTTTTATTATAAAGGTAATGTACAGAGGGGCTACAGTGACATAAGTCAGGTGAAGAGTACGTTTCTTTTTGGACAATGTCACCCCTTCCACCCATTCTCGAAGTGTTTTTCCTCAAATCCCCACCCACAATTTGTATAGTTCATTTTCAACATAGTGTCTAGACATATTCACTAGACACTAGTGAATACTACTGCTGTATTTGTTTACCCTTTCATAAAAGACATATTAACAAGAAAAAAATCATGACATCTTGCTTATTTAATCTGAGTTTTACTTGGGCTGAGAGTCCTCAGAAATGAAGCTCGAAAGACCAGGGAGAGCTGTCCATTTTTCTGCTTAGTGTAGAGGTGGAATTGGAACACAGTGCTGGTGGCTCACACTTGTAATCCTAGCTAGTCAGGAGGCTGAGGTCAGAGGGTCACAGTTTGAGGCCAACCTAGGCAGGAAAGCCATAAGACTCTATCTCTAACCAACATAAAACAGAAACTAGAGGTCTCGCTCAAGTGGTAAAGTACCATTTTTGAGGAAAAAAAAAAAAAAACCAAGCCAAGTGAGAGCACAAGGACTTGAGTTCAAGCCTCAGTACCGGCATACATGCATGTGTGCTATCCAACTCCCCCACCCCCCACATACACGATAGGATTGGACCAAAAAGGTATGATTTAATGGAAATAGTTCAAGGGGAGACACTTGTTAAACTACTTGGCTTCTCTGCATGGCAGCCTTTCTTCTTGGTATTGGGTGGGACCTCTTGTAATGAGTCTTATGATCTACTATCAGGTCAGAGAATTTCCTAATGGCCAGCTTTTACACAGAAAAGCAGAGGAAGCACATGGTAATTTCTAGGCTTTATGGCTGACTTGGTGATAGAGGGATTCTAGTTTCTATGTTTTGGAAGGAAAAGAGAAAAAGGTAAAGAAGGTTAGGAAGTCAGAAAATCTTGCTTGTCGCTCCTTCTCCTTTAAAGTATGCAGCATAGCCAGTGCTGGTGGCTCAAGCCTGTAATCCTAGCTACTCAGGAGACTGAGATCTGCAGATCACAGTTCAAAACCAACCCCTGGCAGGAAAGTCCATGAGACTCATCTCCAATTAACCACCAAAAAACGGAAGTGGCGCTGTGGCTCAAAGTGGTAGCTTGGGAACAACGTGCCACATGACAAGGATTTTGGGGATTCTGTCCTGAGCTTTAATAGTTCTAACTGTAACCAGGAGCCAAGGGACTTGGGCAAGAGGGTGATCATCAGGTAATTGTTGTTGTTGTTGTTTGAACTCTTTTTCTTTTATTTATTTTTTCTTATCATGCTAGGTTTGGAATTCAGAGCCCCAGGCAGTGCTAGCAAAAGACTCTACTGATGGGCTCCAAACCCAGACTTCACTTGGGGATTTGGAAAGAAAAAAAAAATCCTCTTGATTTCTGCATAAAGAATGGTTGGGTGCCAGTGGTTCGTGCCTGTCATCTCAGGAGGCTGAGATCTAAAGGTTGAGGTTTGAAGCCAGCCCAATCAGTAAAGTCCATGCGACTCTTATTTCCAAATAAATACCAAAGTGCCATAAGTAAAGCTGTGGCTCAAGTGGTAGAGCGCCAGCCTTGAGCAAAAAGGCTAAGGGAGAGCTTCCAGGCCTCAAGTTCAAGCCCTTATGTAGACACAAAACAAATAACAACAACAACTAAAACAAAAGTCCTAATGTATGAAGCTCCCTGTATGTCTGTCTTTTTCTAATCAGAATTCTGTGTTTTTGTTTTATTTGTTTTTGTGCCAGTCCTGAGGCTTGAACTCAGCCTGGGCACTGTCCCTGAACTTTCTTGCTCAAAACTGTGAGTATGTGAGCCGCAGTTCCACTTCTGGCTTTTTGGTGCTTAATTAGAAATAAAAGTCTCATGGGCTTTTCTACCTGTGCTGGCTTCAAACCTCAATCCTCAGATCTTAGCCTCCTGAGTACATAGGATTATATAGTTGCCTGGCTTAGGGCAACTTTCTTTAGGAGAAAAGTATCTGAAAAAGTATTAGAAAATCACCCAACTACATCCCTTTCCCTTCTCCCTACCCTCCTGTAAGGAATTATACAACTTGCCTTGAAAACAGGAGCCAATTTCCTGATTTTCCAAGGGACAAGCACTGTTCTATTCTGAATACTGTGCTTTTACTATATAGGTAAGGAACAAAGAGGCTTCTGTTTTCAGCGATTAAGGTATATTTACACAATAATGACAAAGTTTCACCAAGGAGAGTAAGCTGAGTTTTTGAGAGAGATAAGTGGTAGTTCTGGAGTCTCAGCTCTAAGCAGGTGGAATTCTAGGGCCCAGGAGAGGTGGGGCTAGGAGCAGGTTGGCTGGATGAGACCATGAGCAAGTTCTCTTCTGAAAGTTTACAAAGCTGTTCATTCTCTCTCTCTCTCTCTCTCTCTCTCTCTCTCTCTCTCTCTCTCTCTCTCTCTCTCTCTCTCTCTCTCTCTCTCTCTCTCTCCCTCTCTCTTTCTGAAATAGGAGGAAGTTGTTAGGTTGTGAAACTGTGGTCTCCGAGTAGGGAAGGTAAACTAGTGAAATGTGGGCTAGCGGGCCCATGTACAGGGCCCATAGGAAGTGGGACTAACCAGTATGACTGTTGTGTTTTTCCCCAAATGAATATAGCTGGTGCAGTGTGGAGCAGGCACAGAAGGATTTAACCAGGGATAAAATGTGTATGAGGGGCCAAAAGTACAGGGTGTGGGCTGAGAGATGATCACAGGGTTGAACCTAAAGTGGGTAATGAGGTTGATGAGAAATACAGTGGATCAAACAACAATAAAATGCTAGGTGCTAGTTAGTGGCTTACACCAGTAATCCTAGCTACCTTGAAGGCTGAGAACTGAGCGTTATGGTTCAAAGACTCTTAAGTTCAATTAACAGCCAAAAAAAGCCAGAAGGACAGTGCCCAGACCCTGAATTCAAGCCCCAGTACCAACACACACACACACACACACACACACACACACACACACACACACACACACACACACACACACACACACACACACACACACACACGGCAGAAGATATGGGAGAGAACAACAGAGGGAATAAGTTCAATCAGGATACAGTCAATGAAACCTCCCTATAAACTAATGTCTGCTGATTAAAAGAAATATATGTATATATATTTTAAATAAAAGGGAAAATTCAGGCGCTGGTGGCTCATCCTAGCTACTCAGGAGGCTGAGATCTGAGGATCACATTTGAGATTGGATTTTTTTTTTTTTTTTGGCAGTCTTGGGGCTTGAACTCTGGGCCTGGGCACTGTCCCTGAGCAATTCAGCTCAAGGCTAGCACTCTACCATTTGAGCTATAGCGCCACTTGCTGAGGATCACATTTGAAAGCCAGCTCTGGCAGGAAAGTCTGTGAGACTCTTATCTCCAATGAACCACCAGAAAACTGAAAGTGGTGCTGTGGCTCAAGTGGTAGAGCCACAGGCTCAGAGTTCAAGCCCCACAACTGACAAAAATAAATAAATAAATAAATATAAAAGGAAAATAAGGGCTGAGAATCCATGGTGGAGTGGTTTGCCTGGCATGCATGAGGCCAAACAGACAAAAAATGGAAACAAAAGAAAGGAACCAGACAGAACTAGGAAGACAATGAGCCAGTTGCCACATCTTCAAACAGTGATGGCGGAATGAGGACCAAGAGTCGAATGGCAGGGTGTGGGTGGGGGGATTCAGAGCGCCAGATTAGATCTTCAGGGTGCAGAGCCTCTCCTGGAAGAGGAAGTCTGTCAGTAGGGCTGTGGGGAGGGCACCAGCACCTGAGGGCACAGCAATGAGGGAGGTGAGCTAAAGTGGGAGGAGAACTAAACTGGAATACAGAACTAAATTGGACTCCTCCTTCCTGGCGAGGAGTCAGGGAAAGGTGAAGAGGTTGGGTCCAAGTCATTATTACTTACTTCTGTCTGCTGCTTTCACTTGATTAACATCAAAGAGTGGGAAGAGAGGCTTCCTTAGATGAGGATCTGAAAACTGGAGATAAAGCAGATTTGGTTCCTGCTTTCTTAGCCCTCAAGGTAAGTTGTATAGTTCTTAACATCAAGATAGGGAGTGGGGGGAAGGGATACAGTTGGTGAGTTTATGTCTCTAGATATTTTGTCTGGCTCTGGTAGCTCATGCCTGTAATCCTAGCTACTCAGAAGGCTGACTCTTTTTTTTTTTTTTTTTTTTTAGGTTGTGGGGCTTGAACTCTGGCCTGGGCACTGTCCCTCAGCTCTTCAGCTCAAGGTGAACGCTCTACCACTTGAGCCACAGCACTACTTCTGGCTTTTTCTGCTTATGTGGTGCTGAGGAATTGAACCCAAGGCCTCATGCATGAAGGTACACACTCTATCACTGAGTCATCTTCCCAGCCCCAGGAGGCTGACATTGAGGACTGCAGTTCAAAGCCAGCTAGGGCAGGAAAGTCTGTGAGACTTTTATCTCCAATTAACTCCCAGAAAACCAGAAGTAGAGCTGTGGCTCAGAGTAGTAGAGTGCTAGCCTTGAGCAAAAAGAGCTTAGGGACAGGGCCTAGGCACTGAGTTCAAGCTCTACTATGGAAGGAAGGAAGGAAGGAAGGAAGGAAGGAAGGAAAGAAAGAAAGAAAGAAAGAAAGAAAGAAAGAAAGAAAGAAAGAAAGAAAGAAAGAAGGAGCCGGGCACTGGTGGCTCACACCTGCAATCCTAGTTACTCAGGAGGCTGAGATCTAAGTGTTGAGGTTTGAAGCCAGCCTAGGCAGGAAAGTCCATGAGACTTTTTTTGGGGGGGTGATGGTGGGGGGTGGTCAGTATTGGGGCTTGAACTCAGGGCCTGGGTGCTGTCCCTGAGTCCCTGAGCTTTTTTGCTCAAGACTAGCGTTCTACCACTTGAACCAAGGCTCAACTTCCAGTTTTTTGGTGGTTAACTAGAGGTAAGGGTCTTATGGACTTTCCCGTCCATACTGGCTTCAAAATGTGATCCTCAGATTTCAGCCTTTTTATTTTTATTTCTCAAGGCTGGCACTCTTCTACTTGAGCCATAGTGCCACTTCCAGTTTTCTCTGTTTATGTGGTACTGAGGAATCGATCCCAGGGTTTCATGCATACTAGACAAGCACTCTATCACTAAGCCACATCCCAGCCCTTTTTTAATCTTTTAAAACAACTTTATTTGGAGGTGTTCCACCTCCAAGCTATAACCCCAGCCCCTGCATGAGACTCATCTCCAATTAAACACCAAAAAAACTGCAAGTGGAGCTGAAGTTCAAGTGGTGGAGTGCTAGCCTTGAGCAGGAAAGCTCAGTGATGGCCCAGGCCATAAGTTCAAGCCTCAGGATCAGCACAAGCAAGGAAGGAAGGAAGAAAGGAAGAAAGGAAAAGAATGGAAAAGGAAAAAAGAAAGTTGCCCTATTCAGGTGCTTATAGTTCCACAATGTTTAGGAGCTGAGGCAGAATGAACTCAATTTTGAGAGCCTGGATTATGTAATGAGACATTGTCACAGAAGAAAATAAAAGTTTTCTTGGATGAAGCCACCTTTTTGGCCACTCCCTTCTTCCTGATTAGTCCCGGAGGTGACTCAAAGCCAACAATTCCCAACCTTGGCTGCCCTGTGGAATCAAACACATACCCTTTGGGGGGTTGTAAAAAAATATAGATGTGAAGGGCTAGGAAGGAGGCTCAGTGATAGAGCGCTTTCCTTCTATGCTTGAGGCCCTGGGTTCAATTCCTCAGCACCACATAAGCAGAAAAAAAAAAAAAAAGCTGGAAATGGCGCTGTGGCTCAAGTGGTAGAGCGCTAGCCTTGAGCTGAAGAGCTGAGGGACAGCGCCCAGGCCCCGAGTTCAGGACCCCCCCTCCAAAAAAAATGTGGATAAGGAGTTGGGGGTTAGCTCAGTGGAAGAGCACTTGCTTGGTAAGTGCAAGGCCCTGAGTTCGGTCCTTGGCTCTGGGGGAAAAAAATGAATGCCCAAGATTCTTATTCAGTTGGTTTACAATGCCCCTTGGGCTTTGGAATTTATTTTTGTTTTCTCTGTGCTGGTATCAGGGCTTGAAATCAGGGCCTCTGTCTACCTCTCTCAGCGCTTACATGCTTACGGCTGGTGCTTTACTACTTTAGGCATGCTTCTAGCCCAGTTTCTTGCTGGTTAACTAGAGATGGAGTCCCATGAACTTTTTTTTATCAGGCTATTTTTTGAGGCCTAGTTCCAGACCTCAGCCTCTTAAATAGCTAGGATTATGGGTGAGAGCCACGGGTGCTTAGCTACCTTTGGGATTTAAAAAGGGCCCCCTACAATTCTGAAGTATCACTAGCAGTGAGACCATTATTAAATCCAAGCTAGAGACTGACAGAGGGAGACAGAATTTTTTTTCTCTGGTTCTAGGGCTTAAACTCAGGGCCTAGGCTCTTTCCCTGAGCCTCTTTGTGTTCAAGGCTAACAGTCTACCACTTTAGCCACAGTGCCACTTCAGTTTTTTTTGTTTTTGTTTTTGTTTTGTTTTTGGGTCTGGTCGTGGGGCCTGAACTCTGGGCCTGGGCACTGTCCCTCAGGTCTTCAGCTCAAGTCTAGCACTCTACCAGTTGAGCCACAGCACCACTTCCGGCTTTTTTCTTTTCTTTTTTTTTTTTTTCCGGTGGGCCGTGGGGCTTGAACTCTGGGCCTGGGCGCTGTCCCTCAGCTCTTCAGCTCAAGGCGAGCGCTCTACCACTTGAGCTACAGCGCCACTTCCGGTTTTCTGGTGGTTTATTGGAGATAGGAGTCTCACGGTCTCTCCTGCCCGGGCTGGCTTTGAACCGCGATCCTCAGATCTCAGCCTCCTGAGTAGCTAGGATTACAGGCGTGAGCCACCAGCGCCCGGCTCCGGCTTTTTTCTTATGTGGTGCTGAGGAATCGAACCCAGGGCCTCGAGCATGAAAGGCAAGTGCTCTACCACTGAGCCACCTTCCCAGCCCCACTTCAGTTTTTTTTTTTCTGAGTAGTTTATTGGAGATAGGAGACTCACAGTCTTTTCCTGCCTGGGCTGACTTCAAATTGCCATCCTCAGATCTCAGGCTCCTGAGTAGTTAGGATAACAGGCATGAGCCACCGGCTCCCATCTGAGACAGACTTTTTTGCTTGAATGATGGATGAATTTATGTTGGCCTTAAAGAGCAGATAAAAATTGGCCAAATATGGGCTGGGATGTAGCTCAGTGGCAAAGCACTTGCCTAGCAAGTGCAACATCCTGGGTTCAATCCCCAGTACCAAAAAAAAAAAAAAAAAGAAAGAAAGAAAAGAAAAGACAAAAAAGATATAGTTAAAAAAAAAATTGACCAAATAGCTGGGCACAGGTGGCTCACGCTTGTAATCCTAGCTGCTCCGGAGACTGAGATTTGAGGATCATGGTTCAAAGCCAGCCCAGGCAGGAAAGTTCATGAGACTCTTATCTCCAATAAACGACCTGACAACCAGAAGTGGTGCTGTGGCTCAAGTGGCAGAGAGCTTGTCTTGAGCTGCAGAGCTCAGGGATAGCACCCAGGCCCAGAGTTCACCAGGCCCAGAGTTCAGACCCCACGACCAACAAAAAAATAAATAAATGAAAAATAGAGGACTGGGAATGTGGCTTAGTGGTAGAGTACTTGTCTAGCATGCATGAAGTCCTGGATTTTATTCCTTAGTACCTCAAAATAGAAAGAGCCAGAAAGTGGCGCTTTGGCTCAAGTGGTAGAGTGGTAGCCTTGAGCAAAAGAAGCTCAGGGACAGTTCCTAGGCCCTGAGTTCAAGCCCTAGGACTGGCCAAAAAAATTGACCAAATAGAGAAGCAGATGTGAAGTGGAAAGCACCTTGTCAGCAAATGCCTACAAGTGATGAAGCTCATGACAAGCTGCAAACAATTTGTGTAATAATAGAGACTGGAGAAGAAGGTCTTAGATCCGGAACAGCTGGGTAAAGACCTGAAGATGGGGGATAAGTATTTCTGTTTGGTTGGAAATTAGGTTGGTTGGAAATTATGTTATACAGACAAAGCTGAATGATTTAAAATTATATAGAGTTGAAGACCAGATTGAAATTTTGTAAATAATTGAATGAGCAATAGACATCCTTGAAATGCTGCCTCTTCCTCCTTCTCTCCCTCTTCCTCCTTCTCCTTTTCTTCCTCCTCCTCCTTTTACTGGCGCTATCCCTTAAGGTTTTTTGCTCATGGCTAGCCCTTTACCACTTGAGCCAGAACTCTACTTGTAACTTTTTGGTGGTTAATTGGAGATTAAGAGTAGCATAGACTTTCTGCCCAGGCTGGCTTCAAATTGCAATTCTTGGATCTGAGCCTCCTGAATAGCTAGGATTACAGATTTGGGCTACTGTACTGGCACCCAGCCTCATCTAGAACTCAAGTGATCCCCCTATTTCTGCCTCCCAAGCAGCTGAATTGTTACAGATTGTGCCACCACCTTTGTGAAGGATTGTAAGCAATGAAGTTATGTAAGGAGTGTGTCTAGGGAAGATAATTTGACAGTAGTGTTGAGGGGAATTTGGAATAGGGAGAAAGGTAGGAGGCAGGGAGACCTGTTGTGGAAGCTGTTGTAATAATCCTAGATGAGGTAATGCTCTTGGCAAGGCTGGGGAAAAGTTACATTCAAAACATATTGTGGCTGTGGAACTCACTTGGCTTGACAGTACACCTTTGTCAGACAGGAGGGAGAGAGAGATGGCAAGTATTTAGAAAAGGAAAGATGACTAGGAAGACAATGCTGTTAAAGGTACCAGAGTATCGGTGGCATTTCATCAATTTGGTTTGGAACATGTTTAGTGTAGACGACCAGTAACATGATTCATGGCTGCTGTCTGCAGACACTTGGCAGAAGGTCTTCAATGTAAAGTACAGGTTGGAGAGGCAATGGATTAGGGTTGATGGTTCGAGGCTGGGGATGTATCTCAGTAGTAAAGTGTTTGCTTAGTATCATATCTGAAGTCCTTGATTCAATCATCCTCCTGTCAAAATACTGAATGCCAGGCATGGTGGTGTACTGGAGGGGCTGAGGTAGGAGGACTCAGAATTTAAGTCTAGCTTGAGCTACATATCAAGGCTCTGACTCAATCAACCAGTTGATAAATAAAACAAAAATAAATTGACATGATGGATGTATTGAATGGATGAACTTTCAAAACAAAAGTCTCAAGAGAAGAAAAGAAAATCAGATAGCTGGGCACTGGTGGCTCACGCCTATAATGCTAGCTACTCAAGAGGCTGAGATCTGGGGATCATGGCTCAAAGCCAGCCCAGGCAGGAAAGGCAGTGAAATTCTTATCTCCAATAAACCACTCAGAAAACCAGAAGTGGTGCTGTGGCTTAAGTGGTAGAGTGCTGGCCTTGAGCTGAAGAGCTGAGGGACAGCACCCAGGCCCAGAGTTCAAGCCCCATGACTGACAAAAGAAAGAAAAAAAAAGAAAGAAAAAAAAGAAAGAAAATCAGAGACAGACACTAAGAAAGGAGAAAGGAGGGATGATTTCAGGTTTGTGCATGGAGGGGTGAGGGAGGAGATTACATATCTCTGATCCTGGGTGTGTAGGGAACCCAGTGTTAAGAGAGATAGAAAGGAGTTTAGGAGGCAGAGTAAGTACTTTGAGGCAGAGTACCGTTGATTTTTGGCTCCAAGTCATCTCTAGTCATTAGGTGCCATTTGATAAGGTGGCTTCAGGAGCATAGAAAGTAGAAGCATATTGGGAGGAGTTTTAAGAAATGGTATAGGGGCTAGGAAGTTGGCTCAGTGGTAGAGTGCTTGCCTTGAAGGCATGAGGCCCTGGGTTAGATTCCTCAGCACCACATAAGCACAAAGAAAAAAAAGCCAGAAGTGGAACTGTGGCTCAAGTGGTAGAGCGCTAGCCTTGAGCTGAAGGACAGCGCCCAGGCCCAGAGTTCAGGCCCCATGACCGGACCCAAAAAAAAAAAAAAAAAGAAAGAAAGAAATGGTATAAAAGCTGGCAGTGGTAGCTCACACCTGTAATCCTAGCTATTCAGTAGGCTGAGATCTGTGGATTATGGTTCAAAGCTAGTTCTGGCCAAAAAGCTCATGAAATTCTTACCTCCAAATAGCAAATACCTGAAGTCTGAGGTGTGGCCCAGCACCAGCCTTGAGCAAATAATCCAAATGAGAAAATGAGTTCAAGCCCCAGTACTGGCACGCGTGCGCGTGCGCACACGCATACACATGCACAAATGGTATGATTTCAAGAAAGAGGTGCAGACACATCTCTGATAACAGTATACCCCCAATGGTATGATTTCAAGAAAGAGGTGCAGACACATCTCTGGTAACAGTATACCCCCATTTAAGAATAAAAGAAAGATAATTAGAGGATGAGGAAGTAGAAGCTGCAAATGTGAGTTGTTGTTTTTTTTTCAGGAACTTTGGTAAGGAAAGCACATTAAACCTAAAATGTCCCCAAGTGAACTATGATATCCAAGCCCCACATAGTGCTCTCATCAGCTCCTAACTCACTGCCTCTGTAGAGCTAGGAGCTCACAGTAAGCTCCAGGAGATGTCAGTCTCCACCATCATCCTGTATGGTGCCCGTATGTTGTATGAGTGCTTGAATTTAGAGTAGGACCCTGTCCTGCAGGTGCACAATGAAAGACACTAAGTCCCCTGCTTGTCTCAGCCCATCCCTACAGAAGCCTCCTCTATTAACTTTCCCTGTCCCCAGTACTGGGGTTTGAACTCAGGACTTGGGAATTACCCCTGAGCTTTCTCTACCAGTTGAGCCACAGCACTACTTCTGGCTTTTTGGTAATTTTTTGGATATAAGAATCTCAAGGACTTTCCTACCCTGTCTGGCTTTGAACCTTGATCCTCAGATCTCAGCTTGTCAAGCTAAGATTACAGGCATGAATGAGCCACTGGTGCCTGTTTGACCAACTTTTCACAATGATCTGTCATCTTCCTTCCTCTTGCCTTCCTGGAGTTTGGGGGTTCCATTTCTGGGTCCCTTTGTAAATCTTCCCTCCCCAAAGCCCAAGCCGATGACAGTGGCACCTGTCTTCCCTAGTGATACCTAAGAACCGTCCCCCCCCCCCGCCCTTTGTTCCCATATTTATATCTCTCTGGTGGTTGGGAATATATCTCATTTTTGCTTTGTTGGACTTTGCCCCCTAACTTGAAAAGGGAGACAAAGGTGAAAGAGGAGCCCAAACAGGCAGAGTCCCTGTGGGGCCGCAGTCCTTGGAATTGGGGGTGACAAATCCACTAAGTCTCTTTAATATCATCTTTCAGAAGTTCACACACGCACACACAGATCAGAACAAGTCGGGGACCGCCGAGGGGAGGGGAGGGGTCCAGGGGAGGGGAGGGAAGCGCGGGAGCTCCCTCCGGGGACCAGAGTCCTTATCCGGGATTCCCTTCTGTGGAGCTGCTCAGGTACAGGAGTATTTACAGAGAAGGGGACCTCGTTGTTGTTGTTCTAGGTAGAAGGTCCTAAACCCGAGACCTCTCAAATCTCATTCCAAAAACAACAAAAAGTGTGTTTGGCGGGGCGGGGAGGATGGGGTGCTGGGATTAGCCAGAAAGAAGAGGAAGACGAAACAGTACTAGCAAAAACCGGGAACGAGCGTGGGGGCGTGGCTCTGTCCGGGAACCGCAGACCCGCAATCACCAGACTGATCACCCCACAGGGAGGAGAGGGCGGGGCCTGCCGACCAGGAGGCGGGGTTTGTCAGGTCTGGGGGCGGAGCCTAGCGAGGGGCGGGGCCTCAGGGCCGGGAAAGCGTGGACGGCGGGAGCTCAGCTGGGGCGCTGTACTTGGATGGGTTAGGGGGTTGGGGCCGGCGTTGGGCGGGGATCCGGGGAAGCCGCATCCCCGGGGGACGCGGGGTGTGAGTTTTGGCGAGGTTCCTGAGGAACTGGATTCCGGGCGTGTTCTCTCGGGGCGAGAGATTCCGTGGAGGCGGAGTTGAGGATGTATTGAAGTACCGCGGGCCCCGGAGGCGGGTCTGCATGGCCCCCATCGGGTCCGCTGCAGGACGGCAGGACGCGCCTGGGAGATCAAAGGGTACAGAGCGGAGCTAGGCCGGAGCGTTTTTAGGGATCCCAGTAGTTCTCGTGGTGCTGCGCGGCGATAATGATGACAACGGTGAGGATGGTGCAGAGTACCATGGCTGCGATGCCCACCGCCAGGGAGATGAAGGAGAAATTCCGGGCCTCGCGAGAAGCGATCTCGGCGGACACCATGTCTCCGCGTGCCAAGGCCGTGCGCACCTACCGGGCAGGGGTTGGAGGAGAGGAGGTCAGCGAGCCGCAGCCTCCCTCTAAGATGATCCCCAGAACGCCGCCGGGTACTAAGGGAAACCACGTGAAACTAAACCCCTCATCTCACACCTGCACTGCCTTGAAGATGGCGATGATGCCCGTAGGCCAGAAGCAGCAGATGGTGGTCAGCACTGCGATGGGCATGTAGTCGTGCGGAGGGCGCCTTGGTTCCAGCAGGGCCAGCCCTGGGCCCTGGGGTGGTGGGGGGAGAGTGGAGGTCACCCCTGTTCCCCCGGGAGTCCCACCTGCGTAGGGCTGTAGGAGGAAAGTTGGGGGGGGGAGGAGGGAGGGAAAGGAGGGATGGAAGTCACTCCAAGGCTATCCCAGCCTACCAGCCATGAGTCTTTGGCAGTTCAGTTTTAAAAGCACAATTCTTTGCCCTTCTAGGACACTCATCAATTCCATTTAGGCCTCCTTGCAGTGCACCATTAACCCCCAATATTCTCGGAGGCTTCCACGTTCTCCCACAAAGCATGGGTCTCTGGCACTGCCAGATTTTGTTTCTTGGACACTTACCCAGCTTCTACCTCCGCAATCCCAGCTTCCGCTCCCTTATGTCCTTTGGTTCCCAGCTACCATTTCTAGCCTCTTCTCTGGGTCCTTTAGGACTTCCTCTCCACTTAGGTTCCCCATCTCAGACTCTAACCACTAACCCCCAAGGAACCCCCCACCTTATCTGTATCCCCCACATTCCCAGGCCTTTCCCTAGTCCGCTCTTTCTATAGCTTGCTATCTGCACATCACCTATGCCCTAGCCCTGTTTTTATTATTTCCCTAGCCTCCAGTGTCCCCAATTTCAAGCAAATCCCGTTCCACCATGCATGCACCCCTCCTCCTAGGCCCCTGTCAGCCCCACACTCACCGTGCCCACCGGGTAGACTGGCACGTAAGCAGTGCAGGGCTGCAGCTGCAGGGGGTAGCCGGGCGCTACGTAACCCCCCAGAGGCAGTGTGCCCACCGCCCCTGCGTGCGTGGGCACCACGAAGCCCGGGGCCTGGGCAGTCGGGGCCGGCGCCGGCGGGGGTGGGGCGGCGGCGGCGGGTGGCGGCGGGGGAAGTGGGCCCTCGAAGCGAGTCTCCTGTAGGTAAGGGTCGGGTGGCATGCGAGGCAAGGTAGCGCAGCCGGGTGGAGGCGCCCCAGAGGCCTGGCCCGGCGGGGCGTGGTGGGGGGGCCTGGGTAATGTGGCGGAGGACGAGGGACCACGCTGAGCGCTGGCCGAGGAAGAGGCCAAGCCGCCTGCCCCTAAGCGTGGGAGAGTGGCCGTGCCAGACTGGTGGTAGTGGTGGTGATGGTGGTGGTGAGAGGCCGGGGCCGCCTGTGGGGGAGGGACGGGGGGCTCGGCAGGGGGCTGAGGGGCATTGTACGGTGGTGGGGAAGTATGAGGAACTGAGTCCGGGAGGCCTGAGAGCAAGAAGAGCCGGGGGGAGGATAAGGGGGAAAGATGGGACGGAAGAGATGGGAAGGGGAAAGGAGAGACAGGGATGGGGAAGTAATCGGAGAGACAGAGAGAGAGAGAGATGGGTGAGAAATCATCTCTCATTTTGGGGGCAGTAGAGGGGTTGTATCTAGGCCACCCCCCCACTTCAATCTAGTTTTCAGGTCACAACTCTATTGCTCCTGATTTTTAGCTGTGTGCACGCAGCGCTCACCCACAAACCCAGTCTCCATCCGTGCTCACTGCCTTTGGGCTGGCCTCTCTGAACTATCCCCCTAGATGTACATGTGTAGACACGCAACGCTGTGTTCATACGTGCTCAGTTCAACAGTTTGCATATAAACACATGTGGAATGACACGTTCTGTCTCTATCCCCCCTTCGGTGGGGAAGGAGGGCCCTGACCTCTGGAACTCTCCTTGCTTCTTTTCAGACTATAAAAAATGAAAATAATAATAAGAGTCTGGGTGGTACTTCCCTGACACCCCCCATCTCATCATGTCTCCACACAAGTGAGCCAATGATTGTCCATCTGTCACTCCCAGAGATGCTATTCCTGCAGTACCTGGCCAGTGCTAAGCTGCTCTGTAGCTCCCTCACCCTCGCCACCTACCCCCATCCTTGCCCATGTTGTTGGCAAGGGGCAGAGGCTGAGAGTGGACTACGGAAAAGAAGACAAGCGTTGGGGATAGAAAGATGAGGAGTGAGGGGCTTTAAAAGCTAGACAGAGGAGGAAATGTGAACTGAGCCATCTAAACCACCCATTAGGGAAGGCTAAGGCAGGGAGTAGGGGCAAGTTGGGGGGGGGGATCCCGGGGAAGGTGGGGGAGGTTTTGTTATTATTGCTTTTTACCTGACTTTTCCGATGACATGCTTGCGGTCTTGTTGGGACGGGGTCCCTGCAGCTGGAGTCAGGGGCCCCTAGCTAGTGCAGAAGTCTGGGTCCGGGATGGCGCAGCCAGCAGCAGCGCAGAGATGGAGAGATGAAGACAGTGGCGGGGGGTGGAGGGAGAGCTGGGAGGGAGGGAGCTTAAAGGGACCGAGTCCACTAGGGAGGGGGGAGAGCTTCAGACTTCCCCCCACTCTGTCTTGGTCTCTCTCTCTCTCCCTTTCTGCTCTTGGACCACCTCTCTCCTCCTCTCACCCTGGTATCCAAGCCCCCAGTTTAGGCTCCCTTGGAGTTGTCATGGAAACAGAGAGGCTAGACCAAGTGAAGCGGGTGGGACTAAGCAAAGGAAGGAGGGAGAGAGAGAACTCTCTAGAGTCTCCCCCTCTAAGACTCTCTGTAGTGATTACATTGTGGGAGGAAGTGAGCTGGTGCTCGGTGGATTCAATTACTTCCCTCCAATCCTGGTTCACCTGGGCATGTCTTCTATTCTCAGTTCCCCTCAGAGCTCCCACAAGGTTACCAAAGATCTCCCAAAACTATGGTCCTAGTTTTTCCTCCTTAGGGGCAATAACAGTGTGAAAGAGAATTGTGCAGAACTGAACCAACATTGTCCGGAAGTTCTCAGAGTACACAGCTTGGCCCTGCTGATTGGGTTGTAAAATAGAAGGCTCGGGTCTACAATTTTTGTTATTTTCTAAAACAGGGTCTCTGCTCCGCTTTTATTTTTTAATTTGTAGCATAGTCTAGCCTTGAACTAGAGAATCTCCAGCCTTTCACTCGAGTGCCAGTATGACAGTCTGACCTCATCACCCTGGCTCTGATGGGGAGGGGGAGGAGAAAGTTGGGGGAGGGGCATAGGAAGCCCAGACACCTCGTCTCCAGGGTTTAGGAGTTGAATCTCCAGGGTTTAGCAGTTGAAAAGCTTCCGGAGAAGGAGGGGTAGGCTTGTTCTGTTGCTATTTGATCTGCTCCTAGTTCCTGGGCTGGTCAGAGTATGGATCCATTCCCGAAATCCCCTCCCCACACATCTCCACCCACCACTCCTGCCAAGACGCAACTCCACCTCCGGAGTCAACCTGAGACTAGAGGCACTGTGGTTACTGCAGTCTTTTTATTTGCTTTTTTGCTTCTTGGAACGCGTGGGTGAGGAGGTGGGGTGAGGATAGCAGTCTACTCAGATTATACCAGTTGGGAGATTTTACAAAAAACACAATTAGTTATCCCCTCCCCCTTCTTTATATTTGTACATCCCAGCCTCCGCCCCTGGCAGTCGCTCTTCAAGCTGTCTCTATCCTCTCCCAGTTGGTCCTACCCGTAAAGATGCTCAAACCAGTCCCTGGCCTCAGAGCTTTAGATCACGGCCTTGTACTAGTCGTTCAGGTTTTTCAGGCATCTGTGCAATCCTCCTGACCCCTTACTCCTACCCCATTATCATTCTACATGCTTCAAGATGATTTCATTGGATGAGATGCGTTTAGTCCGCTCATCAGACAGTGAGGCTCAGGCTTGCTCAGAAATCCATTTCTCAAGGGAAACGTCTTTAACTGCTAAGTAAAAGTCCCTTCATAGGCCTCAACCCCCAACAGGGATCTTGGGTAGGGGTTCACTGGTAAACAGCGATGGAAACACCACTTGCTGGCAAATCTGGCTGGATTGGAAGGGTCCGGGTCCCCAGCCACCTGCAGATTTCGGTGGGGAAGACCTGAAGGGGGTCAAGCAGGTTGAAAGATTGACCTTAATCTCTTGGCAATGAGAAGCCCCAGGGGTCCCGCCCCTTAAGGGTGGGTCTTACATAGGAAGTTGTAAACACTGGGCCGGGCCAGTACTTCACTGGAGAGGACTGGAGGACTCTCGGCGTCTCCGGAGAAGAGGGCACTACATGCACTTCAGAATCAAGAGTTGTAAGGCGCTGACCTGGGGCGGCTGGGCGGGCGGGCGGAGGCGGAGGGGTGCGCTCCAGCTGCCAGCAGCCCCGCACGCCATCCTGTCACTCGCCTGGCGGGCACAAGGACTACCTGAACTCAGTCCAACCCTCACGGCTCCACCAGGGCCCAGAACGTCCTGTTCTGCTGCGGGGCCGGGCGCCTGGAGTGGAAGTGGGCTGAATCCAGGCGGGGGTTAGTCGGATCCTAGGATCGCGGGCGTGTGGCGGGGCCTGCCGAGGCTTTCTTTAGATTCTAGGAGACCGTTTCCCCGCACCTCCTAAATGGATCGCTCCGCTTTTCTTCCTCCCCAGTGCCTAGAGCGCAATGGAATATTCCATTAACCCCCAACCCCGTCCGCGGCGCGGCCGGCGTTGCCGGGGACGCTCGCACGGTTGCTAGGGAAAGCCCCGGACGTGACGGCTTTGCGCGACCCCGAGCTGCCCTCCCCCCCTCCCCGCCGTCATTCCCCGGCGCGTCCTCCCCGCACCCTGCCCTCCCCACCCCCGCCGCGTGGGTTCCAGACCCTGGCCAGGGGGGGGAGAGCCTGCCTCTCCCGGAGGCCCGGGCTGCTGCTCAAGGGATCTCGCGGAACCCCACATTGCTCGTGGCTCTGGGGTCGATGCGCCAGGAAGACCCTGGGCCCCGGGAGCGCGTCTCGCGAGCGTCGAGTTGGAGGCGGGACTTGGGGTGCGCGTTGCGGCGTCTACGTGGTTTTGGGGGTGTGTTCGTGGGGGAAAGGAGTAGAGTTGAGTCCACTGGCTATTTTGTGGCAAGATCGTGGTGTGGAAGGGGGGAGGCTTTGTTGTCCGGTGTCAGTTCCGACGGGGAGGGGGTGTCGTCGTCTCTCACGGGCCCTCGTTCCCTTGTCTCAGGTGAGAGGATGCTGGGGCTCCGGGGGCACAGGCCCCCCTGGGCTTGGGTTCTGCTCCTGGTGCCGTGTCTCCTGCCGCTTCTGCTGTCCGCAGCTCCCGCGCCCCACCGCGCTTCCTACAAGCCGGTCATCGTGGTCCACGGGCTCTTTGACAGCTCATCCACTTTCCGCCACCTGCTGGAATTCATCAACGAGGTCGGTCTGGGGGCCTGCGAGGGTTATTGGACCCTTCTAGGGAGGGAGAGTGGGCAGCTCAAAGCTACCTCTGGGACTGCCAGTTCCTTAGGGAGCTGCTGCTGGCACGGGGGAGAGATGAGGATTTGGATGACTGGCTCTAGCAGGCATAAATAGGCATGTGGACGCTGGCCACAGGGTGGTGGCGGGGCTCCATAGTCCATCCCCAGTGGTTGCATTGCCCCCTTCCCACAGACACATCCCGGGACTGTGGTGACAGTGATTGATCTCTTCGATGGCAGACAGAGCTTGCGGCCCCTGTGGGAACAGGTGCAAGGGTTCCGGGAGGCGGTGGACCCCATCATGGCAAAGGCCCCTCAAGGGGTGAACCTCATCTGCTACTCCCAGGGTAGGCAACGCTCCCTCCTAACTTCTAAGCCCCATTTGAGGCTTGATTCTTATCTGAGGGATACCTCTGATGTCCTTTGTTTCTAAACTATTGTTCCAGCCAGAGCCCTGGTACCTAAGTCTTTTCATTGTGCCCCAGATGGGCGGGAGACATTCATTGTGCCCCAGATGGGAGGGAGACATCCAATATACTGTCTCTTCTTTTCCTATTACCCATGGTTCTTGGATTTAAGGACAAATGGGGCAGTTAAAAGGATTCTAGAGTTAGTCAGGAGACCTAGATCTTTAAATCAGCAACTGATACTCACATGACATGTGACTTTTTTGGCACACAGGGTGTGTCTGTCTTCTCTGAGCCTGTCTCCTTTTATGTTTAGCGTGGTTGTGGTGGTGATGTGGGGGGAGGGGGACGGGCATTGACCTGAGGGCAATGGGCATTGTCCTGGCTGTTCTTAAATCCCTTCCTGATGCTGTTGTTCTGCCTACAGGAGGCCTTGTGTGCCGCGCACTGCTTTCTGTCATGGATGAGCACAACGTGGACACTTTCATCTCCCTCTCATCTCCACAGATGGGGCAATATGGAGGTGAGTGAGTACTGTGGGCGCCATGGCAGACCCTGAGTTTTGGGTCATATAGTCTTGTGGCCACTTGGCACTGCAATTCTCTTGCCAGATACAGACTATTTGAAGTGGTTGTTCCCCACATCCATGCGGTCCAACCTCTACCGGATCTGCTATAGCCCCTGGGGCCAGGAATTCTCCATCTGCAACTATTGGCATGGTGAGTGGTGGATGCTGAATGGGCCTCCATGGAGAGGGCATCATAAAGGATCCAGCCTGTTGTTCCCATATCAATGAAAACAATAGTGATAACTTACATTTATTGAGCACTTACTACCTGTATGGGCATTGTTCATGCGGCTTTATGTGTATTATCATATTGCCTTAGAGAACATAGTATGATGTAGGGCTCAGCCAAATATTTCTGTAAAAGAGATGGTAAATATTATTGGTTTGTGGTAGGCTTTACAGTCTCTCTTATAACTACTTGATTCTGCTGTTTGTGAAAGCCCAGTTGTCCCTATGAAAAATGTGTTTCTTCGTGTGTGTGTGTGTGTGTGTGTGTGTGTGTGTGTGTGTGTGTGTGTGTGTGTGTGTGTGTGTGTGTGTGTGTTATTGAAACTTTATTTTTATTTTATTTATTTGTTTTCTTGTTGGTCATGGGGCTTGAACTCTGGGAACTCTGGGCCTGGGCGCTGTCCCTGAGCTCTTTACCTCAAGGTGAGCACTCTACCACTTGAGCACCACTTCTGGTTTTCTGATGATTAACTGGAGATAAGAGTCTCATGGACTTTCCTGCCCGGGCTGGCTTAGAACTGTGATCCTCAGATTTCAGCCTCATGAGTAGCTAGAATTACAGGCATGAGTCACCAGCTTGGGGAGGAACTACTTTTCTATTAAAAATTTTTTTTGTCAATGTGGGGATTGAACTCAGGGACTAGGCGCTGTCCCTAAGATCTTTTGCTCAAGGCTAGTGCTCTACCACTTTGAGCCAAGTCTATTTACAGTTTTCTGGTGGGTTTTGTTTTTATAATTTTTTATTGAGATTAAATGATTGCATAAATTTCACAGTATTGTAGGATAGTAATACTTAAAGTTACAAACAAATTTTAACCTTCACAAGGCTGGTCTACAAAGTTTGTGAACTCTACAAACTTTGACAGTACAACTATTTCTTCCTATTTCTTCCATGTTGGGTGATACGTACATTTCTTTTTTTTTTTTTTTGGGGGGGTCCGTTCATGGGGCCTGAACTCTGGGCCTGGGCGCTGTCCCTCAGCTCTTCAGCTCAAGGCTAGCGCTCTACCACTTGAGCCACAGCACCACTTCCGGCTTTTTTCTTTTTGCTTATATGGTGCTGAGGAATTGAACCCAGGGCCTCTGGCATGCAAGGCATGCGCTCTACCACTGAGCCACCTTCCCAGCCCCCATACATTTCTTTTCTTTTGCTTAGTGTAATCTCTTTCCTTCACCTTCCCTCCCTCCCATTGCTGCCCTTGAGTTGCTTAGTTCATTTTCATTAATGTCCAGTTTTTTGTTGTTGTTGTTGTTGTTGGTTGTGGGTCTTGAACTCTGGGACTGGGCATTGATTGACCCTGACCTCTTCAGCTCAAGTTGAGCGCTCTACCACTTGAGAGTCACACTGCTGCTTCTGGTTTTCTGGTGGAAAATTGGAGATAAGAGTCTCATGCCTGGGCTTGCTTTGAACAGCTATCCTTAGATCTCAGCCTCTTGAGTAGCTAGGATTAAAAGCGTGAGCCACCAACACCTGGCTTGTTTTTTGTATTTTTCATTAATTAATTAATTGATTTTTTTTTTCTTTGTCGGTTGTGGGGCTTGAACTCTGGGCCTGGGCCCTCAGCTCAATGCTAGCACTCTACCACTTGAGCTAGCACTCTACCACTTGAGCCGCAGCACCACTTCCCATTTTCTAGTGGTTAATTGGAGATCAGAGTCTCTCGGCCTTGCCTACCCAGGCTGGCTTTAAACCAGATCTTAGCCTCCTGAGTAGCTAGGATTATAGGTGTGAGTCACGGGTGCTGGATTCGTTTTTTTTTTGTTTGTTTGTTTTTGTTTTTTTTTGAGATAGGCATTTCACAGATGTTTCCTGACCTGGCTGGCTTTGAACTGTAATCCTCAGGTCTCAGCCTCCTGAGTAGGTAGGATTACAGGTGTGAGCTCCCAGCGCCGGATTTTAAACTTTACTTTTCATGATGCTTGGGCTTGAATCCAGTTCTCTACAATAGGTAGGCGTACACTCTAGCCTTTGAGCCATGCCTCCAGCCCTGGAACTTTATTTACAAAAACAAGTGACAGATTTGGTCATACTTTGTACACTTATAGTGTTGTTTTTCTTTTGAGGCCTGAGTGCTAGCCCTGAGCTTTTTCTTGCTCAAGGCTACTGCTCTACCACTTGTGGCCTCTACTTGGTGGCCTTTTTTTCTTTTTTTGTGATTAATTAGAGATAGGAGGCTCATGGACTTTCACTGCCAAGGTTGGCTTAGGACTAAGATCCTTAGATTTCAGTAACTAGAATTACTGGCATGAGCCACCAGTGCTTGGGGTAATATGCTTTAATTTTTTTTAAACCAGTTCTAGGGCTTGAACTCAGGGCCTGGACACGGTCCCTGAGCTGTTGTTGCTCAAGGCTAGCACTCTACCACTTGAGCTGCAGCACCGCTTCCAGCTTTTTCTGTTTTCTCAGTAGGAATCAAACCCAGGGCTTCATACATGCTAGGCAAGCAGTCTACCACAAGCCACATTCCCAGCCCTGTAATATGCTTTTAATAGTACCTGGCTCATAGTAGATGCTAGATAAAAGTGCTTTCTGTAATGTTCACATTTATTATTGATTGTATTATATTGTTGTCTACCTTAATTATTATTGTAGCCTGTTGCTCTTCCAGTCTCTAGTTTTACCTTCTCATTCTACTTCTTTACCTTTTGAATTGCTGTTTGTATCCAGACCCCCATCATGATGATTTGTACCTCAATGCCAGCAGCTTCCTGGCCCTGATCAATGGGGAAAGAGACCATCCAAATGCCACTGGTAAGATGACCATGCTTCTACCTTTTCTGCTTCTCTGACACCCTCCTCCCCCATGTCTTTGGCTCTACCTGGCCTGACCCCTGTGGCTGACTCAGTCTCTCTTTTCCCTACCTGCAGCATGGCGGAAGAACTTTCTTC
This sequence comes from Dipodomys merriami, assembly GCF_024711535.1. Classification (NCBI taxonomy): domain Eukaryota; kingdom Metazoa; phylum Chordata; class Mammalia; order Rodentia; family Heteromyidae; genus Dipodomys; species Dipodomys merriami. The sequence continues at coordinate 10,998,187 of NW_027202937.1, read as the reverse complement.
GTCTGGGCCGCTTGGTGCTGATAGGAGGCCCTGATGATGGTGTTATTACTCCCTGGCAGTCCAGGTAACAGGGGATTATGTGTGTGAGCCTGAAAATCCAAGCTGTGAGACCCTGAAAGGATTGGGAGTTTGAAATGCCTTCTTCCAATACACTTTCAGGATGCTGAGAGTTTTCCTGGAAAGGTTAATCAGTCCTGGCTTAACAGGAACTCAAATTCTTCCCTAAACTGGGAGCCTTAAGGGTAGATTTAGGTTTATGCAAATTGTAGGCTGTTTACTGTTTAGATCTCCCTCCCTGAATGAGAAGGTCACTTACTACTTATATATAAAATATTGTCACCCGTTTGAAGTTTGTACCTGATTTCCTTGTATAAGACCAATAAAAACCTTGGTTAGCCGGGCGCTGGTGGCTCACGCCTATAATCCTAGCTACTCAGGAGGCTGAGATCTGAGGATCGCGGTTCAAAGCCAGCCCGGGCAGGAGAGACCGTGAGACTCCTATCTCCAATAAACCACCAGAAAACCGGAAGTGGCACTGTAGCTCAAGTGGTAGAGCGCTCGCCTTGAGCTGAAGAGCTGAGGGACAGCGCCCAGGCCCACAGTTCAAGCCCCACGACCGACCAAAAACAAAAACAAAAAACAACAAAAAAAAAACCTTGGTTAATGGAACCTTGGGATCTGTTGTCAGTGGAAAGCTACAGATCCCCTGGTACCCCAAACTTCACTTCCACGGTCAGGTCTCCATTGTTGTGTTGTTCCTGGTTGCTTTAAGGAGCAGCAGGTTGCAACAATTATGGAGCCTGAAGGTTGGATAAAGGGACTTGCAGCCTCATACCAATCTTTTTCTCCTGCCTTTAACTAGCTTGCACCTCTCATTGCTCAGTCAGTGCCCCGCCACCTGCCATTCATCTTAATACTGGAGAGCAAAACCTCTGTATGTTTCCAGTGACTATGTCCTGCTGCCTCTACTTCCTCTCCATTCCTATCAGCCTTACTTTGTAGATACCATTTTCTTTTTTTCAGTGTTGAGGATAACACCAAGGGCTACCTCCTCAGCTCTTGAAAAAAAATTTAACTATTGAATCTGAGGCAGAAGGACCACTTGAGCCCACACATTTGAGATCAATATGGGCAACATAGAGAGGGAAATAAAATAAAACCATCTTTAATACTAAAATAATTATGGATTCACAGGTTACAAAGATGATTTAGAGAGGGAGAGGTCCTGTATATGCTTCACCCAGTTACCCCAGTGATTGCGTTTTACGTAACTAGAACATCGTACCAAACCCAGGAAATTGATGGTGGTACAATATGTCTTTGGGGTTCTGTGTTATTTTATCTCATTTGTTGCCATTTCTTTATCGATGTAGACTATTGTGATAGCCTCCAACTTGTCCTCTCTATTGTATTTATTTATTTAGTGCCAGCACTGAGGCTTGATTTCAGAGCATTGCACTTGTGCTTGGCTTTGCCTACTCAAGGCTAGGGCTCTGCCACTTGAGCCGCTATTGTAGTTCTGGCTGGTTAATTGGTAATAAAAGTCTCTTGAGAGATACCTGTAATCCTAGCTACTCAGGAGGCTCAGATCTGAGAATTGTGGTTCAAAGCTAACCTGGGCAGAAAATCCTGTGAGACTTCTCTCTCATTAGTGAGCAAAAAGCCAGAAGTGGAGCCGTGGCTCAAGAGCACCAATCTTAAGTGAAAAAGCTTGGGTCAGTACCAAGGATCTGAGTTCAAGCCCTAGTACCAGCACATTTCTGTGTGTGTGCATGTGTGTGCGCACATACAAATTCTTTTGGATTTGTCTGCCCTAACTGGCTTTGCCCATCATTAGATCTTAACCTCCCGAGTAGCTAGTATTACAGGCCTAGATCTGTCTTCTCTATGCCTCACGTGCTCTGTGGCACTATACACTTACCTTGGTTGTGTGTCATTGTGTGTGATCTGAACTACCTTTTTCTACAAATAATGATTGAACACCATGTGCCCAGGTGCTGTTCTAGGCCCTGGGGATCCAACAGCAAATAAAAGAGAAGTCTCTGGTGATCTGTAACTTAGGTTCTCATTGGGGACAAGATAATAAATTATAAATACATGTCAGGTAGCAATAAAAGAAGGCAGAAAAGGAATCAGAAGATGACAGGATGAGGATGATTATGATTTTTGCTTGTCCTGGGACTTGAACTCAGGTCCTGGGCACTGTCCCTGAGCTTCTTTTGCTCAAGGCTAGTACTACTTCAGGCATTTTCTGTTTATTTGGTACCGAGGAATTAAACCCAGAGCTTCATGCATGCTAGACAAGCACTCCACTGCTAGACCACATTCCCAGCTGAGGCTTATTTTATTTATTTATTTTTTTTTTTGTCGGTCATAGGGCTTGAACTCTGGGCCTGGGCGCTGTCCCTCAGCTCTTTAGCTCAAGGCGAGCGCTCTACCACTTGAGCTACAGCGCCACTTCCGGTTTTCTGGTGGTTTATTGGAGATAGGAGTCTCACGGTCTCTCCTGCCCGGGCTGCCTTTGAACTGCGATCCTCAGATCTCAGCCTCCTGAGTAGCTAGGATTACAGGCATGAGCCACCAGCGCCCGGCTGAGGCTTATTTTAGATAGTGGTGGAACATATCCTCCTGGAAGGGCCAAGCAAGCAAGACTGAAGGGAGTGAAAGAAGGAGTTGTGATCGAAGGAGCTCCTTCAAAGACCTGGGGTAGGGCTGGGAAGGTGGCTCAGTGGTAGAGCAGGCTTGCTTTGCCTGCCTGAGGCCCTGGGTTCGATTCCTCAGCACCACATAAGCAGAAAAAAAAAGCCGGAAGTGGCGCTGTGGCTCAAGTGGTAGAGCGCTAGCCTTGAGCTGAAGAGCTGAGGGACAGTGCCCAGGCCCAGAGTTCAGGCCCCACGACCGGACCCAAAAAACAAAATAAAACAAAAAAAAAAGACCTGGGTAGAGGGCAAGGAATTGAGAAGGCAGTTGGGATGAGAGCAGAAGGAGCTAGGGAGAGAGTGGGAGGAGAGTTAGTAGGGACTAATTACATGGAACTTTTTGCAGGCCATACTTAGTCGCTTGATTTTTTTTTCCCATTTTTTTGTTGCGATTAAGTATAGTTGAGCCTTGCATTGATGGCTCACGCCGGTAATCCTACCTACTCAGGAGGCTTAGATCTGAGGATCCCAGTTTGAAGCCAGCCCAGATAATAAAGCCTGAGAGCCGGGCGCTGGTGGCTCTTGCCTGTAATCCTAGCTACTCAGGAGGCTGAGATCTGAGGATCGCGGTTCAAAGCCAGCCCGGGCAGGAGAGACCGTGAGACTCCTATCTCCAATAAACCACCAGAAAACCGGAAGTGGCGCTGTAGCTCAAGTGGTAGAGTGCTCGCCTTGAGCTGAAGAGCTGAGGGACAGCGCCCAGGCCCAGAGTTCAAGCCCATGACCGACCAAAAAAAAAAGCCTGAGAAACTGTCTCTTTTTTTTTTTTTTTTGCCGGTCCTAGGGCTTGAACTCAGGGCCGGGCACTGTCCCTGAGTGTCTTCTGCTCAAGGCTAGCTAGCACTCTACCACTTGAGCCACAGCACCACTTCTGGCTTTTTCTTTATATGTGGTACTGAGGAATCGAACCCAGGGCTTCATGCATGCTAGGCAAGCACTCAGCACTAAGCCACATTCCCAGCCCCAAGCCTGTGAGACACTTTTTTTTTTTTTTTTTGGTCGGTCGTGGGGCTTGAACTCTGGGCCTGGGCGCTGTCCTTCAGCTCTTCAGCTCAAGGGGAGCACTCTACCACTTGAGCTACAGAGCCACTTCCGGTTTTCTGGTGGTTTATTGGAGATAGGAGTCTCACAGTCTTTCCTGCCCGGGCTGGCTTTGAACCTGATCCTCAGATCTCAGCCTCCTGAGTAGCTAGGATTACAGGCGTGAGCCACCAGCACCGGTCTGTCTGTGAGACTCTTATCTCCAATTAACTACCAAAAAAAGCCAGAAATGGAGCTGTGACTTGAAATGGGAGAACACTAACCTTGAGCACAAAATCTCAGGGACAGCAGCACCCAGACCACACACACAAAATTATATATAGAGATATTGTATACCTCTATATGTACACATACACATATATATATATGCATGTATATGTGTGTATATGTATATATATGTATGTATATATATGTGTGTATGTACACACACACACAGGTGGATGTGGTGGCACATGCCTCTAATTCCAGCACCCAAGAGACTGAGGCAGGATAATTTCAAGTTTGAGGCCATGCCAGGTGCTAGTGGCTCATGCCTATAACCATAGCTACTCAGGAGGCTAAGATCTGAGGATCATTGTTCAAAGCCACCCAGGCAGCAAAATCCATGAGACTCTTAACTCCAACCAACTACCAGAAAACTGGAAGTGGCACTGTAGCTCAAGTGGTAGAGCGCTAGCCTTGAGCTGAAGATTTCAGGGACAACACTCAGGCCCAGTGTTCAAGCCCCCTGACCAACAACAACAAAAAAGTTTGAGGCCAGGCTAGATTACATGGCTCACTCTATCTCAAAAGGAGGAGGAAAGCAGAGACCAGGCACTGGTGGCTCATGCCTGTAATCCTAGCTACTCAAGAGGCTGAGATCTGGGTATTGGAGTTCAGTCACTTGGACAGGAAAGTCCGTAAGACTTATGTACAATTAATCACCAAAAAGCTGGAAGCAGAACTGTGGCTTAAGTGGTAGCTCACCAGCCTTGAATGAAAAAGCACCTAGGTCCTGAGTCAAGACCTAGTACCAACATAAAAAAGGGAGATATATTTATGCATATGTGTATTTATAGCACACACATATACAATGGACTGGGGTATGTAACTAATTCAGTAGAGTGCTTACCCCACATGTATGAGGCCCTGGATTAATCCTCAGCACTAGGGAAAATGTGTATGTGCATATATGTCTATAGCTATATAGCCATAGACATAGATACAGAGATACATAAATATAGGTAGGTTGAAAACAAAAATCACTTCACCAGTTTTTTTTGGTTTTTTTTGCCAGTCCTGGGGCTTGAACTCAGGGTCTGGGCACTGTCCCTGAGCTTCTTTTGCTCAAGGTTAGCCCTCTAGCTCTGGAGCCACAGGGCCACTTCTGGCTTTTTTTGTTTATGTGATACTAAGGAATCCAACCTAGGGTTTCATGCATGTTAGGAAAGCACTCTACCACTAAGCCACATTCCCAGCCCACACTTCAACAGCTCTGAGTGTATAGCTTTGTACACTGCACTAAGTAGATCCACATTGGACAACCATCTTCAGAACTTTCCCTAAACTGAAATTATAGATCACCTAAACAATAAGGCCTCATCTCCCACCTCTCCTGATAGCCAGTTCCTTTCATCTTTTATTCCAATCAAGATGAGATTGGGGGGGGGGTGAGCCCGTGCGCCCATAGGCACATGTACATGTTGGGGACTTGAATCAAGGCTTTGCACTTAATGTGCTTATGGTTGGCACTCTTAGTACTTGAGCCATACTTTTAGTCTAGTATTTTGCTAGAGACAGAGTCTCAGACTTTTTTGCCCAGGCTGGCTTTGAACCAAGATCCTACAGGTCTGGATCTCACAAAGAGTTAGGAATATAGGCATAAGCCACAAATGTCCAGCTTATTGTGGTGCTTGGTTTTTGCTGTTTCTGGGGCTTGAATTCAGGGTCTGAGCACTGTCCCTTAGCTTTTTCAGTCAAGGCTGAAATTATATCACTTGAGCCACAGCTCTACTTCCAGATTTTTGGTGATTAATTGGAGAAGAGTCAGACAGACTTTACTGCCTGGCTGGCTTTGAACCAGGAGCCTCAGATCTCAGCTTCCTGAGTAGCTAGGATTACAAGCATGAGCTACCAGCACTTGGCTTATTGGAGTGTTTGATGAAAGCCTGACATCCTTTTATTTGAGTGCAACAAGAGGCTTTTATATGCATTATATCATTTTATCTGAACAGGAACACTATGAAAGTTAGTAATAGATCAGGTTATGAGCATTTCCTATGCGTCAAGATACTGTTTTAAGTACTTGGCATGCATTGTTAAGTTAATCCTTACAACTATTTTCATTTGATATTTAAGACAACATAGAGGCAAAGGTATTGAGAAGAATATGTCTACATTGATAGAGTTAGTATGTGGTGAGATCACGTTATCCAGTTTTTTTTTGTTTTTTTTTTTTTGGGGTCCGGTCATGGGGCCTGAACTCTGGGCCTGGGGCCTTAAGCATGCAAGGCGAGCGCTCTACCACTGAGCCACCTTCCCAGCCCCATTATCCAGTTTTTTTGCTTGCTTGTTTGAGTCCGCTTTGGTTGACCTCAAACTCACTGTGCAGGCCAGGCTAGCCTAGAACTTAAAGTCACTGTTCTCTTGAGCCAGCACCTTCCAGGTACAAGGATTCTGATACTGGGGCTTAAACTTAGGCCTCATCTGCTCTCTTTTTTTTTTTTTTTTTTTGGAGTGTGTGTGGGGAAATCCCTTGTTTTTGTCTTTGTGGGGTTTTTTTGCTCTTGGCTGATGCTTTACCACATCAAGTTTCAAGTTCCTGCTTTTTCTTTTATGATTAATTGGAGATAAGAGTCTCTCAGAGCCGAGTGTCAATAAACTACTCAAAAAAAAAAAAAAAAAAACAACCAGAAGTGGTGTTGTAGCTCAAGTGGAGTGCTGGCCTTGAGCCAAAAAAGTGCTGGGTCAGTGTCCAGGCCCAGAGTTCAAGCTGCCCCCACCCCTCCCCCCTCAAAAAAAAGCCTCTCAGGTTTGTTTGCCCAGATTGGCTCTGAGATGCTCAGATCTCAGCCCTCTGAATACCTGGGATTACAAGCAGGAGCCACAGGTGCCCCCTTGAAGGAGGCCTTCTTATGGTACAGTGAGGACATGTTCAAATATACACTTGGGGAGAATAGAGCCTGTGTGAATACCACTTTCTTAGACCTTCTGAAATCCATCCCAGGCTTCTGGCCCACGCTCTCCCACATGCCTAGCTGTGTCTCATCTCTTTGCCTTTGTTCTAGACTTCCCTAGTCCAAGATCACAGTAGTGTGGCTGGCCTCAATCTCACAATCTTCCTGCCTCAACTTCTTGAGTGCTGGAATTACAGGTGTTACATCTTGATTTTCCTTGACTCTATTATTATTATTGTTGTTGTTGTTTTACTATCTTATTATCTATTTTTATTACCTACCTCTTCTGATAACTGCCTCTCCAATCTCTTGTAGTTTCTTTGGTTTCTATGATGCCAATGAGACAGTCTTGGAGATGGAGGAGCAACCGGTAAGCCCCTTGCAATGCTTTCCCTCTTGGTCCACTGTCTCGCCTCATTTTGGAGCTTTCCCTACTACTGACATCTAAGCTGAAAGGTTTATGTGGGGAGGGGCCCAGAAGGACAGCAGTAACTCACTTTGTGTCTCTTTTGTGTTTTTCTTCTATGCTTCTATGCCCCTCCACCCACCTTGAAGGTATATCTGCGAGATTCTTTTGGGTTGAAGACTCTCTTGGCTCGAGGGGCCATAGTGAGATGTCCGATGGCTGGGATCTCCCACACAGTCTGGCATTCCAACCGTACTCTTTATGATACTTGCATTGAACCTTGGCTGTCCTGAGAATGTTCTCAGGTGGTCAGGAAGCCCCCAGCCCAGAGACCAAGTGGTGGCCTTGGAAAGCAGATGTCAGCCTCTGGCATGCCTATGACCACCTCATTGCTCCCACACTGCCCCCTACCAACCAGGGCTCTCAAAATCCCCATCCTCTGCTCCTTCATGAATGACAAGTCCTGGTCCCCCTACCTCATGTCCTTTTGTTTGGGGGACATGTTTTCCCTTTCTCCCAAGGCCAAGGAGGCAAGTGAGAGCCAAGTTTTTAAACAACTTGTGGTTGTTCCTCTTCCTGCTGCTGCTGCTGCTGCTCCTCCACCTTCTCCTCCTCTGGCTGTACAGGAGAACCAGCCCCTGCCCACCACAGGGGTTTCCCTCCAGGCCACTCAGGACATTTTTAGCTTGTCTCCCATGTTCCCTTTTCCTCTGACCTTCCCCACTGTCGTCAGCCCTCCTCACCCTCCAAGGACACCCATGAGAGTGGGGTTCTGTGGCTCCCCTATGGGGATAGTTCCGTTCTTGAAGTGTCAGTGTTGGGGAATATCTGTGGCCTGCAAGGCCCATCTCAGGTTTGGGGATCCCCCAGTCCCTATGATCAGTGTTGGGGTATGCCCTGGGAGCCTAGTTTCTTTGAGGCCCCAGCCCCTCTTTTAACTACCCTTGAATGGGTGTTCCTTGTATTTATGGAAATAAAGTTCAATTTCCTCAGTGTGGCTTGGCTTCTTTCCAGGTAAATGGAACCTGGGGTCCTCAAGGAGGGTGGGGATGGAGAGCCTGGGGCCTGGGTACCCGGATGCCTGATGTGGGGTGGGGACCCCCTTGGTGTTTCCGTTCTCTCAATGCCCATTCTGTATGGGTTCCTGATTCTCAGCGGGTTCTTTCCTGCTGAGGACAATTCTCTTCCTGTCCCAGCCTAGGATTAGGGGGCTGAGCCCAGAGCTCTAGTGATGTGGGCCTCAGCCTCATGAGTGGAATGTGCTTGCCACCCCCAGGCTAGACGAAGGGGCTGAGGGTCAGGGTGGGCATGTGCTGTGCCCCTTTACGACCTTTGTAGGCTAGCGCTGAGTGAGGGGGTTGTACAATGAGCCTCCTTTTCCTTGAAAGAAGGAATTTTGGCCAGGACAATAGGGCTCTGTCTGCTTTGGCATAGGGAGGGTGGTGGCTGACTCAACTCTGTGCCCCTTAAGCCCTAACAAATATCATCAAGGGGTGGACCAGTCTTTCCCCTGGTGCCTTGAGTTTCCCCCCTGCCCTTTTGTGATGACTTAATTCTTCTTTCCTCCACTGATTGTACCTCTTCTCCCATGACCTGATCCTGCTTGGTCTCTCTCCAGTGTGTTGGGTTGCATTGAGAGTTAGGGTGTATGTTGTTGGGTAACTGGTGCTATTAGAACCAGGAGCTTCTATGGATTTAGGGGATCTGTAATTTTGGGGGGAGCCTCACAGGAAGATTCAGGCAGTGCTTTGCTAGAGTAGGGGTGAGAGCAGTGTGGCTTGACCTCACTGAACTGACCAGGCTGGTGCTAAGGAGGAGGCTTGTGGGAGGGGGCAGGACTGGGAGGCCTCTGGCCCAGCCCCTCCTCCTCCTCAGCCCCGGTGGCCCACCCACCAGTCTGAACGGCCACTTCTGAGGCTAGACTGCCTGAAGTCTCCCTGGAGAGAGAAGCCAGGTGGGAATGGGGGAAAGAGGAGGCAGATGGGGAGAGAACATCCATGGGGGAGTGGGGTCAGGCAGAATTGGGGGTATGGTCTGAGTGAAGGGGTATCCAGGACATAGGTATATGTGTGTCATCTATGTATGTATGTTATATGTGAGGTCAGCAGAAATGTGTTTTAAACCATGGAAGTCTCAGGTCTTGGGTGTAAGGTGTGGGGGTGTTTGGGGTCTTGAAGATTGTGAAAGTTCTAAGAGGGCATGTTAAGGAGGTTCATGAGGAAATGAGGTAACTTTGTCTGTGTCCCTCCAGGTAGAGCACAGCACTGGGGGCTACTGGCTAGAGGGGTGGTGGAGGGAGCGTAAATAATGCTGAATTTGGTACACCCAGGTGTAGATAATCCTGGTGGCTAGTGAGTAAATGTCCTGACCCCTTTCATGGACACCAGCAGGTGGTTTCAGGAGGGGCTGGAGCCCTGAACAGGAGAGGGGAGAGGCACCCACTACCTGCTCACCTGCAGCCCACAGAGTCTGGAGTCAAGGAGAGTCATGGGGTCCAGGGCTGAGCTGTGTACTCTCTTAGGCGGACTTTCATTCTTCCTGCTACTGATGCCAGGCCAAGGGGCCAAGGGTGGCTCCCTCAAAGAGAGGTGACAAGAGGGGGTGGGGCTTGGGTAAGGTGAGGTCTGCCTGGGAGGCTTCTGATGCTTGGTGTGTGTGGGGGGGGGGGGGCTCTACTGGAAGCCAAACAATGCTGAAAGTTCAGAATAAGGGTGAGGCTGTCACCTCCAGGGAGAGCCAGGCCTCTTGTCTGCTTGCCGGACTCCAGGCTCCATAGGGCCTGATGATCTCAATGACTCCAACCTCCTTCTCTGGCATGGGTACAGACAGGGGGTCTGCTCTAAGCAGACACTGGTGGTACCGCTCCACTACAACGAGTCCTACAGCCAACCCGTGTACAAGCCGTACCTGACCCTCTGTGCTGGAAGGCGCATCTGCAGTACCTACAGGTGAGAGATGGGGATGTGGCCACTCTGGAATCTCTCAAAAGGAACCAAGAACTTCAATCAGAACCCAGACTCAGGGTCCTCGGCCTGGCACTTTGTTCTAGGACCACATACCGTGTGGCATGGCGGGAGGTGAGGCGGGAAGTGCAGCAGACCCATGCTGTGTGCTGCCAGGGCTGGAAGAAGCCACACCCAGGGGCGCTCACCTGTGAAGGTGAGGCAGGGTCTTCCTTGTCCTGCAGGAGGCATGCCAGGGTTGGGGGTCCTGGATAACTGGGCCTTTGGTTCAGCCCTGAAGCCTTTTCTTCCCTAACAGCCATTTGCCTTAAGCCTTGCCTGAATGGAGGTAGCTGTGTTGGGCCTGATCAGTGCGAGTGTGCCCCTGGCTGGGGGGGAAAGCACTGTCATGTGGGTGAGTTGCCCTCCTCCCACCAGTGGGGGGGGGGTTGCTAGGTCTTCCCACCCATCTGGGCATCTGCCCTGACCCCTCAGTTTCCTCCTCTTTCCCGTAACTAGATGTGGATGAATGTAGGATCAGTGTCACCCTCTGCTCACATCGTTGTCTCAACACGGCGGGCAGCTTCACCTGCAGCTGTCCCCGGGGCCTGGTGCTGGGCCCTGACCAGCGTACCTGTACAGAGGGATCCCCAGAGCCCCCAACTAGTGCCAGCATCCTCAGCGTGGCCAGTGAGTATGGGCTTGCACACAGGGAGGGCCTAGGACCAGCAGCAGGAGCCAGGGCAGTGGGCATGTTACCCATTTCTGTCTCTAGTTCGAGAAGCTGAACAGGAAAGCACCCTGAGGAGGGAGATTCTTGAGCTTCGAGGGCGCCTGGAGCAGCTGGAGCAGGTGAGCAGAGGTGGCTGGGGCTGGGCCCTCAGGGTGGGAAGGTCTGGTGCAGCATCCTGAAATACCTGTCTTCCTTTGCAGTGGGCTGCTCAGGCCGGGGCCTGGGTCCGGGCTGTGCTGCCCATGCCGCCTGAGGAGCTGCATCCAGAACAGGTGGCAGAGCTGTGGGGCTGGGGTGACAGGATCGAATCTCTTAGTGATCAGGTGCTGCTGCTGGAGGAGAGGCTGGGTGCCTGTAAGTCTTGCTTCTCCCCACTTGAACCTCATCTTTTCTGAGACCCCTTACTTCAGCATTCCCTCATTCTGGAATGCTCTCATCAGCGCTCACTCTCAACACCGGAATCACCATTCCAATCCTCTTCCCCTCTGGGACACGGTCCCTATCCCAACAGTCTCACTTCTTGGGGGGAGTGGCAGCGTTGGCCCCTCCCCCAGCTGGGGATCCCCCACAGCCCACCTTTCTTTCTTTCTCTTTCTCAACCACAGGCTCCTGTGAGGACAACAGCCTTGGTCCTGGCCTCAATCACTGATACGGAACCTCCTCAGTGTCCCAGCCTCCTAATTTATACACAGGTGGCACCCACTCATCCTGGGGGATTAGCCACCTGGGAGCTGCAGATAAGGCCATCAGCCATCAAAGAAGTGAGCCAGAGCTTTGGAGAGCTGTGGGAAAATGGGCTGTCTTGGCCTGTCTTTTCTCACTGGAGCAAGTTGCCTAGGCAAGGAAGGACTGCTTCTCCAACTCCTTAACAAATACAGCAAGAAAGCACCCAGATCTCTCTCTCTCTCTCTCTTTATTCTTAGTTGCTTGCTGTTATCCAGATAATAAAAGCCAACCACACAAAACTGGATCCCATCCTCTCCTGCTCCCAGATACCTCCTGGGTTGAGGGGGGTGGGGGGAGTGAACAGGTCTGGAGTGAGAGGCAGGGAGCAGTCAATACCACTAGGAGGAAATGACAACTGGCTCAGAGAGGGGGCAGTCTCAAAAGAAAGAGAAATAAATTAACATTCCCCTCTCCCCTTCAGCCAGGGTCCAGGTCTTTCCCCAAATCTCCAGGGACCAGTGAGTGCAGCACCTGATGTCTGCCTCTCCCCCATGTCTGGTTAGGATGGTACAGGGGGGCTGAATGGGGTCAAGACCACTGAAGAACTGTATCCCAGGGACAAGGGCAAACAAAAACATGGAAACCAAGCTGGCATCTAAGAGTGTCCTCAACCCTAGGCATTTGGGCAAGGGCAGAGATGAGACCTCTGAGTTAGAGTGTGCCCCCCACTAAAGGGGGGTGGTCTCCAAGAGGTGGGTGAAGGTGCCAAGGGAAGTTCCCAGGTTGACCCTGGCAGGAGTGTTCAGGTTTCAGCTTCCAGCCACAGGGCGAGGAGTCCTCGAACAGATGAGTCCACTGAGTCCATGGACTTGGGAGTGATTTGTTCCACAGAATGGATGAATCCGCTGGTCAATGTGGGATGGAGAGGGAGAGACGACCACAAAGAAAGAATCCACCAGGCATGGGATGGAATGTCCCCCACCCCTGTGTGGGATGAGCCACTCGAGATGAGGGGAGGCAAATGTGCCACAGACAAGATGGCAGGAGGAGGGGATCAGAGTGGAGACTGCACCCAGGCAGGACTGTCCATGGATGGGGTCAGGAAGGGACAAGGAGTGACACTATCCACATTCACTTCAGAAGCTGGAGATTCCAAAGAGAAGAATAAGTGGGGGAAAAAGGGGGCAGGGGAGGAAGAGGGCTGGGCCTGGGCCCGAAGGAGGGCCACTGGGTTGGTAAGTGTGGGAAGGAAGACGGGGACAGGTGGGAAGAAAGCTCAGAGCCGGGCCTCGCCCAATGCCCCAGGCTTCTTCAGACAGTCACCACCACCCTGGCCATCAGTGGAGATTTCCCGGAAAATGGTGAGCATGGAGTGCCGGACTCTGTCAGCCAGAGCTGGAACGTCATCTGGTGTCAGCCCTTCTGTGGGCACTGGGGGCAGCACCCGTACCTGACATCGTCCTGGGTGATGAGGAGCACCATCACGGCCTGTCCTTCCAGACCTCTGCCAACAGGCAGGGCCTAGCTTTGAAGTGCTCTTACTACTCCTTTCCTCTTTCAGGTCTCTTCTCTTGAGTCTGGACAACCCACCCCTCTCATTTGCCAGATTTTCCTGTACAAAGCCTTCCCCAAACCCTAGTCTAGACATCTCCTGCCACTCCTCTAGCCCTTACCTTCTAGGCTCAGCATTTACTCCGTGTTACTCGTTATGACTTCGCACATATAGGCCTTATATTTCCCATTAAATCCTAATAGTATAGAGGGGTGCCTGGTGTAGGGTCAGACTACATGATCAGGACCTGGCATTGAATGACTCCCCTTCCTCCCAGGGCTGACCCGCAGCCTCTCTGATGGTTGTTCTGGTCATACCCTCCTCTAGACCTGCTCAGAGCTCTCACCTGAGGTGAAACGTCGTTCCTTCTTGCAGTAGAAGTCTTGATAGGAGGACATGACTATGGGGACAATGGGAACCTGGGAAAGGGGTAAAGCACATCAGTCCCCAAGTCCTTATTTCTGTGGGTTGTGGGGTTTGAACTCAGGGTCTGGGCGCTGTCCCTGAGCCTCTTTGTATTCTATGCTTGTGCTCTACTATCAAGCCACAGTGCCATGTCTGGTTTTTGAGTTGTTAATTGGAGTTTTTTTTGTTTTTTGTTTTTTTTTGGTCATGGGGCTTGAACTCTGGGACTGGGCGCTGTCCCTGTACTCTTCAGCTCAAGGCGAGCAACTCTACCCCTTGAGCCAAAGTGCCACTTCTGGCTTTCTGGTGGTTAATTGGAGATAAGAGTCTCATGCACTTTCCTACCTGGGCTGGCTTTGAACCTCCATCCTCAGATCTCAGCCTCCTGAGTAGCTAGGATTACAAGCATGAGCCTGTACAGGCATGAGCCATCAGTGCCCAGCTCCAAGATAAGAAGGAAGGGTAAGGGCTGGACAGCAGAAGGAGGAGCAGTAATCACCTGGGCCTGTACCGCAAGATGGAAGGCGCCACGTTTGAAGGGCAGCATGGAGCCGTTGTGGTTTCTTGTTCCCTCAGGAAACACCCAGACTCTCACCTGAAAGACAAAAACACACAATATGGAGGGCTCAGAGTGGTAGCGAGGTCATACTGAGGCCCCGAGGCCCCTGGTATCAGCTGGTTACAACTCATGTCCCGAGCTCCCAAGCCCATGTCTTCCCAGAATGACTCACGTCCTGGGTGAGCAGGGTCTGGGCGACCTCAGACATGACACTGATGGCATCCCCCGTGCGTTTCCGGTCGATGAAGATGACTCCGGCCAGCCAGCAGGCCAGCCCAGCAGAGCCAGCCCACAGTAGCTCACGTTTGGCAATGGGCACACAGCGGCCTGGCAGTACCTCCATCATCCCTTGGACAAGGGTGGGGATGGGGAAGGAGTCAAGGTGCAAGCAAGGGGTCAGATCAGGCAGTACACCCACCCAGGTTATCACCGTATACTAGTAGGGACTGGAGAAAAAGTGGAGAGATTGGGTTGAAGGAGCCAGAGTGAAAGTGAGGGTGATCTTGCTCATGAGGGCAAATCCAACCCAGGGAAAGAAGCTGTGAGGGGGAAGCGAGGGGGCAAAACATCCCAAAGGAGGGAGAGTTGAAGCAGGTTCTAGGGAAGGCGCTAGGAGGGAGGGCATGGCTGGGGGAGGGGTGCTCTGTGGCGGGGTCTCACCAAGCAGGTCGAGGGAGCTCTGGTGATTGGAGACCACGACGTAGGGCTGCGAGGGAGGGAAGTGGTGAGCCCCTCGCACCTCCACTCGGATCCCATACAGGTATTTGATGTGGAGCAGCATTAGACGCAAGATCCTGTGGGGTCACGGCAAGGGGGCCCAGTGGGATCCACTGATGTCCTCCTGCACACCTCACTTCCCCCTGCCCAACTGACTTGCTGGCCACTTCTGCAGTCATTGCCCCCTTCCATGTCCCTGGACTCTCGCCTTCTCTTTTAGACCCACGATGTCACTTGGGCACAAAGCTATCTCTCACTCTTCACCCTCAGGTTCCCTTAGGACCCACCACCCCTCGCCCCTCACTTCATGTTCTCAACGTTGCGTCCTCGCACGGCACACACAGGGATGGCGAGCACAGCCAAGAAGAGGATCCAGCCGTTGTAGAAGGCCATCTTGAAGAAGTACTTGGCACTCGGGCTGTAGAACCACAGGGTGGGCAGCAAGAAAAGCAGCAGGAGAAGCAGCAGTAGCAACACCGTCCATGCCCCAGGCCACAGCTCCATTCTGGCCACCTGTAGGTGATAAGGGTGAACAATCTGGTTTCTGAAGGGGAGAGGAGCCAGGTAAGCAAGGCACAGAAAGCAAGCCTACAAGATGATCTGAGGACAAAGACTAAAAAAAAAACCAAAAAACAAAACAGGACGGGACT
Organism: Dipodomys merriami; assembly: GCF_024711535.1. Lineage (NCBI taxonomy): Eukaryota > Metazoa > Chordata > Mammalia > Rodentia > Heteromyidae > Dipodomys > Dipodomys merriami. The sequence continues at coordinate 10,982,662 of NW_027202937.1, read as the reverse complement.
TGGGCTGCTGTTGAAACCTTCCCAGGAGCTAATACCAGCGACTCATGTCTAATCTTCACTACTCAGAAGGCTGAGCTCTGAGCATTGTAGTTTCACGCCACAACTGCAGGCAGCAAAATCCGTGAGAGTCCAGTTAAAAGAGCTACTAAAAGCTGGAAGTAGAGCTGTGGCTCAAGTGGTAGAGTGCTAGTCTTGGGCAGAAAAGCTTAGGAACAGTGCTTAGGCCCTGAGTTCAAGCCCCAGGGCAGCAAAATAAAACAAAACAAAAAACAAACTAATTTCACTTTTTTACACAAGCCCATCGGAAAATTACAAATGACGAGGCTGACATATGCCTCAAGGGTTGGAGGCATGGTTCAATAGTAGAATGTCACTCTAGCAAGTGTGAGATCCTGAGTTCAAAACTGGCGCTTCCATAGAAAATTTTAAATTACACATGTAGTTCACATTATATTTCTTTTGAAAATGCTGGTCTAAATACTATGTTAAATCCTTACCTATAACCCACACAATAACCTAGAAAGTACTATTACTGCTTAGCATTGGATAGGAAATAGGTCCAGAGAGATGAAAGAACTTACTTACCTCTGGTCACATAGGCCCTAAGCAGCAGTTTCTAGATTGAACTTAAGAAGCTTGGCTGGGTGCCGGTGGCTCACGCCTGTAATCCTAATGGTTCAAAGCCAGCCTGGGCAGGAAAGCCTATGAGACTCTTATCTCCAATTAACCACCAGAAAACCGGAAGTGGCATTGTGGCTCAAGTGGTAGAGCGATAACCTTGAGCTGAAGAGCGAAGTGATAGCACCCAGGCCCAGAGTTCAAGCCCCACAACCGACCAAAAACAAAGCTTGTGCTCCTGAGCACTGTTAGGCTGTCACCTATACGTACACATACACACACACACACACACACACACACACACACACACACACACACACACACACACACACACTACAAAGCAAAGACAGTGACAAAGCCACCCACAGACAAACATTGACAAATGAGTGGTAAGAGTAAAAATCACATCACCAATGCAGAGACTCGCAGTCATATAAAGAATGACAGATTCACACGCTCGTTCATAAGCTTATCATCATACTAGCAACAAAGGAATGTAAATGTATACCTAGAAAAATCCCTGTCTGTGAAAGGCAGCCTCCTCTATCCCAACACTCACATGTGGACAGGCAGTGATATGAAAAGTCAGAGAACAGAAGTGGACACCAAGCAGAAGAGGGACAGGCATGTGAAACTTGCCTTCTTGATTGACTGCCTTATTTTGTACAGTGTGGAAATGGACCCAGAGGTCATGTGAAAACACTGTTAGGCAAATATGCATCATTTCTATCTAGGTTAAAGGTACTCCTCTGTGCTGTGCTCAAAGGTAAGAGGCAATGAAAAAAACAGCTGAAAAAGGTGAGGTTTTCTTTTTTTTTTTGGGGGGGGAGGGAGAGACAGGGTCCTGCAGCTTGAACCCAGGGCCTGGGCACTGTCCCTGAGCTTTTATGATCAAGGCACTCTTACCACTTAAGCCACAGGCTCCACTTCCATCTTTTTGGTGCTTAATTGGACATGAGAGTCTCACAGACTTTCCTGTCCCAGCTAGCTTTGTACCATGATCCTCAGTTCTCCTGAGTTGCTAGAATTACAAGCATGAGCCACCAGTACCTGGCAACACTTAGGCTTTTAAGCTGCTCTTATCCACTGCCCCCAGATAAGTTCAGACCAGCATAATTTCTCCCCTGAACTACATGCTACAGGCTACTAACACTTGCCCTCACATGGCAGAAATGTTTTCTATAGTATAAATCTGAACATTTCCCTATTTTGACAATGTCACTTTCTTGGCAATGTCACTTCTGTTTACAACTTCAACCACATCCCCACAAAAGCCTTTTTCAGCTCCAAACTGATTTACTTCACTTCCTCAGGTGCAACACAACCTTTTATGCTTCTGTACCTTCCTACCACACTTCAAATATTTCTGACCTATGCTTTAATCACAGTTTCTTTTTTCTTGACCAGTGGTTCTCAAATGTAGAAATGCAAATTATTGAACCTTGCCCAGATATACAGAATCGAAATTCTGTATATCAGAAATTCTGGGCCAAGTAATCTGTAATTTAACAAGCTATCCAGGTGAATCTGATATGCACAAGAAACCACTGATTCTGATAGCATAGGGTGTAAGCATTCACTGTTATTTTCTTTCTTTCTTTTGGGTCTGGTCGTGGGGCCTGAACTCTGGGCTTGGGCACTGTCCCTCAGCTCTTCAGCTCAAGGCTAGCGCTCTACCACTTGAGCCACAGCGCCACTTCCGGCTTTTTTCTTTTTGCTTATGTGGTGCTGAGGAATCGAACCCAGGGCCTCAGAGGCATGCAAGGAAAGCGCTCTACCACTGAGCCATCTTCCCAGCCCCTCACTGTTATTTTCTTTTCCATTAGGTTCTAACAAACAGGAAGACAAGATTCTGTCTTATCTCCAATGTCAGGTGAGGACTGTAAGTACTCAATAAATTGGCAATGAATTGTAATACTTATAGACACATTATTGTTCTATCAATATTAAGGATTCCAGGACTTTACACATGATTAGATAAGCCTTCTGGCCATGAAACAATAGCTTCAGCTCCCAGATGTGAGTTCTGATTATGAATCTAGTAATTACTCTCTCAAGAAATGCTAGCTGGAAAAGTCGCTGAAAAAGTTTTTGTACCAAGCCTAAGAGCTAATGTATTTTGAATGTTCATAGAGAATACACGGCTGCAGTGAAGGTAGAGAGATGTTATCTCACAAAACTGTCATGCCAGCCACTGAGGGAAGACACTCTAGCCACCACATATGTACCAACAATGCAAAGAGCGGGGCCTTATGGCCCACAAAAAATATGGGTGATGAGAGTTTACAGTGGGCCTGACTCTTGGACTTGAAATAAGCCAAGGAACACGGCGAATGAAGTGATAATGTGTACGGAGAGGCCAAGAGAGTCATTAAGGAAAGGTATTTAATGATCTTTTGGGAGCCAGGTGTAGCGGCTCACTGTTGTAATCTTAGTTACTCTGGAAGCCAGCTGAGAGAGAGATTTAGTGAGCCCACCCATCTCAACCAACAAGCTAGGTGTGGTGATTCACCCTTGCACTCAAGCAATACAGGAGGCATAGATGGTCCTGGTGTGGTCTGGCCAGAAAATGACACCCTAGCCAAAAAAAAAAAGGGCTGGGGTATAGCTCAAGTGGTAGAGGATCTGTCTAGAAAGGACTAGGTCTTGAATTTAAAACTCAGTACCATTGAAAAAAAATTGAGAGACTAAGTTACCTTCTCAAATTTTTGATATCAAGTAATATTCTCTAGACATGTTGAAGGCATTATAAACACACTTGAATGCATAGTTAATGAGCATACAGCTCCACAAATAGTATATAATGACAATGAATTTAGGAAATAAATGGTAGGTGTAACAAGAAGCACACATACTATGCATGTGCCACACGGACATATCCGTCCTTCAAAGAGGCATGCACACGTGTGGTGAGAATCACAACTATGGAAACCCACTAAGCCCATCACAACACAAGTGTGTGTACTGCCGCTAAGCCACGGGGTCCCACACATGAAAACGCCTATTAGGCAGAATCATGGATCTGAGGCCAAAAATGAAGTTTATAACCTATACATGCACAAACATAAAACATGTAGGTACGATGAAACCACACAAGAGATGCAATGAAACCACCTTCACACACATGCAGTACTCACACATGTCAAAACTGGATGTGCACGATATGAGAACAGGCAATTCTGACAGATAATCAAAACATCATCTCTCCATAGCCTTTGGATAGCATAAGGACAACCAAGCTGCACACAGCCATTACACAAGTCAAAGGCACACAGTCAATATATTAACATCCCCAGCCCCTAGAGGCATTTATGTGTCAATAATCTAGCACTGTGTGGAAGGCCTCTGGAAAATGAGGTTCTGTGCCTGTAGGAAAACGAGGGGCCTGAGGGTTATTTCTAAGAAGCAATTCTGTTGGCCGCCTCACCAACCAGAGAAAAAGTCGTGTGGGGCCAAAGGGCACAAAGAGAAATTGGGGAATGTGTATTGACTTCCCTCTCCCAAGATTCCCTGTCCACACCCCCGTCCCAAATTCAGAGTTTCCACATCCCCTCCCACCCGTGTCTCTCCCATGCTTCCGCTCAGGCCCCTCTCTCCTTTCCCCAGCAATCCTCTTCCCAGTCGGCCCTGACCTTTTTCCCAGCAACCTTCTCCCCAGTCGGCCCTCCCAGCCCCAAACTCTCCCCACCCCAGTCCCTCTCAGCACCCCCCTCCCTCCTCCCCCTTTCCCGCCCACACCTCAGTGAGGTGGGGGGCCTGGGGGGCTGGCCCCCTCCAGCCAGGCTGCGGCAGCGGTGGCGGCGGCTGGTTGTGTCTCTGTCTCTGTCGGTGCCAAGAGGGGCGGACAGGATTTGGGGGTTTCCTAGCCCCGGCCGATGGAGTGGAAGTGGGAGTGGGAGGTTGGACCCATAGCGGTAGGATTGGGGGGGGTCGTCCCCCCAGCACCCTCCCTCCCTTCCTGCTGTCTCTCTGAGGGCTGGGGCTGCTGCTGCTGCCGCTATCTCCCCCACCCTCCCGTACGCCCGCTAGTTTCCGGGGCCGGCCAGGAAGTGGGGGGTGGTGATGGACTGTCTCTTTTGCCAATCGCCTCCTAGAGGCCCGGTCATCTCCTTTCCACATCTACCAGTGTCCTCTCGCTAGCTCCGCCCCAGGAGAGCTGAGCTGGGCTCGGCCAGCCTCCGGCTGCATCTTTTTTCCTTCTTGCCTTTCTGCACACTCAGCTGGGGATCCCTCACGGATGTCGAGTCCTCCTTCCATACACTCCTTTTCTTCATTCTCCACTCGCTCTCCTCTTATTGCCACGTCTACCTGGCTTTCTCTCGGATTAAAAAAAAAAATCCCTTTCTTTTAAACTCCAGTATCAATGCTTTGTCCCTGGAATAACTCCCAACTCGTTCCCAAGATCCCCTTTCCTGTTCCCCGTTCCATTATGGATACTTATCAAGCACCTACTTGCAAACACTGAGCTCAGTTCTTTTCCTTTTTAGGGCTCCATCTTCTCCCCACCTCGTACTCTAGCCTTCTGGTGTAGTCTCTTTGCCCTTTGCCCTCTCTGTGGCCAGCAGTCTAGCTCCTAGCTCCTTCCTCCACCCACCCTCTCTGGCCTTTAAAGAGAATGGGTACTTTCTGTCCTTCTGGCCCATTTCCCTTTCCTGTTTGTTTTATCGCTGCACTTCTTTCCTAGTTTCCTCTTATCAAGTCTCCTTGAAGCACCCCAGCTGAGACAACCCCTCCCTCTCATGTAGAGTTTGAATGCATCTTTTCTTTGATGGAAACTGGGTATTAAGGCATTGCTTTGGTGGGGGGTGGGGAGAAAAAGGAAGGATGCTGATTTCTCTGGGATGAGTACGTCTCCTTAAAGTGTGTTTCTAGCACTCCAGTTCTGGCCCTCCTCTTCCTCAAACTCAGGATCATCCCATTCCTTCTCCTTCCTTGTTTTCCATCTCTCCCTTTCAAAACGTTCTTCAAGCCTCCCAAATCCTAACCTCTCCTTTCCTTCTCTACGCAATTCCCAGCTTCTCATTTTTCCTGATTCTGGAATCACCAGGGACCTTTTAATCACAATGTTCCTAGACAGCCCTTAGCCCCCAGACACACCTTTGCATTGCATGAGTTTACACGCCCAGGTGAAGAGGATGTAAAGAACACTGGTAGTGAGAGGACTGTTACCTAGTTCTGGTCCTGGGGCCACAGTGAGGGTCACTGACTGTAGGATAGGCCCAAGCTCCTAGGGGTCCAGCCAGGAAGAAGCCCCCAGTTCTGCTGGGCAAATTACAAGAAGGAAGGGGCGGGCCTAACCCCATTCTGCCGCGGGTCACCTAAAAAGGGGTGGGTCTTGTCCCTTCTGCATCCACTCATAAAGGCCTTTTCTGCTCTTAATGTTTAAGACGGAGCCGAGGTCGATTCGGTTCTGCTCGGTGTCACGTTAGGAGGGGGTGGGCCTGTAGCTCAGTTCTGCTCTGTAAATCACCTAAAGAGGGGCGGGCTGAGTCGTCCAGCTGAGGGAGTTGGGTTAACACCAGCGCCGAAGATCGATGTTCGTAGCATCCAAACGTCGGGCTAATCCCAGTTCTGCTTCCTTCTTCATTAAGAGGGAGGGGCGGACCCAAGTTCTGCCCTCTACGTCACCCAAGGAGGCCGGAGCCATTTTGAACCCTGCGACCCTAGTTTTCTTCCCCCTCCCACCGGCCCCCTTTTCCGTGCACTGCGCCGTCTTTTGGGTTTTGGCCAATCAGGAGCGAGAGAAACGGCCCAATCAGCCGAGAGGGGCCACAGCCGAAAGACCCGGATGAGGCCAAGCCAAAGCCTTTGAATTGCAAGCCCTGCCAATTGCAGAGCCGTCACCATGGCAACGGGATAGAGGTAAAGGGGTGGGACTAACCACCATGGTTGGTCTTGGAGCCAATCACTTGGTTTGGAGCATACACTCCAAAGTCCAATAGGAATCCGGACATTCTTTGAAGGAGGAAGTGAAGGAAAGAAAGAGGCCCATAGTGGGCGAGGTCTATGTAGACCTGAACCAATTAACTTCAGGATCTTGGTTATGACTGGCAGCTACTCAGGCGAATGAAAGCTTTTCTGGCCCGGTGACAGCCTCGGGTGTTACCAATCTCTTGACAGTGCATAAGTACTGTGACTGCAATCAGCCAATAATCATTATGCAAAGTCAGGACCGCGCAAACCTTTTGCCGCCCCCATCCTTTGGGCCAATCCTTTCTTTTGAATCTCTGTGATGGACAGGCACTCAGGCCAATAGCCATTAGAAAACCTTGAAGCCTGCCCAACGATTGTGGGCAGGAGGCGGTTTCTCATTTGTTGGGGCGTGTACGTGTATGTGTGTGTGAGTGCGTGTGCGTGTGTGTGCGTGTGTGTGTGTGTGTGTGTGTGTAGGGGGGCTGAGGGAATACGTGGGGGCGAAACCGAACCGGCCATGGCAGCTGCAGAAGAGGAGGACGGGGGCCCTGAAGGGCCAAACCGCGAGCGGGGCGGGGCAGGCGCGACCTTCGAATGTAATATATGTTTGGAGACCGCTCGGGAAGCTGTGGTCAGTGTGTGTGGCCACCTGTATTGGTGAGAGTCTGGGACCGGAGCAGAAGGCGGTGGGGTTCATCTCTACAGTGGGGAGGCCTGGAGGGAGGGACCATACACCCATACAGATAATCGGAGGGCACATCGCCTACGGGAGACCTTAGGTCTTGGCTGGTTTGTGTGGGTGGGAGGATCGCGTCTACCACAGAGATGTCTGGAAAGGAGGGTCCTAGAAATTAGGAGCTGGTGCGTGTGGGATGAGTTATAAGGGATGGGACCCTGGACCTCGGCGCCTTCATCTGTGCTCCGCCCTGTGCAAGTGAGACCGGAGCCACCTTACCCCAGGGAAGTTGGACTTTTCTTAGCTGTATAGATAAAAACAGAAGAGAGTCAAAAGGTTAGGAGAGGCACGTATCACTTGAGTAATTGACCCAGGGACGGTGTGGGCCCATGTTCAAGTGATATGTGGGAAGAGGGACGAACTGGGACAATGTGGAGGGGCATGCTTGATCCTGGAAATAGAAGCTTTAATGAGGGTTGAAGGAGGAAAAAGAGCAGTGGGAGAATGTGCTTGTGAAGAGGGTTTGGTCCGGCCAGGATGGGGACAAGAATAGGTTGGAATTGAAAAAGGAGACCTGGAATGGGGTGTGTTGAAGAGAATTGGAAAGGCAGAGAAGGGAAGGGAGTGGAGAGAGAAAGAGAGAGGAGTTAGGGGAGAGAAGGTCGAAAGTGTTGAGAGTCGATGGAGGGAACTCTAGATGTTGGAAGATCAGAAAAGTAGGAAGGCCAGGTTAGCTGGCATGGTAGAGGTTGCAAAAAATGTGAAGGATAGGAGGTAATACCTGGGAAGAGGAGTGAGATGGGATTCTGTTAATTTTGGGGTCAGTAACTGTCTTGTAACTGAAGTGTGACTTTTTTTCCCCCTTCCTCCATCTAGTTGGCCCTGTCTTCATCAGGTTGGTATTCAGGAGATGAAGAGGAAAATGGGGGAGGTCTGAGGAACTAAAAGACTCTCCATGTGTTTGAAACCACTTTATTTATTCCTCCTCAGTGGCTGGAGACACGACCAGACCGGCAAGAATGCCCTGTCTGCAAAGCTGGCATCAGCAGAGATAAGGTTGTCCCTCTTTATGGGCGAGGGAGCCAGAAGCCCCAGGATCCCAGGTCAGATTCCAGAATTGGTGCCCAGTGAAGCTTGAAGGCTTTGGCTGGGGGTAAGTTTTGGGAGAGGAGATGCCCTGTTGACAGTCTTTTCCCTTTCAGATTGAAAACTCCACCCCGTCCTCAGGGCCAGCGACCAGCTCCTGAGAGCAGAGGGGTGAGAGGAGTTTTGTTTGTTTTTTGTCCAGTTGTGTACTTTCCATGCCAAAGATGTGCCAGCTTTCCTGACTTTCTCTGCCTCTCTAGGGATTTCAACCATTTGGTGATACCGGGGGCTTTCACTTCTCATTTGGTGTTGGTGCTTTTCCCTTTGGCTTTTTTACCACCGTCTTCAATACCCATGAGCCTTTCCGCAGGGGCGCAGGTAAGAATCTTTCCTTAGCTCCTACCCAAGGAGTCCTCTCCCAGCCCCTTGCCTAGTCTACCAGTGTGATCGGTCCAACATCTTTTTCCCTTTCTCCTACAGGTGTGGATTTGGGACAGGGTCACCCAGTCTCCAGTTGGCAGGATTCCCTCTTCCTGTTTCTTGCCATCTTCTTCTTTTTCTGGCTGCTCAGTATTTGAGCTGTGTCTCCATCCTGCCCACCTCCAGCCAGAAGAGAATCAGTATTGGGGGTCCCTACTGACCCCTCCTTATTTCTGAACACTCTTTCCTCTTGTGACCCCCCTCCATTTCTGCTGGCTAAGGTCAACCCTGGCCACTCTCTAGGAGGTCATGGAGAGGAGTCACATCTGTGCATAGGAAGGGAAAGCCAGCTGCTCTGAGCTGCTCTGAATTCTTGCTGGAATTCTCTGAATTCTTGCAATGAAACTCCAGTCCTGGGGGAGGAGGAAAGATTGAAGACAACATCCATTTCTCCTCTCTCCTAATCTTTTGTTTTCCTCCAGATTTCATGAATTGATGTTGAACGGTGGGCAAGGCTCCCTCTGACTCTCTTCCATTCCTCCTCTTGTTGATTTAATTTAATTTTTCTCTTCCCAGTGCTTAATATGAGTTCCAACTTAATTGCTCCCCTCCCCTCACTACCTCCTTTATGATAAATTCAATAAAAAAGATGAAATGTATCGATGGGATCTCTTTCCCCAGTTCTCCCTTCCTTCTTTCTTTCCAGAACAGGCTCCTCTTCTCCCCGGCTTGAGTAGATGTTTGGTATGGTATGGTATGCATAGGGATGAGCCCCTCTCGACTTCAGGGATCTTAGGGCAGGGATTAAGTTGTCTCTTTCCCTCTTACACAAACACACAAACACGCATGGCACCATGTGTCAAGTGTTTACTCAGCACAGTTCGTGGAGAGGTCTGGTTGTGGAACAAAGTGTGGCAAGGTGGGGAGGAACATTTTACAGGGGAGAGATGGTTAGGGACCAGTCCAGTGCAAAGGAGCTAATGGGTGGGTTTCTTCCTAGGGGTCCCTTAAGGCCCTCCTGCACCACTCTCTGCTGCGTCTGGCTCCTCTGACTGATTCAGCTCTGCACGTTCTTCCTCCTCTTCTTGGTTTTCTGGGGCCTTTCTGAGGAGGAGGAATAAGGAAAATTCTGCACATGGCACATGATTCCTAGCATTCTGTCATTCCATCCCCCACCCCGTGTAGTTGCTGTCTAGAAGCCCCTTGTCAGGAGTCTTTTTTTCCACTCACCTCTCCTCTCCTCGATGTTGCCGTTTTCGCCACATGATGGCCCCAATGAGCAGGGCGGCTAGTCCCAGGCCTCCCAGGATCCCCAGGGCCAGGGCTAGAGTTCCCAGCCCTGACCCACCCACAGAGCCTGTAGGGAGATGCAGACAATTGAGGAAACAGTCCCACCACTCACCATGCCTTTCCTGTTGACCATACCCACAGTCACACGGCAGGGCTATCTGTTCCTCTGACTTTAATCCAGTCCCTCACCTGCAGCTCGCCCCTCCTCTCCTGTTTCTGGAAGACAAAGTCCAAGCAAATCAGAAAGGTACACTTCAGTTTGGGAGAGGAGCCCCAATGGAGTCTCCCTTCAGTTCAGCAAGGGGAAACTGGGCTGGTCATTTGGAAGGATTTGGATAGGTCAAAGGAGGCTCTGACTGGGAAAGAGAGGGTAGCTCTTGGGGAATCCTATTAAAATGGGGTAGGGAGTTGGAGCCTGCTGTGTTGCTCAGTCCAGTTCCAGGGTCCTTGGATTTAAAGGAAGAGGCCTCACCTATGATGACGTTGACGGCAGGGCTTTCCTTAGTCCCTTGACTGGGATGGGTGGCCACACAGCTGTAGGTCCCTTCATCCTGAGGCCCTACCTCAGGGATGAGAAGCACAGGGCTGGGGGGCAGGGGCAGGGGTATTCCCTGGTAAGGAAAGGGGGAGAGGAAACTATTATCAAACTCCTATTCGCATGTCCCATGCTTTTGGTTTTGTCTCCACAGCCTCAGATACCCCCTATCTTCCATCTTAGCTCCTTGCCCACCTTTCCCTCCATTCCCAGGTGGCAGTCACAGTTCTCCCCCACTTCCCAAACCCTCCATGGCACTCACATCCTTTATCCAGTGGATCTGAGAAGGAGGCTGTGCAGGGGCTTCACAGGTGAGGGTCACCGTCCCACCTTGAGATACTACTCCACCTTCTGGCTCGATCAACAGTTGGACTTCCAGTGGTACAGACTCTGGAGGTGGGCAGGGGGGTGATCAATACAGTACACCTAGGAATGGCCCTGGGCTATACCCGTGGACTTCAGTCTTCCTTTCCCAAAGGGCACATTTCCTAAGTGTGTTCACCTGAACTTGGAATCCTCCCACTCCTCACAATGGGCTGGATGGGAGCTGTGTTCAAAGCCCGGTGCCGAGGAAGAGCTGGGCTAAAGCTACAGAAGAAGGTGGGGCCAGCAGCATCTCCCTGGGCCAGGGTCACTGTGAGCTCTGATTGGAGTGTAAAGAGCCCCGACTCAGGGTGTCTTCTGGTCTCTTCTTTCACCAAGACTCCTGTGGTAGGAGAAAGACAAGATGAGACACCCAGGTGGTTATGGGAACGAGATCAGGAAGCAGCAATGGCAGGGGTCTGGGGAAAGTGGGGGGTACCTTGGGTCTCACCTTTTCCATCAGGAATCAGAGGTTTCCCATCCAAGTGCCAGCTAAGAGTCCCCGCAGGGTAGCTTCCCTCAGACACACAGGTTCCCACCTGGGGAAAGAGTGGTGAGGGCATCCTTTAAAAATGCAAGATGCCTTGGGCTGGGAATATGGCTTAGTGGTAGAGTGCTTGCCTAGCATGCATGAAGCCCTGGGTTCCATTCCTCAGTACCACAGAAACAGAAAAAGCCAGCAGTGGCGCTGTCACTCAAGTGTTAAAAGTGCTAGCCTTAAGCAAAAGAAGCTCAGGGATAGTACCCAGGCCCTGAGTTCAAGCCCAGGACTGGCAAGAAAAAAAAAAAAAAGGTAAGATGCCATACAGGTACACAGTTGCATTCACAGTACCACTTATGACTCCCCCTTCCCCCACACTATCCGCTACCTTAGTGGGGACACCGACTGTGAGTTCAGAGGCAGGATCTACAATTTCTGGCTTCCCAGGAATCTCTGATAGAGGGAAAAATTCAGTTAAAGGCCAGATCTTTGGAGATCCTCACACAGCAGGTGTGAGGAGTCAGAGGTCACACACGGGGTCCTAGGAGTCAAGGGCTTGGGGTGGGGGTGAGTGAAAGCCTTTCCCTAGATGAGAGGTGGGGCTTGGCTAAAGCTCTGGAACCCTTACCATAGACTCGGACCCGGTAGTTGGACTTGGCCTCCTTCCCACGCCTGCTCATTGCTCTGCACCTGAAAGTTCCCTCATCCTGGATCCCAACAGCTGGAAGGAGGAGGGAGCCATTGGGAAGGACTCGAGCCACACTTTCCCAGGGGCTTCCCTGGGGAGAGAGGACCTTCCAAGCTTCTGTCCGGGCTGTGTTCTAGAGACATGAAGGAGAAAAGCATAAGATTTCCAAGTCCTCTGGGAAAGGATGGCTCAGGCAGGATGGTGGTGGGGACCATCACAGGTCCAGCTTCAAATTTGGGACGCTGTTATGGGAGCCCTTACCAGCTTCCATTCCAGCTGCTGGGGTGGTTTCCTGGGTGCTCCTCTACAGTTCAGCACCAGTGGCTCCCCAATGTGGGCTGTGATGTTTTGACCACCTACTACTGACCCTGAGAGAGAAGATGGCAGTTGAGGAATTGGAGGGGAGATGAGAACTAAAGAAATCAGGACAGGGTGAGAGGTAGCTTGAAAGGTCGTGCCCAGGTCTAGGAAATTCTAGATTTGGGGGCAGAAGGGTCCTGGAGGCAGTATTTTCTGCAGGGAAGATTAATGGGGCTGGGGAGTGGCTCACCCCACAGACCGAGGATCAGCACCCAGGCTCTAGTCGCTGTCCCTGCCGCCATCCTGTTTCCTTCCCAGGCTCCTGGCTCTGTCTGCCACTTTCCCCAATGTGGCTACTTCCCTACATGGGGCTTGCCCCCTCTCCTGGTCTTGTCAGTCACAGGGAATGCTAGGAATTCATGCCTCCTGAACAAGAGTCCTTCAGGTACTAGAAGAAATCTCACCCCACCCTTGGGCGCTACCAGTCTCTGGGCACAGCCACTTCGCTGGGGGCGGGGAGTACACTTTCTAGGGTCTCATTCCAAGTCTTCAGCCATGTTCCACCAATCCCACTCTGAGGGCTGCCTGGAACCCCACCATGATTGGGAAAGGATGCTAAGAGGATATGGGCTGATGTACCCCGGGGGGTGGACACAGGGAGCTGGTAATAAAGGGCAAAGCTGGGAGGGCAAAGCAGAAGGAAGCTGTTTGAGGCTTTTTGAAAAAAAAAAAAAAGTTATATTCCTTGGAGATGAAAAAAAAACTAAACCCAGGAAAAAAGAAATTTCTTTATTTAAAACTGCATTTTCTTTTCTGTGAAACTACAAGTTTACAAGTGAGGAGAGAACTGTCCCTGCCCCGGCCCGTACCTCCCCCCACCCCCCACCCCCCCATCACACTCCCAATCTGTCCCCTAATCCTGCTCGGACCCTTGATGGGGATGGGTTCCCCATTATGACAGTCCTTTTAAATCCTGAGGATCTTTGAGGGGATCAGAAAGAAGGGTTCAGGGCTGAGGATGGGAGAATGTTTTTACCGTCAACACTTTTTGTGACCTCCCTCCTCTCCCCATTCCCTTGATTTTGGTGTGAGGATAAAAGATTCTGTTCCCCCCTCCCCTGGGAGAAACTGAGGGAGATACATATATAAGCACCTGACCCATACTTAGCATATTTGGCAAGAACCCACTCCCCATTCTCCTCCAATCTGTAAATAGTTAAAAATCAAAAAACCAAAAAAGATACATTATACAGGGAAGGTGGGATCTTTGATTTCTTCAAAATGACTGAATCCAGCTTTGCCTAAGAGTTGTGGAAAGAGGGGGGATAGGAGGCCAGCAGGTAAAGCTCTTCCACACCAAATGCAGCAGAAACTTGTCTATACAAGCAAAGAACATCTTAGTGACTTCAGGAGTGGGTGGCTTGGTGTCCTGCAAAATTCACTTCCTGATGGGCAGGCCCAGAGCTAGGCGGGCCTCTCTACTAGTTCTGTTTAATCCTTTTTCTCTTACCAGAACCCCTTTGGCTATCACCTCTACAATGGGAAAGCAAGAAATAAAAAAATAATTCAGTATGTTTATATATTTATAAAAACAAACAACAAAAAAGCCCCACCAAACCCTACTTCCCCAAACTAAATTAAAAAAAAATACAGATGGATCCCAGGGTTTGTTCTTTTTTTTTCCTTTCTAAAAAACAAAACAAAAACAAAAACAAAAAAAACTTCAACCCCAAAGCCCAGTCAACAATTTCCTAAAGTAGCAGAAACTCCCTCCGAGGTAGATATCTGAGTCAGACACTCTTGTCCACCGAGCGATTCTATTGGTTTAAGATGAGCTGCGTATGAGGTAATAAAGCCGTCTGGAGGGGCCAAGGGGTAGGGGATACACGGGAGGCGTGGCCCATGTTCTCTGTCCAGAAGTCCAGTCCCCATTTTTGGCATCTCTGGGTTGGGTAGGGCTGACGTCTCCAGATTCCACAGCATGTAAGTGGGGCGGGGAAGGGAAAGTGGGGGAGCCCAGAGAGACAAACAATAGTTGTATTTGCATATGTGTGTATACATGTGTGTGCACGCATGAGAAAAAAATGAGTGGGGGAAAAAAAGATCTGAGAAATAGGTGTGTGCGTTTTTCTGTGTAAGAGAATAAAGGAAATAAAAAAAGATCAAAAAAAAAAAGGAAAAAATGGGGGGGGGGGAGACAGACTCCATCCTCCCCCCCGGCTTCAGGACCCCATTCTCCCTGCCATGTTAGTCAGCACCCCCAGCACTGAGAGTCTATGGTTGGAGAAGGGACGACCCATTCGCCCCTCTGTTTTGTGCTTCTCCTGTTTGGGGTCTGTCATCTGGATGCCTGGGTCCTCTTCAAGAGTCGCCTTCTGGGAGCCCCCACCCCTGTGACCCTGAGGGGTGAGATCAGTTGGAGGTGTCGGAGTGAACACTCCCTGGTCCCTCTGTTGGGGATGTCACCGAGGATGGGGTCACAGCTTCCTGCCAGCTGCCGTTTGCCTAGAAAGAGGGAGAGAGAGAGAGAGAGAGAGAGAGTAGGAGTAGGGCCCTGGGAAGCCCTGTGGGGACAAATAGCACTAGGGAAAAAGTTGCCTTATCTTGATGAGAGCGGGAGACCCCAGGGCTTCAGGATCCACTCACCCTCATTTCTCGAGGACTGTACATCTGGCCCGCTCCTAGGTTATCCCCGTAGCCCCCTGGCCCCATCGAGTGTCGGAGTGATTCCACCTGCAGGCCACAGAGGAAGGTGTGATGGTGAGGAAATGACAAAAAAAAGTCTTCTATCCTAAAGGGGGGAAAAGGGAGTCCAGGAGGAAAGACCTACTCAAGAAGCCATGGGGCACCTAACCTGGGAAGCAGAATAGGAATCTCCATTGAGCCCGGGCATCCCCAGAAACATGTCTCCGGATCCTGAGAGATTGAAAGAGCCGCCAGAGCCTTGGAGAAACAGAGAAGGAATTAGGAGAGAGTACCAGGGAGCCTGAGTTGGCAGATAGACACAATCCTCATGTTGCAGAAAACCCTGTGAACTAGTTCTGCAGGGATACATGTGGATTATACACAAATCACCAATGAAACAACCTTCCCAGCTGGGCATGGTGGTATATGCCGGAAATCCCAGTACTGAGAAGCTGAGATAGGAAGATCCGAGTTCAAAACCAGCCTCGACTGCATAGTGAGTTCTTAGGTCAACCTGGACCACATAGTGAGACCCCGTCTTATAAAACCAAACCAAACCAAATCAAGTGGAGACATACCCACACTCAGAAAAAGCAAGCTGTTCTAGAACTTCTAGATACCCGCTGGAAGGAAGGCATAAGAAATTTCACTAGAGTGACCTCTGACCCTGACACGATCACCCATCTTAGCATGGACCTTCTAACCCCCAAAAGTCTCTCTGCTATGATCCTGCCTAGACAGGAAATGGGAACAAAAGCAGGAACTGTGTATAACAGCTAGCCAGGGTGGCAGTGAGCTCCACCTGCAGAAGAAGGGGGTGTTGGGGAGCTGGTGCGGCTGTGGCCCCCCTGGGCGACTGACACAGCTGTCTTGACAGCATAGATGTTGGCTTCCTCTTGGAACTTTCCAATATTTTTCTTATACCGAATCCGCTTGTTGCCAAACCAATTGGAAACCTGTAGGGTGTTGGGTAGAGAGGGTCAGGTGGAAAAATTTCCTACGAAAGCTCCTCACCGAATGGCATCTGAGAGCTTTCTGTTCCCAAACACCTTCTCTCCAAACCCTCACAATACCTGAGAGACGGTAATGCCACACTTCTTGGCGAGCTCCTCCTTAGCCTCCTCACTAGGATATGGGTTACTCAGATGGGAGTAGAAATACTCATTCAGGACCTCAGTGGCCTGTTTGCTAAAGTTACGGCGTTTTCGTCTGCAGAGGAAGGAGGTAGCAGGGAGAGAATGTTGGTGTCCTGTTGGGTAACTCCAGGGGACACCATTGTCACTGAGTACCATGTTGTACAACCTGGCAGCCTAGAGGCTTGGAGAGGAATAAGACTGGTTTAATCTGGATCCCTGGACCCCACCTGGCATCCAGGAAGCGGGAACGCAGGATCATAACTGCCTCGCAGGTGCTCTGCTTGAGCTGCATCTGGATGGCGCTGAACTTCCGATGGATGATGCTCACCATTCGCTCCATCTCTTTGGGGGCCACAGGCCGTGTGCGACTCTGCTCCCGCAGCAGGTTCATGACATGGGTTGTGAACTCGTTACATGCCTGTATTGGGAAAAAGAGGGAAGGTGGGCTGGAGAAGAGGACCTCTTTGGGCTTGAGATTCCCTCCCAAGGGCCTCTTCTTCCACCTACTCTGGTCTCCTCTCCTCACCTGCTCATACTTCTCCAGCTCTGAGTGGTAGATGTGGCGGATCTGCGCAAGCTTGCTGCGATAGTCCGAGTGTTCGATGGAGTTGTCAGGGGACACGCCGCCCCCAGAGGCTGCAGCTGCTGCTGCTGCAGCTGCTGAGCCCCCACCCTTCTCAGGCCCAGCCACACCCTCTGCCAGAAGCATGTTGTCCAAGCGCATCAGTTGTGGGTCCACCGGTTCCTCTTCTTGGGAGCTTCGAATGCTCAAGCCTAGCATGTAGGCAAGTGGACTTAAGACTCCATCCAGCCTCCCCTCCCCCACCAGCCAACCAGGACCCCTCACCCAGAGCTCAGTTTTCCTGGTGTTTTATTTTTTTATTTTTTGTCTATTGTGGAGCCTGAACTCTGGGCGTGGGCGCTGTCCCTCAGCTCTTCAGCTCAAGGCTAGCACTCTACCACTTGAGCCACAGAGCCACTTCCAGCTTTTTTCTTTTTGCTTATGTGGTGCTGAGGAATCGAACCCAGGGCCTCAGGCATGCAAGGCAAGCGCTCTACCACTGAGCCACCTTCCTAGCCCATGGTGGCTTTTAGAGACCCTTGTTTTCCAATGCTTGATTCCCCTTTCCCTTTTAGCCATCTCCTTGGGCCCCCACTTTCCTCAAGGCTCCATGTTGTCAAACTCTTAAACCCTACAGTGAACAGAGTTGTGTCCCTAGAAGTTGAAGAATCAAAGAGGGAAAACACATACCCGTTTTCTCCTTGATTTCACACAGGACACTAAAGAGAGCAGGCTTCATTCGGTGGCAGTTTAGGGCGTGTTTCCTTGGGAGAAATGGGAGTGGGGAAAGAGAAAAGTTCATGAGAAGCAGTGTGTGTGTGTGTGTGTGTGTGTGTGTGTGTGTGTGTGTGTGTGTGTGTGGAGGGTGGGGAACAGGGGCCTACGAAGGTCTAAGAGGGGAGCCTGGGAACAGAAGGGGAGGCATCTGTGGAGTGAAAAAGCAGGTTTGTGATAGAGCTGGGTGTGATTCAGCTCGCATAATGGGAAAATACAAGCAAGGTGCAGGGAGCAGGCTTATAGGCACCATGGGGTGGGCTGGGGGCTTCGGAAGGCATAGGGTCCAGGAAAGGTATTGAGGGGGGATTTAGGGATGACTTGAGAAATGAGAGTGACTAAGTAGGCTTAGGAAAAATAGAGATGGAGGTTGAGGTGGACAAGAGTCAGTTTGAGGTGGCAGAGGGCTAGGGGTGCTGGACTAAGCAGAGAGTTGAATACAGGAAAGGGGATGGGGTATATGAGGACCTTGAAGACCTGGGCCCTGCAGGGGTCGTGAGGAATGCTAGGACCTCGGGTGGAACACAGAGGCCCCAGCTCTGGAGAGAATGGGTTGGGCTGGGTGGAGAGCCCCGGGACAGACAGAATTGCCCAAGAACAGTTTCTAAGTCTGGGAGCCAGAAGGAAGCTCTGAAGATGGGGGCTGGTGCCGGGAGTGTAGGGGTCAGCAAGAGGTGAGGAGGGGAGGGAGACCACCTCGGGTGGCTTCGGTGGAGGTTTCAGGGTGGGGGAGCTTTTGAGAGGGAGCACTAAAGTGGAGGTTTCCCGAGCTGAGGCGAGAGCAGAGCTGTAGAAACCTGGAGGGGAGAGGGGTTACTCCCAGAAGACTCAGAGCTTGTGAATGGGGGGGGGGGTCTGTGTGGGGGTCCGGGATGGGGGCACTCACTTGGCCTGGGCCTCGTCCAGGCTCTGGTCGGTGATGGTCATTATCTGCTGCAGTATGTCCCCGATGTCTTGCTTCCCTCGGCCTCCCGGGACCCCCCCGTTACCCCCACCGGGGTCTCCGCCACCGGGAGGTTCGCCAGGACCCCCGGGCTCCCCACCCACCAATCCCAGGCCCCCCCGGCCTCCGCCTGGAGGGGGCGGCCCCAGCAGCCGCTCGTCCATAGCTGGGGGGGGCCCTGAGGCCCCCTCCCTGCTCCGCCCCTCCCCCCGCCCGGTTACGTCCCCCCCCCCCAAACTCGCCGGGGCCGCGGCTCCCTCCGCCCCAGCCCCCGCCCGTCTCCTCCCCTCCCGGCTCCCCCGGGGTTCACCCCGGCACTGGGGGGAGACCTCAGGTACCGGCTGGGCCCCCCACAGGAGACCCCGGCCCCCGGCGGCGGAGAAAATGGAGCCGGAGAGAGAGAGAGGGAGAGACAGAGGAGGCCCAAGCGGGGGTGTGTGTGCGAGAGGGAGGAGGGAGGAGGGGGAGGGGGAGCGAGGGAGGGAGGCGGGGGGAGGGGAGCCGGGGAGGAAGGGGAGGGCAGAGAGAGGAGGAACAGGGAGGAGCCGGGGGCGGGGAGAGACAGCAACAGAGGAACTGAGACGGGTGGAGGAGGGGAGCGGGGCGTGGGGCGCGGGGCCGGAGGCGGAGAAACGGGAAGGCCCGGGAGCTGGACTCGGGTGTCCCGGGACCGGGGCTGGGGCAGGGCCGTCGGGGGGTGGGGGGGTCCTGCCTCGGGGTTCCGGATCCTGGATCGTCGTGATGTGGACTCTGAGCTGCAGGAATGCCTGCGTTCACTGACAGCTCGGTTCATATTTCTTGTCCTAATGACTCCCCTCCCTGTTCTTCTTAATTAAAACCGGGAAAGGGGGGTTGGGGGGAGATAATTAGGGAGGTCTCCAGCCGCTGCTTAATGAGCCAGTAATTAACCAGCTAGGGAGGGGAGCTGGCCTCTGGCCAGATTGGGAAGCGAGGCGGCCTCTGGCCTCACCTTTCTACCCTCCCCCCTCTGTCCCCGCCCTCCCCCCCTCCAGATACCAGTCTTCAGTCCGAGGGGAAACACATTTATTCATACATACGAAACGATCTGAATCAGAGCAGCTTTGGGGAGGAAGGGTGGGAAGGGCTAAAGGTCCATTCAAAACCTCTAGGACCCTCAGCCTTGTGGCTGGTGGTGTGTGCTGGTGGCAGGGCTTGTCTTAAATCTCTCTTCCCCGTGTCTACTCTCTATTTTGCCTACTCGATTTCTTCTTGCTGGGAAGGAGGGAGGGTAGGTAGCCTTTGCTTCCCAGGAGCCTGAGCCCTCACACCCTGGCCTGGAACTGATAGCTCAGGATCAGAGAGTCACAGCCATTCCCAGAGCTCCCCTGACTGGGGTCCTCTTTTTTCCTTTAAGCTCCAGTGTCTAGAGGAAGGAGTTAAATGATTGTCCTACCTTACCTATTCCTAGGGTTTGAGCACTTTCACCCACTCCAGCTCCCTGGGAAGGTGCTGAGGGTCACGACTAATGCAATTTCTGCTGGGTCTTCAGTCTTAGATAGTCCTGCCAGGCAGGGTTGAGGGCATGCAGTGGGAAGCCCAGCTTTTGAGCCCTAAGAGGCAAAAAGGGGCTCATAGAGGCTCAAATCTCAGCAGCTGTGTGTGGGGGGTCTGGATCTTTGCTCCTCCATTCGACCTCCACCCTGAACTCTCAGCAGCAACTCCAGGAGTTCCTGTCCCCCTGGGGGTAGGGGAGGCTCTGATCGCTGGGCTTCCATCCGCTGGCACTGGAGGAAGGGAGAGGAAAGCATTGGTAAGGGGCTCCTGAGTGCTGGGTTAGGAATCAGGGCTTGTATGGGGCACAGATATGAAAGACCAGGAGGCATGGGTTTTGCCTTTTTGGGATGTCTCACCTGGTGACTGAGGATGGTACTATAGAGCTGTTCTTTGTCCTCAAGAGGCCGGGGTGGGGCTGGAGCTAGGCTTGGGGTGCTCTGGGGAGTGTGGAAGTTGGCTCTCTGCTCCTCTAAGCGGCGGGACTGGGCCTCAGCCACCAGGTCCAGAAGAAGCTCGGTCTGCAGAGAGAGCAGGGAGGCCGAGCGGGGGCCCAGGGCTGGGGAGAGGAGGAAGGAGGGCTCTGAAACCTACAGAAGTTGGCAGTGTGGATGGGGACAGGGTGATCAGGGTTCGATCAGCCTGGGTTACAGCAGAGGGGGCGTGGTGGGTTGGGAGTTCACACTGGAGCAGGCATTGGTAATGGAGTCAAGATGTGGGCACCAAGTTAGGGGCTTCCTGGGGTAGAAGTACCTGCAAGGTGGGTCCCTCGGAGAGGAGGGGATGGAGGAGCAGATCGCCAAGGTCGAGTGGTAGAATTCAGAGTGGCCCAGCCCCTCTGCTCATCCTGCGGGTGTCCCTGTTGCCGAGATGTCCATTCCAGTCAGGCGGGAGTGGGGGTAGGCAGTGGCCCATTTCCTCAATGTTTTTGTTCCTGCTTATTGTGTCTAAGCCTTTTCAAGTCCCCTATGTCCCTCATCACAAGGTCTCTGCCTCAGGTCCTCACATTTCCTTTCTCAGTGCCAACCTCCCTACCCAGTGCCCAGCTCACCTGTTCACCAGCCTCTTCTTCCTGAGGTTCTTCCTGGGGTCTCTTGTCCTCCATCCCCAGGTGGGGAGAAGCTGAGGGGGGGGGGAGGGGTGGCTGGGATTTGAGAGGAGGGTTGGAACTTAGGGTTCCTGAGAGAAGTGGGGGGCTGGAAGGGGTGGGGGTGAGCTGGGGGCTGGATGCCTGGGTACTGAGCAGGAAGCTGGGTTCCTGGTCAGGCCCCCCCACGGCCCCGCCCATCTCTGTCAACTTCCTCCATTCTCTTTTCCCACCCAAACAGCTTGTTTGACCTCTCTGCCTCAGGGGAACTGAGAGACTGGGAAAAAATAATCTTGCAGCTGCAGGAGTAGTGGTGGGTCCTAGTGGGGAAGGACTCTAGCCTTCCCATCTCTAGAGTTTTATTAGCTGCCCCCCCTCCCCAATTTCAGCATCTGTTCCCTTCATCCCTGCCTCCCTTTCAACTCTTTTTGTCAACACAGGAACTAGCTGCACAGGAAGTGGTTTCACTCTTCAGGATCCTCCCTCCCCCAAACCAAGTCCCTTCCTCACCTAAGACGACCCTGGTTGTAGGATTTAGCCCTTTGTAGCTTCCCTCTGACTTACTGGACTGGGAGGAGCATGGGAAACAGGACTCAGACCCAGCATGGAGTGAGTGCTCACAAATATACACTTATGTACCTACACTGAGTCAGACATAGTAAATATTTAGAATAATGGATATTTTTGGGGGGGGGTCTTTAAATGGTTATCTGTCATGTAAAGGAATTTACAGGTAAATGGCTTTGGAGCATGAAATGTGATTTGATATTTGATTCTTCTACTTTAACGCTTTATATCTTAGGCATATAAAACCTTGATGCCTCAGTTTTTGGGAGAAGAAAATGGGATTTAAAAAAATAACACCTACCTCATAGTTGGTGTGAAGATTAATTGTAATAAAGCACTTGACAAATAGGAACGATCAATAAATGGTAGTAACTTTCAGAATGCCTCCACATCTCAGGCTTAATAACAAGGCAAAAGTGTCCAGCTGAAAAGTGGATAACTTTACTCTCTCCATCTTCTGCTTAAAGCCTTAGGAATCCCTTGACTGTAACTAAATACCCCTAGACAAGGGACATGGTCTGCATGACCATATGTATTTGTGTATTCTCCCTGCTTTCTGACGATAAACATGAGCCCTCCAAATCTACTTAAAACGAAAAGCCCTTATCCAAGTCAGCCAAGACCTCTAAGATCTGTATGTGGTCACTTTCATATATTTTGTTTCCCATTCCACTCCCCAACTCAATTAAAAAAAAATCAGTTTATTATTGGAAACAGGTTTGAGGTTCTTAGAGATAACCATGGCCAGAAGAATGGTGCTTCATCCATGCAGCAGTTTCTTTGGATGACAGCACGGAGTCATTAGCTGGAGTGGCCACTGTCCATCTTTCAGCATCTACACAGTGCCTGGCACTTGGTAGGTTCTCAATAAATACGTCAGCTTTGTGGGCCAGTGTAAGCAATGGATGATAGAGGTTCTCTTTGGGAACCATACACAAGTTAAGAACATCTTACATCTCCTCGGTCCACAGCTCTGGGTTCCAGTTTTAAGGAAGCCTCTCGCTCTTAATTTTCAAGGAGAGGAAGTGGGCCTGTCTCATCCTAGCACCCTCTTTTCAGCACTGTAACTTCTTCCAGGTAGAAGATAATGCTTGCTTCGAGAGGCATGCACTAATTCGGGGAGGGAAATTCAATTTGCAGCCCCTTCTTTTTGAGGCTGATCCTAAAGTCTGGAGCTCTTTCGAGTGCCAGTTATTTAATGAGCAATAATTTTTCCAACGCCTCCTCTCCAAGTCGACTCCTAATTTTAACCTTCTCCTAGGTTTAAGGAGGCTCCTTCATGAGCGGGAAGACCCCAAACAACTTGAGGGGACCCTCGCTCTGGGGATGGAGTAAGACAAGGAGGTGGGATCGGAGTGCTGGAGGCGGGGCAGGCTCCCAGGGCCACCCAATCACGGGGCCAGTCATCCACTGAGGCCTTGCTTCGGCGTCCAGCCACGCACGCGGGCCTTCCTCGCACTATTGAGGGGTTGAGCCTAGGCCCACGGAGGCCTGCGGAAACCCTCCGGCCGCGTGGGGGCGGGCCTTCTCCGGCTCCTCCTCCCGAAGGGCTCCGGCTGTGCGGATAGGCCCTGCTTCCGCGCGCGGCCAAGTCTCCAGACAGACTGCGAGCTTGCAGACAAGCCCCGCCCAATCGGGGGCGTGCCCCGGCTGACAGTGTCCGGCAACGCGGCGGAGCCCCGCCTCCGTGCGGAGGTACGCTTCCTGACGCAGTCCTTGCGCGCGAGAAGGCCCCAGTCTCGCGGTCCGGCGACACAGTGTGACGTGACGCGGGTGGCCCCGCCCCTCCTAGCAGGGTCAGCAGATCCCAGTGGTTTCGCTGGCGGGCAATGTCCGCGGGCGCTAGTCCAGCTTGATCCCGCAAGCCTCGGGCCGCCCCGAGTCCCAGCAGCAGCTGAGCCACCTCTACCGCTCCTTCCCGGGCCGCTAGAAACAGCGGTGTCTGCTCCTGCGGGGAGGAAACAGCCAGGGGGTGGGGTCAGGCAAGGACACGTCCCCCTCCGACTCCACCTCCTGGGCTGCCGACCCGCCCCTCCAGATTTTGTGCGATTCCCGGGCTTTCTGTCTGTCCCGCTGCCGATTTCCTTTTCTTTTTCCTTTTTTTTTTTTTTTTGCTGGCACTGGGACTTGAACTCAGGGCCTGGGCGCTGTACCTGAGCCTCTTTGTGCTCAGGACTAGCGCGCTACCACTTTGAGCCACAGCGCTACTTCCAGCGTTTCCTGCGTAGTTTATTGGAGATAAAGAGTCTCACGGAGTTTCCTGCCCGGGCTGGCTTCGAACCGCGATCCTCAGATTTCAACCTCCTGAGTAGCTAGGATTACAAGCGTGAGCCACCGGCGCCCGGCTTCTTTTCTTTTCTTTCTTTTTTGTGGGGAGGCTGCTACCCAGTCTAACCCTGCCATCTTGAGCGTCTTTGTCGGCTCCAGCCTGGAGAAGGGAGCGAGCGGCTCGGTCGTTGTTCACAGCTGCGGCCCAGTGTAGTGCAGTCTTTCCTAAGGGGACAAATGTGGGAAGTTATTACCTGGCGGCTAGGGGCCAAACTCCCTAACTTCGTTTTCCCACGAATTATCCTAGGGGAGGGGAGAGGAAAGGCTACCCAGGTTCCTCAAAGGCGGGAAGCGTTGCCCTGGCGACCGCCAGGAGGCCGGAAGCATTCTCCTGGTGACGTCACCGGCGCGCGGGCGGGACAATGGGCATTGTTCTGGGTCGGTGGGACCGGGAGACCCAGTGTTCGTCGAGGATGGTGGGACGGGGGGGAGGGGGAGACTAACGCTGTTCTTATTACCACAGCACCGCAGATTTCCCATATCAGCGGGGTGGGGGAAATGTCTCAGCCTCCCATTACGCGTCTCCCTCCCTGTATTGTGCACCTCTTCTCATGCTCCATCTGCTTAATTTCTCGTCCCTCCTTCCATACCCCATTTATCGGCGGCCCCCACATTTGCTCCAGCTGCAATCAGTTCTTCAACTAGGTCCTCCACAGCCAGCCTGGCAGCCAGCATCAAGGGTGTGGTCCCGTCCTCTGTGCGTGCATCCACCGCGGTCTGTCGGCTGCCCAGTAGGAGCTGGGGAGACAAAAAACCTGTAACCTTTCCATCGTCTCTCTTCAGGTCGTAATTTCATATTCTCTCTCTTAAACCCTGGGGGATATTTCTACCCAGTTTTACCTGTAAGCATACCTTTTAGTCCCTTTTAGGGACTCCAGGGTGTGCTAACCTGGCAAACCTCCTGAGCATCAGCAGCCACAGCAGTGTGAAGTGGGGTGCGCCCTGATCGATCTTGCTGGTTTGGGTTGGCTCCTGCTTCAAGAAGGCGGCGGGCAGCAGTTGGCCTGTCGAATCGGGCAGCCAAATGCAGAGGGGTCTCTCCAGTGCCCACGGTGTTAACCTGGGGACAGGCCCCTTTATCCAGCAAAGGTTCCCAGGGCTCAGAACTTCCCAACCATGGCCCCTGGATGGTTCTGGACTCCACTCCCCCACAGCAGACTGCTGACATCAGAGGTGTCACTCCATCTGTGGGTGAAAAGTCAAGAGAGGAGCACATGGAGGTTCAGGAAGAATCACAGTGGAGGTGTCTCTTTGTGGTGTATGAGACAAGAGTCTCATTATGGCCTAGAACTTATTATGTAAATATACTTTTTTTTTTTTTTTTGGGTCCGGTTGTGGGGCCTGAACTCTGGGCCTGGGCGCTGTCCCTCAGCTCTTCAGCTCAAGGCTAGCGCTCTACCACTTGAGCTACAGCGCCACTTCCGGCTTTTTTTGCTTATGTGGTGCTGAGGAATCGAACCCAGGGCCTCATGCATGCAAGGCAAGCACTCTACCACTGGGCCACCTTCCCAGCCCAATATACTTTGTAAACTGTTAACTCAGCACCCTCCTCTTGCTTCTACCTCCCCCCCCTTGTGTGTGTGTGTGTGAGAGAGTGTGGGCATGCCAGTACTGGGGCTTGGACTAAGGGCTAGGGCACTTAGTCCTTGCTCAACACTAGCACTTTGCCATTTGAGCTACAGCTACACTTTCATGTCTCTGCTGGTTAATTAGACATAAGTGTCTTAGGGACTTTCTGCCCAGGCTGGCTTCCAATCACAATCCTCAGAGCTCAGCCTCCTCAGTAGCTAGGATTACAGGCGTGAGCTACCAGTGTCTGGCCAGCCTCCATCTCTTAAGGGTGATATTAACAGGTATGTACTACACTATGCATGGCAAGCTCTGGCTCTTGATTATGTGTCGTAAGTGATTTTTCCTGATTTTATATGAGATTGTTTCCTCATCAGTAAAGGGAGGAGTTTTAAGAAAGCCTTAATTCTGTTAACATTCTAGGGCCTGGCTTCTCAAACTTGGGTCTAAATCACACTCACCTGGAGTACTTATTAAAACATCGCTCACGTTTCTAAATGGATAGCTCTATAGTGGAGCTTAAGAATTTGCATTCCTTCGAGTTCCCAGATGATGCTGATCTGTCTGAGCACCATACTTTAAGAATTACTATTCTTGGGCTGGGAAGTTAGCTCAGTGGTAGAGCGCTTGCCTTGCATGCATGAGGCCCTGGGTTCAATTCCTCAGCACCACATAAGCAGAAAAAAGCCGGAAATGGCACTGTGGCTCAAGTGGTAGAGCACTAGACTTGAGCTGAAGAGCTGAGGGACAGCGCCCAGGCCCAGATATCAGACCCCATGACTGGACCCTCCCCCCCCCAAAAAAAAAAGAATTACTATTCTGAAGTACTACTTCTTTTAGTTTTTTTTTTTAAATGTACTGAGGAATCAAACCCAGGGCTTCATGCATGATAGGCAAGCACTCTATCATTAAGCCACATTCCCAACACTTTTGGTTCTGATACTAAAACAACAAGTTTCTGCTTCTGACAGGGTGGAAGGGAGGCTTTTTAAATTTCCTTTGTTATGGTTTTCTTACATACCAGGGCCACAGGTATCCATATCTGAGGCTTCCATCTCAGACTCCTGAGGAGGTGTCAGCATGGCTATCTGAGGGATCTCTCCACAGCCACCGTTCAGTGGCCAGAGCTGGCACTTGGGAGGGGAGACCATTTCTTCAACCTTGGTGCAAGAGCAAAGAGCTGTGAAGGCCATTGCTTGTCCTTTCATCCCCTCCTTCCCTTCCATATCATTCTTGCCCCAGACCTTTCACCTGGCACACCTCTTCTCCCTCCTCAGGGACTGAACACATCACTACTCCATCTTCATCCACTTCTGCCTCTGGTTTCAGCGTCCTGGAAGGAGGTGAGTGGGTAGAGGTTAGTTATATAGGTTAGGATTAGGACCAGGCCTATCGCTCTCCATTCCTCATTCCTCATCTTTAACTTCTGCAATAGCATGTGTGTGTGCGCGCACATGCACATGCATGTGCACGAGTGCTTGTGTGCCAGTACTGGGCTTTGACCTCAGGGCCTGGGTCTACTGCTTGAGCCACACTCCATTTCCATAGTAAACTGAAGATAAGAACTTCACAGACTTTCCTACTTTGAACTGCGATCCTTAGAGCACAGCCTCCTGAGTAGCTAGGATTGCCACAGGATTGCCACAGGGCCCTCTTTACTCACTTAAGGCCAATGCTGTCCTCCCCTAGTGGAGGCCGGCGGCGGCGTGGAGTTTGCTGAGTCTGGGGCCTCCCAGTGAAACCAGGAGGCAACCAGAGAGCACCATGCTCTCGACGTCGACGCCGGATGAGCTGGAGCACTAGGAGAGCCCCAAGGGCCAGTAGAAGCACTCCGGCCACGGGTGAGCATAGCACAGGCCACGGAAGCTGATTAGCAGGGGGCACTGATGGGAGAAACACAGTCACAAAGAGAGGCCATTGTTTGGATAAGACTGGCTCCAGCTGGGTGGCTTTTGGGGTGAATGTAATGACCTCTTTGCCAGTTTCCTCATCTGTGAAGTGGGAATAACAACACTGTTCTCACGGTATTAAATGAGTTAATGGCAAAATGCTTAGTGCAAAGTACACACAAAGCACAATACAACAAGTTTTCCTTTTATGTCCTGTGTACTGTTCAGGGATGACAATATCCTTCTTCTGCAAAGAAGAAAAGCTAGAACTCAAGCTTTTTTGGAGGGCTGTGTAAAAGGTTAGCGTACAGTACTTGAGGGGAATCCAATCAAGAGAAAGAGGCATTGAAGGACAGTCTGTCCCCACAAAGGACATTTGGGATCTAGCCATCCTGTTTCATTTGCTTTCTGAGATCTATGAGGATGTCATGCTGGGAAGTGAGCGAAGGCCAGATGAAGTGGCAGGATCACCTACCAATGCCTGCTTGTGGGTGAGCAGCCAGCAGGGGTCCAGGTAGCAGGGGCTCCAGGGCCCCCACTGCGGCCATTGCAGCCAGGAAGCGAAGCAGCAGCTGAGAGTCCCAGGGACATGAGGAGGCGGGGTGGTCAGGGCCACAGTTGGACAGATCCACACCCAGCACCACCACAAACCTGTGAGGAAGTAAAGACTTCTTTTTAAGGCCCTAGCCTACTTCCCTCCACACACAAAAAAAAAGTAATAAAAAACAAAACAACAACCCCAACCAGGCACTGGTGGCTCACACCTGTAATCCTAGCTGCTCAAGAGGCTGAGATCTGAGGATCATGGAGCCAGCCCGGGCCGGAAAGTCCTTGAGACTCTTATCTCCAAAAAACCACCAGAAAACCAGAAGTGGTGCTGTGGCTCAAGTGGTAGAGCGCTAGTCTTAAGCTGAAGAGTTGAGGGACAGCACCCAGGCCTAGAGTTCCAGCCCCATGACCAACAACAAAACAAAACAAAAAACCCCCAAACCCTAGCATCTGGCTCTCTTCCATTTCTTACCCAGTGCCATCAGAGTCTGTCTCCTTGCCCAAAGGAGGGGCTGCTTTCTCCTGATGAGAAGAGTTCCGAGTTCTTCCCAGCTCCTCTTCAGCCCGGGCCCCAGGATAGGGGAAGACCATGTCCCTGCCTTCACCGTCCTTTCTTACCCAGAGTCCCACCCTTAAAGTCAGAGCGAGCACCCGGGCCAGCGTAAGCAGCTGCTGGTCCAGAGCTGAAGGGCTGAGCACCACCAGTAGGGCCAAGGAGGGTCCCCACTTCGAGTCCCCATCTTCAGGCCTGCAGTCACCCCCATCCCAGCCACATTCGGCAGTGTTGCAGCCTTTCTCACAGTGCCCGTTGTGGAAGTGATCTTGGCAGTACTGGTCATAGGCTGGACTGTGGAGTTAAGAGAGGAGGGAACTCTTTAAATCCGGCTCCCCTCCTCACCCCAGAGAGAATTCCCAGATTGCATGGCTTCTAGGGCCTTGGTTGCTAAGTTGGGATAGCTGTGCAGTTTTGGGATGGTTTTCAGACACCCTGATGTTTGTCTCCCAGGACCCTTCTGTCCCTAATTTCCCAAGCTTTACTCCCTATTAAAGGGGAGTTCAAGGCCTTTTTCCCTCAGGACATCGGTTACTAGGGGAGATAGTCCATAGCAACAGGGCTTAGGGAGGCAGGCTTGAGGACTGAGCCCCAAAAACGCTTAAGGAGGACCCCAGATTGAAATTGTGGCCCCACATAAAATATCAATGTCATTCCATTTCTCTAGGATGGAGTCCCGAGTCCAGCCTAAGTTATCCCTACTTAGCAATGGGTATTAGTGTGCAAACTTCCTGGAGCATGAGGCTGTGGCCACCCGGTAGTGTAAACATTTGTATCCTCCCTCTTCCATCCCTGACTCCTCACACCCCCCTCCCCTCCCTGGCCCCAGTGGGTTTCAGGCTCACATGCAGGTTGGAGGGTTCTCACAGTCATAGCCGTCAAACAGACACTCCTCAGAGTCACACTGTGGGTGGCATTGCCCATCCCGGAAGAGAAGCCAGCATTGGGAGTTGGGGGGACAGCCTTTCCAGGGGTCTGGGACCCCCAGGGAGCAATCCCCTCCATCCCAATTTCCTCCTGGGCCACTGCAGCCGGGGTCGCAGGCCCCATCGCCGCCTCTCCCCTCACACTCCTCCGCTCCAGACCTCTGACAGCGGGGCCCTGGAGAGTCGGGAGGGCAGGAGCATCGAAAGCCTGGCTGCCCCAGCCCAGGGGTCTCTGAGCAGCTGCCATTGTGTAGACAAGGAGAAGGAGGGCCACAACCTTGAGGAGCTGGGGGGGTCAGGCAGTCAGGATCCCCAAAGCCACTAAGACAGGCACAGAAGGGTGGTAAGCCCAGCTTAGGGGAGGGGAGACACAGGCCTCCATGATGGCAATGGTGGGCACCGCAGGAAGGGGCTCGGTGACTGCAGGTGGGACCTTCAAAACCCTGTGATGGGAAGGACAACAAAGAATGGGAGAGGACTTTTGGTCATTCTTCCTACTTCCCTCAAGTGAGCTCCCGGGTTATCATAGCACAGTGAGGCCTAGATGCTCCTATCCAAAGGGTCTTTAGAGAGAGAGCACTGAGTGAGTATTATGGATGTTGAAACCATGTGCTATGGTAATTTTATACAATGGTATACTACACTTGGATGGAAATGCTGAACCACATCCCTGCATAACATCCTGGGGGTGAACTATAGTTTCAGAATGTGAGTCTTAGTCTTGGAAGACTCAACAGCTAATACAGTTCAACTCTATTGTAGTATTACTCCTTAGAGGTTTTATGCCTTCCTCTTCCTTTCCCGAGAGAACAGAAAGGAGAAGGATATAAGTAGACATGAGTCATTAGTACAATTCTTGGGTTAGGCTCATGAGTATTATGCTATTATAATAAAGGAGGGCTGGCCACAAACCAATGCATCATGAGCATGTGATACATGTGAATATATCATAATTCAAGGCTTACGATTGATCCAAGTTCATACATGTGGACATCCACATCTACATCCATCTCCATACTTAGCTTATTCAAGTCCCCCTAGCTTGGCCTTGAGGGGACTTCTGATCTCCCCTTAGGCAATGTTCATGGTTCCCCAAAAGAGAAGCCAGCTTTGTGGCCACTTACCTTGGGGCAGTGGCAGGTAAAACCTGGGGGTGGGCCTGGTGTAGCCTCACAGGCCCCTCCATGGGAGCAGGGTTGGCTCTGGCAGGGGTCTGTCTCCACCTCGCACCACTGGCCTGTGGTAGGAGTGAGATTAAACACCTGGCTTCAGTCACTGCCTTTCTCCTGACTCAGTCCTGGGAGTAAGGGCCAGCTAGATGTGCTGGTGAAAGGGATCCTGGGGTGTCTTCTCTGGAGTGTGGCACGGACAAGACCGCCGGGCTATTCTACAGGCAGGGATTGTTTGGGTCTCCCCAGAGAGGCTTGTGCCCCCATGGTAGGTCTCACCTGTGTATCCAGGCAGACACTGGCAGTAGAAGGCGTTGGCCAGCGAGTGGCAGGCTGCGGTGCCTATGGGGTGGCAGGGCTGGTCTAGACACTCATCCACATCTCCCTCACAGCGCAGCCCCACGAAGCCCGGAGGGCAGGCACAGTGGAACCCTCCAGGCTTAGGAGTGCAGGTTCCATGGTTGTGACAAGGTTGTGAGAGACAAGCATCGGGTTCGTTTGAGCAATTCTGTCCACTGTAGCCTGGGGCACACTGAAGGCAGACAATGTCAGGTAAAGAGCACTGGGTAAGCGGAGCCCAGGATGTTCTGCTCAGACTCCACCTTCCAGCTCAACAACATTGCCCAGCTCACCATCCATTACTGTCACAGGCAGCTCAATCTTTATGGCTTAACACATACTACACGGCTTAATCATCCCCAGTCCCAAATGACGACTGCAACACATTACCACTAAACATAGTCCCATTTTTGGTAAAACCTCCTAACACACCCTCCAGACTCTCTCATACTTTATAAATCATAAGCATCTACTGAATGCCCATTTTGTGTCAGGCACTGTTTGAGGATGTTTTGATCATTGATGTCAACCACAACAGGGAGATGGCTAACATGTATTGCATGATTTAGACATGTAACCTTAATGGAGAAAAAAACTTACTTCCTAACACTTTATATGGATTATTTCTTTTGACCCTCACTTGACAGATAAGGAAATTGAATCCCAGAAAGATGATGTATTCTACCATAAGCCAGATCTCTAGTCTCTGTGTTGTTTTTTTTGGTCAGTCATAGGGCTTTAACTCTCAGCCTGGGCACAATCCCTGAGCTCTTCAGCTCAAGGTGAGTGCTCTACCAGTTGAGCCACAGTGCTACTTCCAGTTTTCCGGTGGTGAATTGGAGAGAAGAGTCTCATGGAGGCTGGCTTTGAACTGCGATTCTCTCAGCTCTCAGCCTCCTGAGTAGCTAGGATTACAGGCGTGAGTCACTGGTGCCCGGCTTGTTTTGTCTGGTTTTTGACAAGGTCTCACTATATAGCCTAGGCTGGCCTCAAACTCATAAGGATTTCCCCTCTTCCTTTTGAGTGCTGGGACAACCACTCTGCTGGTGAAAAGATCACTGAAAGGATCTGTAGCATGTGCCAGGTGCTTGCAAGAGGGAGGAGAGATTGCAAGAGTAGAATACAGGAAAGCCTTGAAGAGTCAGAGAAAAAAAGATTTACAAAGAATCTGAAGAGTGGCCCAGGAAGCTGGTAGGAATGAGTGAAGGAGTGTTTTGGAAAACTGGAGGAAAGAGTGTTTCATTAAAGATGGTGTGAAGCTAAGTAATGATTACACACAAGTCCACTACCGATCAGTACACTGCATGGGAAGGCATATATTACTCTGTAGTCCCAGCATTTGTGAGATGGAGGCAGGGGGATCTTGAGTTTGAATCTAGCTACATAATGAGATTTTGTCTCAGACAAAAAGTTCCTAGTAGGGCTGGGAAGGTGGCTCAATGGTAGAGTACTTGCCTCGCATGCATGAGGCCCTGGGTTCGATTCCTCAGCACCACATAAGCAGAAAAAGCCAGAAATGGTGCTGTGGGTCAAGTGGTAGAGTGCTAGCCTTGAGCTGAAGAACTGAGGGACAGTGCCCAGGCCCTGAGTTCAGGCCCCACGACTGAAAAAAAAAAAAGTTCATCGTAAGCGTTAAAAAGTGAAGTGTGTCTTTGATTAAAAGCCATGGTCCTGGTTCAGGAATCAGGCATCATAACCTAGATTGCCAAGCAAAGGATTTTTCCCAGGCTAGAGAGACATTGGGGTGCTCCCAGAACACCATCAAGTAGAGTAGGGTGGGAAAATACATTCTAGGTAGAGGCAATAACAAAGGAAAAAGCCTGAGAGATTAGAATCAGAATGGCTGAGTAAGAAAGCTAGGGTAGTTTTATGTTGATAGATCAGGGAGGATGTAGAACAGTGGAGATAAGGACAGATAAGACCTGGGAGGTGGGCTAGGATAAGTTAAATGCAGTGCCTGGGGCTTTATTCAGAGAAGATTGAAGTCAGTGTAGGTGTTAATCATGGGAGTGACAAAAGAGTCAGCTCCTAGTTCTTAGTACAGTACTCGGGTAATAGTTTGAAAACTAATCTAGTCCTAGCTACTCAGGAGGCTGAGACCTGAGGATCCTACTTCACAAAGCCAGCTTGAGCAGGAAAATCGGTGAGACTCATCTCCAATTACCATACACACATGAGCATGCAAAAAAGGAAGTGGAGCTGTGGTTCAAATGGTAGAGCACTAACCTTGAGCACAAAAGCTCAGGAATTGCATCCAGACAGGATTGGCAAAACAGAAAACAAAGCAAAACTAAACAATACAAGTATAAGGGGATGATGGTGAGGAGGTTGATGGCAGTATCCAGGTGGAATATAACAAAAGCCCGGACTAAAGCAGTGGGAACTAGGTGAGGAGAAAGGACAGGATTTGAGATATATTTGGGAGGCAGAATAGCTTGGCCTGATGATTGGTTGGATGCATGGGGTAAAGGAAAGTGAGAAAAATTGGGTACATTGGGTTCTCATTCACTGTCACTGCCATGTGTCATCTCCAGCCTACCCTTGTCTTCTGTCTCCTCTCAATCTCTTACCTGGCAAAGATACCCATCAGGCTGTGCCACGCAGGTAGCCCCATATTGGCAGGGCTGGGACTCACAGGGGTTCACATGGTCCTGGCATAACCTGCCTTGGAACCCTGGAGGGCAGTGGCAGAAATAGGAGGGGCCTTTGTCCATGCAGAGGCCTCCGTTCTGGCACAGGGCAGAGACCTCTATGCCTAGGGAGAGAGCCAAACAAGAAGAGATGAAGCTAAATGTGGGGTAGATGAATGGGAAGCCACTAATGTTGCAAAGTAGTATGCTCTGAAGCCTGAGGCATGAATAACTCCTGACCCAGAAGAGGTTTAAACTTCAGGTTCTCCCTTCCACCTTTCCTACTAGAATGTGAGAGCAATCATTCTTCTTAAGCCTGTTAGAGTGTTGTAAGTGACTGTTGACTTGTCTTTAAATAGGTCTTTAGCAAGAAAGACCTCAAGGGAAATGTCACGTTGGGGGCGTGTGGTTTTACTACTGTCCCTAAGTTTCCCATCTATTCTGATTATTCTGTTGTCCTCTCATGCTGTGTCACAGACATCATCCCCTAAGCCCACAGTAGTGTCTTTCCTGAGCTCTTATTATTTCAAACTATTTGAATAAAGTGTGTGTGTGTTTGTGTGTGTGTGTGTGTGTGTGTGTTTGTGTGTGCGCACGCACGGGCACATGTGTGCACCAGTCCTGGGGTTTGAACTCAGCTTAGATGCTGTCCCAGAGCTTTTTTTTTGCTCACAGCTAGCACTCTACAACTTAAGCCACAGCTCCACGTCTGACTTTTTGGTGGTTAATTGGAGATAAGGGCCTGGCTTTGAACTGCGACCCTTGGATCTCGGCCTCCTGAGTAGCTAGGATTACAGGTGTGAGCCACTAGCATCCAGTTAAGGAGGCATTTTTCTACAAGAGGGTTGGTGTAACCTTAGAAGAGGGTCTGATGAAATTTATTGACTGTCCACACTGGCTGAGTTTCAACTTCTGAAATGAATTACATTCTTGGTGGTTGTGTGAAGCTGGAATCCTGTTAACTGGAGTAGTTGGTGTAGCTTGAATTGTGTTGAATGTGGTATTAGAAATGGAGTTGTGTTAGGCTCCGGTGGGTAGTGAACTGTAGAATGAGTAAATTGCAGTGTGCTGTTCTGGTCTCAGGTGGCGGTTTTGGTCACAGGCTGTGTGGCTGTGCTGAGAGATGGGGAGAGGAGGGCACTCTGTTTTCTCTCTCTGTTCTCTGGTCAGTGCCGAAGCTGGTACCTTGGTTCATTGCAGCCTTCTGGCAGGAAGACAGTGGGAAGTTACAAAGGGGCCCGGTCCACCCCTGGAGGCATAGGCACTGGAAGGAGGGCCCATTCTGCAGGCAGCGGCCGTTGTTTGGACAGGGCTTCTGGGCACATAAGTCCATTAGAGTCTGAGCGTTGGGAGGGAACATGAAATAGAAAATTAGCTTCCTAGGCCTAGAGATAGACTTCTACCAATCCTCTTCCTCATGAATAGACTGGAACAGGTGCCCCCTCCCCCTTTTCTTTTTATTCCCACATTCCAAGAACAGCCTCACCCATTCTCTTCTTCATTCCTTCTTTCCAAACAAATCTCAAGTGAGACCCCCCAACTCCTAGACCTCCTTATCTCTCTTCGTGTGGACATTTTCCCCACACTTCCTTGCGGCACGTTTCATCGCTAACCTTGTTACCTCCTCCCTTCTTGGCACATTGGGCTCATTGCACCTCACCTGGCAGCTGTCTCCTGTGTAGCCAGGGGGACAGAGGCAGCGGGGACCCTGAGGACCATCTTGGCAGGTTGCCCTGTTCCTACATGGGCTGGACAAGATAGAGACAGGGCACAGTAGAAAGATGGTCTGGGAAATAAAGGGCAGGGGAGTAGGCGATGTCTTGGGGTGACAGGCCAGGAGGGGAAGCAGGACAGAGGGTGTGGAGTGGGAGGTCAAGTGGAGAGGAAATGTGGGAAAGCTGAGGGCTCCCACCTTTCCTCCAGGGGTCTTGGTGCCCTGCTCACCTGTCTGCGCAGCTGGGGTAGATCTTTTCCTCACAGCGTGGGCCCTGAAAGCCCGTGGCACAGAGGCAGGAGGGGGTGCCAGGCCTGTTCACACAGGTACCCCCATTGAGGCACGGGGCTGGAGAGAGGAGGCTGTGAGGGTTTGGGTTCCTTGCCTGTAACCTGGCCTGTGACCTCAGTTACACCACATGCAGGATTCACATCCCCCATCAAAACACCACCTCATTACCATCCACCTTTTTTTTTTTTTCTTTTCTGGTCCTGAGGCTTGAACTCGGGCCTGGGCACTGTCCCAGAGCTTTTGTACTCAGGGTTAGCGCTCTACCCACTTGAGCCACAGACAGCTCTACTTCTGGCTTTTTGTGGTTAGAGATAAGAGTCTCATGGATTTTTCTGCCAGGGCTGACTTTAAACCATGATCCGCAGATCTCAACCTCCTGAGTAGCTAGGATTACAGGCGTGGGCTACTGCGCCGGGCCCATCTAATTAACTTTCAACAAGTATGCCACAGATACCCTGTCCAGTTTAATCCCCTCTGGTTCATCTCCAGGACATGGTAGGCACTCACCAGATTCACAGTGGTCAGTAATGGTTTGGCAGTGGGACCCTGTATGGCTTGCAGGGCAGGTGCAGGAGTGGCTGCCAGGACTGGGGATGCAGGAGCCACCATTGAGACAGGGTCTCGAGTGACAGGCTGTCACCTCTTCACTGCAGGTGGGCCCTGAGGGAGCAGGTAGGGTCTGATAAAGGAGATCCTCTTTCTCCTTCTACTTTCTTCTTCTACTTCTGTGTCCCTTCCCTTCCTTATCCTCATCCAACCTCCCCTTATTCCCCTCACCTCCTGTATATCACTTGGGTCTCCTGAACCCCATGTTCTGTTCTTGGTGATAACTGAGTTGCAGAGCCCTTAACCATATACTTAACTCTTAGGATAGATTTTTGTATGTGATGGTAGTGGGGCTTGAACTCCGGGCCAGAGCACTGTTCCTTTAGTTTTTTTTTTTTTCTCTCAAGGCTAGCACTCTGACACTTGAACCACAGCTCTACTTCCCATAGGCTTAACCCTTGGTTTAGGGGGTGACTAGCTCTGGGGCCTCACCTGTGTAGCCAGTGGGGCAGGTGCAGTTGTAGCCAGAGGGCTGGGGGTAGCAGGTGCCCCCGTGGGCACAGGGTGTGGAATTGCAGTCCCCCAGTTCAGCCTCACACTCTGGCCCCGTCCAACCCGTATCACACACGCATGAGGATCTGATCATAAAGAGAAAAGGGAGGCGATGTCTCTTCTCCTGGGAAATCCTTGCCCCTTCCTGTTGGCTCCCTTATGACCTCCTCTTCTTCTAGCACGGAGATTCTGAATTCTCTGTTCAGGACCTTTGTTCTCATCAGGTCCCTTCTCAGCCCACTCCCCATCCACTCATTAAAAAAAATTATAGTAAATATATATGTATATTTCTTCCCAAACATCTATTCTCTAAAAATATAAATGTGTGTGTTTTTGTGTATAAATCTTCTTTTGTATGTGTCTGTCCTGGGGCTTGAACTCTGAGCACTGTCCCTCAGCGCTTCAGCTCAAGGCTAGTGCTCTACCACTTGAGCCACAGAACCACTTCTGGCTTTTTCTGTTTATGTGGTGCTGAGGAATCGAACCCAGGGCTTCATGCATACAAGGCAAGCACTCTATCATTGATTCACTTTCCCAGTCTCTCTCTCTCTTTCTTTCTTTCTCTCTTTCTTTCTTTCTCTCTTTCTTTCTTTCTTTCTTTCTTTCTTTCTTTCTTTCTTTCTTTCTTTCTTTCTTTCTTTCTCTCTTTCTTTCTCTCTTTCTTTCTCTCTTTCTTTCTTTCTTTCTTTCTTTCTTTCTTTCTTTCTTTCTTTCTTTCTTTCTTTCTCTGTCTCTGTCTCTCTCTCTCACATACACACACACACACATACACACACATCTTCAGAATGAAAATAGTCATTTTGCCGGGCGCCAGTGGCTCACGCCTGTAACCCTAGCTACTCAGGAGGCTGAGATCTGAGGGTCACTGTTCAAAGTCAGCCCCGGGCAGGAAAGTCCATGAGACTCTTATCTCCAATAAACCACTGGAAAACCGGAAGTGGCACTGTGGCTCAAGTGGTAGAGTTCAGGCCTTGAGCTGGAGAGTGCAGGGACAGCATCCAAGCCTAGAGTTCAAGCCCCACGACTGACCCACAAAAAAAAAAAAAAAGAAAAAAAAAAGAAAATAGTCACTTTGCTTCCTTTGCTCTAGGCTTCCCCCCCCCATGCCTGTAACCCACGCTGAATAGATAATATCTAATCAAAACTGAGCTGACCTTGCCATTTCTGTTCTTCTTCTATTCTGACCCTCTACTCCTCTGCTTCTTGCTCTATTTGAACTCTCCTCTCATTGGGAAACACTTATTGGCTAAGCCCTCCTAAGGGCTTTGTTCTGCCCTAAGGACTTTGTCATTTCTTTCCAGTTCCCCATTGGCTTTTACCCAGTGACCTGATCCCTCACCTGCTGTCTACTGGCCCAGCTAAGGACCCAGAGAAGGGGACAAATGAGGAGGGCTTGGACGGTATTACCTCTGGCAATGTCCATGATGGCAGGTGCAGTTGTCCTGAGCAGGCACACAGCCAGGCCTTCCATCGGGGCAGAGACAGTGGGGTTTATCTCCTGGATCCTGGCATTGTTGCTTGGCTTGACATAGGTTGAGTTCACACAAGGGAGTGTCACAGGACTGGCCTGAGGGTTTGTGAGGAGACATTAGAGAAAAAACGGAGCCCTTCATGTCTTCATGGGGCCAATACATGTGTGTGTGCCAGTCCTGGGGCTTGAACTCAGGGCCTGGCCACTGTCCCTGAGCTCTTTTGCTCAAGGCTAGTGCTCTACCACTTCTGGTTTCTGGTGATTAATTGGAGATAAGAGTCTCACAGGCTTTCCTGTGCAGGCTGCTTTCGAATTGCAATCCTCAGATCTCAGCCTCCTGAGTAGTGTGGCTGCACTGAATAATTTTTTTTTTGGGTCTGGTCGTGGGGCCTGAACTCTGGGCCTGGGCACTGTCCCTCAGCTCTTCAGCTCAAGGCTAGCACTCTACCACTTGAGCCACAGCGCCACTTCCGGTTTTTTCTTTTTCTGCTTATGTGGTGCTGAGGAATTGAATCCAGGGCCTCATGCATGCAAGGCAAGCGCTCTACCACTGAGCCACCTTCCCAGCCCCTGCACTGAATAATTTTAAGGGGTGCCATTCTCATTCTCTCATATCCCAACCATTAAGCAGCCACTATGACCTCTGTTCCACCCCAAATAGACTCAAATATTCTTCCAGTTCTGCCTAACACCTTCCCTGCTGACCTGTGAAGCCAGAGGGGCAGAGGCAAAGGAAAGCTCCTGGGAGATCAAGGCAGCTGGCTCCGGTGGGGCAGGGGCCACTTAGACACTCATCCACTTCAGTCTCACACTGTGGCCCTTCAAAGCCTATAGCACAGGGGGAGGGTCAGGAACCGCACAGACATGTGTCATTCTCTTTTCCCTCCGACTGCTTGGACCCCAGTTTACCTGGGAGACACTGGCAGTGGAAGGCCCCAGGCTGGTCTTGGCAGTGACCCCCATTGGCACAGGGAGAGCTTGTGCACTCGTCCATGTCCTCCTCACACTGGGTGCCCGTGAACCCTGGTGGGGAAGGGAGTGGGGGGGGTATGTGGAGGGGAGGTCAAGGTCATATGGGAAGAACAACATAGTTCCCTCTTTTGTCAGGGAAGGTGAGCCTGCAGGCCGTCCTGGAGAAGACCCTAGGCAGTTGAGTGTGGAGCAACATCATGGTCATTCAGAAAGCACGAAGCTCTGCTCCTGCCAGCTGTGTGACTGTGGGCTAGCCAACACCCTTTGCTCTAGTGTTCTCCTCGGTAGTAGGGAATAATTGAGGCCACTGGGTGGGAGTGCAGTTCAGTGGTGGAGCATCTGTCTAGCAAGTGCAAGGACACTGCAAGGATTAGATAATGTAATAATTAAGGGCCTGCCTGTCCTAGGGTAAATATTCAATCCATGTAATTATTTTCATAGCGGGGAGCTGAGGGATGTCTGACAAAGATGGAGAAGAAAGGTCTGGACAGCTCTCCTTGGGTCCATGGTGGCCTGGGCCTCTCACACACAGAGTACACAGAAAGAGGTAGCTGGCGATTTGGGAGGTCAGAGATAAGGGCGGGGAGTAGGCAGGGGAAGATTTGGGGATATGAAGAGACTGTGGGGAGAAATCGGGAACTCCATGGACAGGCTAGGGAAAGCTGAAATTTGTACCCACCAGGCTGGCAGACGCACAGGAAGCCATTGAGCAGGTCCTGACAGCTAGCGTGGTTCAGGCATGGATCCGAGGCACACTCATTGATCTCCACCTCGCAGAGGGTCCCTTCTAAGCCTGAGGACAAGGGGCGTGGTCAGGGCAGGGCTCAGCAAGGCCTTGGTGGCCCCGTCTTCTTCCTGGGAGAAGATCTATTAGGTTCTTGTCAAGCTACCTATTCCTCCCTGGGTGCTGTCTAGCTGTGGGGTGGACTGATAAACCCTGATGCTCTTGGTGGTGTATCTCCTGCTGGTATGAGAGGAAGTGACTTGTGGGGCCCCCCGCAGATGGTTGGGCTCAGTCCTGAAGAGACTAGTGGGCTTCTGCCTGGAGGGTGGTGGTTCACTTGTCTAGTTCTACCTAAACAGGCCTCCATGCCTACCAACCAGGGAGGGGGCCAGGAGGGGGTGGGGTTCAAGGGCATTTGGTAATGTGTGTTGGTCCTTGGCTTTGTGTTCATCCAAGCCTTCACCATCTCACTCTGAACTTGAGTCACATCAACTGTGGACCTCACGGCCTCCCTCTTCCTGCGTGGAGAGGCTGCCTCGATTTTGCCCTGGTACCTTGTCCCTTGGATTATTGAACAGCTTTCTCCACTTTTCTAGGCTCGTCTGTGGATGGCCTGAGCCATGATACTTGGGTGCTTGTTAAATAAAATGTTGAAGTCCTGGGTTTGAGTCTTGATTTTGCCACTTAACGAGCTGTGTGACTTTGGACAAGCCCCTCAACCCCTTTGTGCCTCAGTTTCTTCATTTATCAAATGACCTCTGGGTTATTGTAAAGAGTAGCTGAGATAGTAGTGTCTGTGAGCTGCTTAGAGGGTTCCTGGTATGAAGTCAACTGGTTTCATCCAGCTGATACTAATCTGTGGTTCTCTCCCTAGGAGGACATTGCCTGTCTATGAAACTAGCCTGGAGGTGAGGCTGCCTTGCAGCATTCCTTTCTTATTGCACAGAACAAGCACACAAGCCATCTGGAATTTTAAGGGTTTACCCTTTATGCCTACAGGGGAGAGTTTATGTGATTAAGGAAGAACATTCTGGATTGGCATAAGCAGAGTTTGCTATGTGGAAAGCTGCCATCCTCCCATCCCTTGTGGGCCAGCTAGGGGTAGTGGTTGTGTACTCTGTGATGATCATGAAATGACTGGAGGTCTCTAGAGTTGGACAGTGCACAAACTCAACTACTACTTGTAGGCCCCCCCTCCAGGGGGGGTCATGGATGTCCTGGGGAGGAGTAGGGAGAGGAGAAACATTCTGTAATAACTGACCCCCAATTGGCTTCAGACTATCCTTGCTTTGGAGGGACAATTCCCATTGGATTCAAGATTAGTTCTCTGTCCCCTCCACTCAAGTTCTCATCTGGCTGTACCTGGTGGGCAGAAGCAGTAGAAAGTGGCCAGTAGATCCACACAGGTGCTCCCTGGGCGGCAGGGCTGGGACTTGCACTCATCGTGGTCAGCTTCACAACGGGAGCCCGTGTAGCCAGGAGGGCAGAGGCATTTGAAGGAGCCGGGGGTGTTGAGGCAGGAGCCGCCATGTTCACAGGGACTGGGGCCTTGCTGGGCTGGGAGGAGAGAAAAACTGGGTATCTACAAGGATCCAGAGTGAAGAGGGCAAAGGGCTTAGAGAGCCAGGGAAAGCATGAGGGCCTCTTTGTGGTAGAGGAGGGGCTTGCGTGTTCATGGTGGAGAAATCCATGGGGTCAGGAGGGCCGAGCACTGGGGAGAAGGTCATGCAGGAAAGAGATGCCAAATTGGAACCAAATTCAAGAATAAAGGAGCTATTTGGTTTTCAATTTTTTTTTAGGTCTGGTCGTGGGGCCTGAACTCTGGGCCTGGGCGCTGTCCCTCAGCTCTTCAGCTCAAGGCTAGCGCGCTACCACTGAGCCACCTTCCCAGCCCATTGGTTTTTAACTTGAAAGCAATTTGCTGTGTACTCTGTTCAGTGTAGCCATGTGTCCGGACTCAGAAAGGCTCTTCTGTGGGGAGCCTCACCCATCTGACACTCATCCAGGTCCTGGTGGCAGGTGGGCCCTGAGTAGCCAGGCTGGCACAGGCAGAGCGTGGAGCCTGTCAGGGGGTTGGTGCTGCACTGGGCGTTCTCATGGCACGGCTGGCTCTGACACATGTCTTCCAGGTGGCACAGAAGGCCTGTGGGGGCCGGGGAGGGGGTAAGGCTGGCACAGGCTGCTTGAAGGCTTCCAGCTGCGCTCTTTGTGCTTCTCTGGCTTTCTACTTCTGCCTCCCACCTCCCCTTCCCCCTCTGCCCTCACCTGTGCGTCCAGGAGGGCACAGGCAGGAAAAGGAGCCCACGTGGTCAATGCAGGTGGATCCGGGGGCGCAGGTGGCCGTGAT
This sequence comes from Dipodomys merriami, assembly GCF_024711535.1. Classification (NCBI taxonomy): domain Eukaryota; kingdom Metazoa; phylum Chordata; class Mammalia; order Rodentia; family Heteromyidae; genus Dipodomys; species Dipodomys merriami. Next base: position 10,940,457 of record NW_027202937.1, on the reverse strand, counting down.
GCAGTCATCCAAGTTCTCCTCGCAAACTGTGCCTCCCCAGCCACTCACGCACACGCAGTGGAAGCTGCCAGCGGAGTTCTGGCAGGTACCCCCATTTCTGCAGCGAGGGGGACCCTGTGTCTCACATTCATCCACATCTTTGGAGCAATCCCAGCCTGTAAGGGAGGAAGGAAGAGGGCAAGGGCTGGAGCTGGGAGCCTGGAGAGGAAGGGAGGCTGGAGTTCCGAGCTGGACCCCTGGGCAGCATGAACTTGGCTGAAGCAACTCACCTGTCCAGGTCTCTGGGCAGACGCAGGTGTAGGTGCCTTGCCCATCCTGGCAAGCAGCCCCGTTCTGACACTGGTGCCTGATACAGTTGTCGGGAGTCACTTCACAGTCCAGGCCTGTGATTCCTGACAGGGTCACGGGATCAGCGGGAGGGGGAAAGCTAAAGGAGATGACCCTCCCTGCCCAGAGAGGGGGAATGTGGGAAAGCCCCCCGCCCCCGTGAGAAACACACCTGGGGGACAGAGGCAGAGGTGAAAGGTGGCATCTCGCCCTGGCACCAGCTGGCAGGTGCTCCCGTGTGGACAGTCCCCAGAGGAGCAGGGTCCCTTCCGGAGCTCACAGTGGGAGCCCTCCCTCCCCGCAGGGCAGACACACTGGAAGGAGCCCAGGGTGTTCTGGCAGAAGGTGCCCCTAGGGCAGGGTCCTGGATCCAGGAAGCACTCGTTGATGTCATGTTGGCAGAGATGGCCCTCAAAACCAGGTGGGCAGCGGCACTGGATCTGGGGGTATGTGGCCAGACATACACCTCCATTTAAGCAGGGGTTGGCAGAGCAGAAGTCTGGAAGCTGGCACTGCTCACCTGTGGTGGGGCAGAGAGATGGTGCTGGCACTACGCAAACCCAGCTCACCTGAGCTTCCTCAGCTCTCCTGGAGGGGGATTTCTGTGTTTGTTTCATATCTGTCTCCGTGTGTGTGTGTGTGTGTGTGTGTGTGTGTGTGTGTGTGTGTGTGTGTGTGTGTGTGTGTGTGTGTGTGTGTGTGTGTGTGTGTGTGTACATAGGTATTGGGGGCTTGAACTCAGGGTCTGGCTACAGCTCCACTTTTTGGTGGTTAACTGGAGATAAGAGTCTCACAGACTTTCCTGGCCAGGCTGGCTTCAAACTGTGATCCTCAGATCTCAGCTTCCTGCATAGCCAGAGTTACAGGTATGAGCCACCAGGTGCTTGTCTCTCTTTGCTCTGTTCTGTCACTCCTACCTTAATTTTGCCATGCCTTTGGAGGGTTATATGAGGGCTGTCCTCATTTTCAGCATGGAAAGTGAAACAGATACCTAATGGGGGGAGTATGACGAATTGGCCTTACCTGGGGAAATTTGGGACAGAGGGGAGGGGAGGGGCCTAGAGCATGTCTTCTTAGGCGAGATTAAAAGTATCTAGCATCTGCAGGCAGGAGACTCAGGTTGACACCTCACTGTGCCACAATGGTTTGCATGCTCCTAGGTGAGTCACTTTGCTTTCTGATTCTTCATGGTTTCTTCCCTTCCTTTCTTCCATCCTTCCTTCCTTCCTTCCTTCCTTCCCTTTCCACCTTCCCTCCCTTCTTCCCTTCCTTCCTTTCTTTTTTAAAGCAGGACTAGGATTTGAACTCAAGGCTTCATACTTGCTAGGCAACTCCTCTTCTATTTGAGTCATGCCCAGCCCTATTTATTAGGTGTGTAAGATGACCAGGATACTGATGAGGAGGACACGGAGCAGCCGTGTGCCCCAGTGGTTAATGGCAGTAGGAGCAGTGTCAGTGGCGGTGGCGGTGGCCATGGCAGGAACCACCAATTGCTGCACCCATAACATGGACCAGACACTGAGCTAAGTAAGCATTTCCTGGGTATCATTCCCCTCTCCTCCGCTTTTTTTGGGTAGGTCATTGTGCTTGAACTCAGGGCCTGGATGCTGTCCCTGAGTTTTCTGCTCAAGGCTAGTGCTCTACCACTTTATTTTTTGTTTGTTTGTTTTTTTGGGTCCAGTCATGGGGCCTGAACTCTGGGCCTGGGCGCTGTCCCTCAGCTCTTCAGCTCAAGGCTAGCGCTCTACCACTTGAGCCACAGTGCCACTTCTGGCTTTTTTCTTTTTGCTTATGTGGTGCTGAGGAATCGAACCCAGAGCCTCTGGCATGCAAGGCATGTGCTCTACCACTGAGCCACCTTCCCAGCCCTCTACCACTTTATACAACTGCTCCACTTCTGGTTTTCTGGTGGTTTACTAGAGGTAAGAGTCTCACTAACTTTCCTGCCAGGGCTGGCTTCAAACCCTGATCCTCTCAGTCTCCTGAGTAGCTAGGATTACTGTACAGGCATGAGCTACCAACTCCTGGCTATCATTCCCTTTTATGCACTCAACAACCTTAAAAAATGTGGACAAAGACGGCACTATTCAGGCTCAAGTCTGCAATCCTAGCTACTCAGGAGCCTGAGATCCGAGGGTGGGTTCAAAGCCAGCCCTGGCAGGGAAAGCTGTGAGACTTATCATCAACTAACCACCAGAAAAACCAGACGTGGCACTGTGGCTCAAAGTGATAAAGTGCTAGCCTTGAGCAAAAGAGCTCAGGAACAGTGCCCAGGCCCTGAGTTCAAGCCCTAAGACCTACAAAACAACAACAACAACAACAATGTGGGTAGTAGGCTGGTCACCAAGAACCTAGACAGCTTCTGTATCTCATGCCAGATTATTGGCTAGTCAGTAGTGGGACTGGCATTTGTCCCTGTTCTAAGGCAAGGTTAGATCCCTTTCTCTGGGATGCATTCCAAACTTCTCCCTCAGGGTCAGATCACTCCAGCATGATCCTGTCCTGTCCCACTTTCCAGGTGCTGTGGTTAGCACACACTACTCAGAAGGGGGTGGGGGAAATCATGGTCTACATGCACAAGGTGCAGAAGATGCATAGTAAGACAAGCAATAATCACATTGCAATGGCTATCTGGAGGACAGTTGGAAGGGCCCAGGAGAGGCAGGAAGATGGCACACTCAGGAGGCTCATGGCACCCTTAGCTTGGAAATATTCCAACTAGTTTGGAAATACTTCAGTACGTTAGCAGTCACATGCTGATGAATGTCAGTCTTGCGTGAACGGCTTCCTTACCAAGAAATTTCTTCTTGACTCTTCTGGCTTCTATCTTCTCTCAGGCTCCAGTTCTTCCTCCCGCCACCACCACTGCCTTGCCCAGTCACCTGCCTGTCCCTTCTTGGCATTCCCACCAGAGCTTACCTGTCCAACCAAGCTCGCAGGAGCACTGGGGGCGGCCTGAGGCCTGAAGGTAGCAGCGGCCCCTTTCAGAACAGAAGGAGGAAGGGCAGAGGTTTTCCAGCTGGACTTGGCACCTCTTGCCAGTGAAGCCAGTGGGACAGATGCAGAAGAAGCTGGGGGCCGTTGGAGAGGGGAGTCTAGAGGAGTGAGGGGATGTGGGAAGTAGGGTTTGGCAGCTGCCCCCATTCTGGCAGAGCTGGGCATCCTGGCAGGGGTCAGCAAACTGGCACATCTCACCCAGGAAGCCAAGAGCACACCTGGAAGCGGGGAAAGAAAAGGAAAAATACACAACTGGGCTTCTCTTCTCTTTTCTCTCCCTTCTCTCTTTCTCCTTCATTTGTTTCCTTCATCTTCACTTCCTCCCTTTTTTCTCTTCCCCACTCCCCACCACTTCCTTCCCTGCTCCCCTTCTCCTGACAGTCTCCCCTTCTCCTGCCAGTCTCCCCTTCCCCAGGAGCCTCACTCACTGGCAGATCCCTTGTCCCCAGGACCGGCTCAGGCAGGTGCCTCCATTGGCGCAAGGTTCTGGTAAACTTCCACACAGCAGGCCTGGTGATGGAGAGGGAGGAGGAGCTGGCCCTGGGGGCCTGTGCCTCCTTCAGGTGCTCCGGGGAGATCTGCCTCAGTATCCCCTGTGTCCACATGGCCCCCAAACTACCCTCTCTTTACCGCCTGATCCCAGTCCCCCACGTGGTCCCAACTCTGTGGATGTGAGGCCTCTCTCATTCCCAGCCCCCTTTCCTGTTTATTCTCTGGCCTCCCAAGAGCAGCCTGGCTCCATCCCTCGGAAGTAGGACAACAGGGATCAGGAGGGGCCCCAGGGAGGTGAATGGCTGAGATGTAGAAGGGATTTCCTCCAGGAAGGGCCTAGTATTGAGCCACTGGGGGGTGGGAACAGCTGGACAGGAAAGGGACTTAGTGAGACCTTCCACATCTCCATCTCTGTTCTTCTCATGCCTTCTCTCAGGTAATTGGTCTAATTGGTCTGTGGCTCCCTTCCCTGTGTGACTTGGAGAACTCTGTCTCTTAGCTCCAGGGCCAGCTGGGTTTGCCCTGGTGGACACCCCCTCTTACCCATCCCCCCCCCTCCGAGCAGTCACCACCCCTGGCACCAGGCCCAAAACTTGGGTCTGAGTCGCTCCTGTGGCAGTCAGCTCTCCCTGCAAGCTGTGCCCATTTGGGAAAATGGATCTCCTTCATCCACTATTCTTTCGAAGCCTGAGGCTCAGCTTCTCCCCTGCCCCAACCCCACCAGACATCCCCCTAAGGGAGATGGTTTCCCCCCATCCCTCCCACCTCATGCCTCACCTCTGGCCGGGACAACTGGGGAACACAGCAGCAGCAGGAGCAGCGGCAGCAGCAGCAGGGAAGGGGGCTGCATTCCAGAGCCCCTGCCCCAAGCCCAGATCCCCTCTCCCTTTTCAGACAGCGACCCTCACAAGCCTCATAGAGGCCCTGCTACCCTGCTCCCAACGCCCCTTCCTCCTCCTCGGCCTGCTTTGAGCCTCGGTCTGAGCTGTTTCCTGAGTCACACAATGTCCTGGACACCCTAGTGATGGGAGGGAGGGCAGAGGAACATTGAGGGGGACGAGGGAGGGGCCTTCTGTCCCTGACTACCCCTGGGGAAGTGGGGAAGTTGTGCAGTGTGGCTGGAGGGCAGGTGATATCATGGGAGACCTGGCTTGGTTCCTGGGGTCTGGAGGTGGTCCCGAGCCATCCTGTTGGAGGATAGAATTTCTCCTTTCTAGAGATGGGCATTGCAAGGTGGCTGCCCCTGTGACCCAAGAGGCAGGACATGGGAACAGGATCTTCCTTTTCCTCTTCCCAGGAACGGCTGCTTCACTCCGGGTCAGTTCAGATGCTTCTCAGATGATCTTCAACTTGTTATCTGCAATGACTTACCTTGGCAGAGGGAACCCAGGGGACTTTCAGGCCTTACCTCAGCTCTGGCTGGGACTTCTTTTTCTCCCTCTGGGGAATGCATAAGATGCTGGGCTAGTTTGTTTTTTTTTTTTTTTTTTTTTTTTGAGGGGGAACCTTGGCCCTCCTTTAGAGAGGAATGTATAAAACTGCTACTATCCATGGTAAATGACTACTATTCTATGTTCTATTCCCAAATCTACTCCAATTCTAAAATTTTACATTTTGCCGATTATCTGGAGCAAACATTGACTTTGGGTAGCTTTGATTACAACTATCTCTGTTTCCCTTCACTGCAAGAGGACTCTGGGATGCCAAGAAGGACATAACATTGGAGGAAAGAACATCACAAAAGGGAATTCATTGTCTTGAATGCTCATGCTTCCTTCTTTTCTTTTTCCTTCCTTCCTTCCTTCCTTCCTTCTTTCCTTCCTTCCTTCCTTTCTTTCTTTTTGTTGTTGGTTGTAGGGCCTGAAGCCTGAACTCTGGGCCTGGGCGCTGTCCCTGAACTCTTCAGCTCAAGGCTAGCACTCTATCACTTGAGCCACAGTGCCACTTCCGGCTTTTTCTACTTATGTGGTGCTGAGGAGTCGAACCCAGGGCCTCATGCACCTTCCCAGCTTCCCAGCCTCATGCTTTCTTCTTGAGTCAACACAGGAGAGCTCCAAGGTCAGCTATACCCTGTATCACCAAGAACACAGTATCACCATATCTGGTGCCCCAGATGCAGCCTCGAGCACCTGGGACCTTCCCTGCCAAGGAGTGGACTTTACCAATACCAGCCTATTCCCTCTTTTCAAAACCCCTTTTATTTTGAAATGATTTAAAACTTACAGGAAAGAGGTAAGACCACTGAAAACAATTCCAGGATACTTTGCTTTACAATTATTACTATTATTTTTATTATTAATTATTTACACATTCTTTTTTTTTTTTTTTTTTTTTTTGGGTCCCGTCGAAGGCCTGAACTCTGGGCCTGGGCACTGTCCCTCAGCTCTTCAGCTCAAGGCTAATGCTCTACCACTTGAGCCACAGTGCCATTTCCGGCTTTTTTTTGTTTTTGGCTTATGTGGTGCTAAGGAATCGAACCCAGGGCCTCATGCATGCAAGCCAAGCGCTCTACCACTGAGCCACCTTCCCAGCCCTACCAGCCCTATAAAATACTGTATCAAACATAGAATAAAACATTTTTCCAAAATGCAAATGGACATTCTCTAGGCTGGACCTATGCTAGGCTACTAAACAGGTCTCAATGACTTTATTTATTTTTTATTATTTTTTTTATCGGTCGTGGGGCTTGAACTCTGCGCCTGGGCGCTGTCTCTCAGCTCTTCAGCTCAAGGCTAGTGCATGAGTCACTTGAGCCACAGCTCTACTTCCAACTTTTTTGGTGGTTAATTGGAGATAAGAGTCTCATGGACTTTCCTGTCTGGCCTGGCTTTGAATTGTGATCCTCAGATCTCAGCCTCCTGTGTAGCTAGGATTACAGGCATTAGCCATTAGATTGAACTCTGTGGTGTGTATGTGTATGTGTGTGTGCACGTGCGTGTGTGTGTGTGTGTGTGTGTTTGTGTGTGTGTGTGTGTGCATGGGTAGGCGTTGCATGCATGCATACATGCACACGTGTATATTTGCCAGTTCTGGGGCTTACATTTAGGGCTTGGATGCTGTTCCTGAGCTTTTGTTCACTCAAGGCTAGCATTCTACTGCTTGAGCCACAGCTTAGTGGTTAATTGGAGAGAAGAGTTTCATGGGCTTTTCCTGCCTGGTCTGGCATCTAACTGAGATCCTCAGATCTCAGACTCCGGAGTAGCTAGGATTACAGGTATAAGCCACCAGCACCTGGCAACTTACCAGAACTTTTTTTTTTGTCAGTCATGGGGCTTGAACTTAGGGCCTGGGCTCTTTTTGCAAGGCTAGTGGTCTATTACTTTGAGCCATTGTGCTACTTCTGGTTTTCTGGTAGTTAATTGGAGATAGAGGTCTCATACAAAATGTACTGTTTGGTGTTCATTTGGTCAGCCCAGGCTGGCACTGAACCACGATCCCTCAGATTTCAACTTCCTGAATAGCTAGAATGGCAGATGTGAGCCACCAGTGCCAGGCTACAAGAATTTTTGGGATGCAGATAATGCCACCATACAGTAAGCTTCCACTTACAACCCAAAAAAGAAATAGTTAAATTCAAAGCAAATAGAAGGAAGCAAAGAAGTGAATAAACTAGGAAATAAGAAAATAGTAGAAAAAAGGAGTGAAACCCACATTTCTTTCTTTCCCTCCCTTCCCTCCCTTCCTTCCCTCCTTTCCTTCCCTCCCTCCCTCCCTCCCTCGCTCGCTCGCTCACTTGCTTGCTTGCTTGCTTCCTTCTTTCCTTCCTTCCTTCCTTCCTTCCTTCCTCTCTCTTTTTCTTTCTTTCTTTCTTTCTTTTTTTTGGAGAGGGTTTTACTATGTAGCATAGGCTGGCCTTGAATACATGATCTTTCTGCTTCTACTACGTGAGCCACAGCTCCACTTCTAGATAACTGGAGAGAAGAGTCTCACAGAATTTCCTTCCTAGACTGGTTTCAAATTTCAGTCCTCAGATCTCAGCCTCCTGAGTAGTTGAGATTACAGGCATGAGCTACTTGCACCCATTTAGAAACAACTTTTACAACCCAAGTATGGCAATTCAAAAATGGAGAAAAGATTTAAATAGACATTTCAATAAAAAATGCACAAATAGACAATAAACACAAAATATAATGTTTGGTGCTCATTTAGCTTCTTGATGCCTAATTTTGGAACATTTTAGACAAACCATTGAATACTTTTGCTGTTCTCTCTTTTTCTTGCCCTTATGAGATTCCTATACCATGACTATTAGCTCTTTTTGTTAGAGTTTTGTGAATCTCTGGATGTGTTAATCTGTTTCAGTCTATTTTCTTTCCATTGTCTAAATTGAGTTACAGTAACTATCCTGTGGCATCAACTCCTATTTTTTCCCATTATTTTCATCATCATTGTCATCGTCATCATTGTCATCATCATCATCATCATCATCATCATCATCATCATCATCATCATCATTTTCTCATTATATGAGCTCAGGGCTTTATACTTGCTAAGCACATGTCTCGCAATGAACTACATTTCAGTTTCTCAACTTTCTTTAAAATGCCCATATCTCCTTTTCACAGACTGGAATGTTTGCATGGATATACATTGGGAATTTTTCGGCCCAGGCTGGCTTTGAATTGAATCCTCTGATCTCAATCTCCTAAGTAGCTGGGATTACAGGCATGAGCCACCAGTGGCTGGCTGCCTCTCCTCTTTTTATTTTTTGTTGGTTGTAGGGCTTGAATTCTGGGCCTGGGCGCTGTCCCTGAGCTCTTCAGCTCAAGGCTAGCGCTCTACTACTTGAGCCACAGCACCACTTCCAGTTTCTGAGTGGTTTATTGGAGATAAGAGTCTCACGGACTTTCTTTGCCCAGGCTGGCTTTGAACTGTGATCCTCAGATCTCAGCCTCCTGAGTAGCGTGAGCCACTGGCCCCCAGCTTACCTTTCCTCTTGATAAGTTAGTTTTCTCAGGTATTTTTTTTTTAACCACAGCTACAGTAAGATGACTAATACAGCTCTTTCCTCTGTTCTCCATTATTCTTACTAAAATCCTGCGGTGTTTGCTTCTGATCTGGACCCTTTCCCCAGCTGCCTGCTCTGCTTGGAAAGCTCCTATCTGGATGATGTCATAACCGTGGGAATGCCCTGATAAACCATCATGGCGGCTCCTTCTGGAAAGCCTGGTCTGTTGAAGGGGTGGTGCGCAGGGTCAGTGAAGCTCTCCCTGGCTGGAATGAAGATGGGCCTGAGCATGGCTCCTAACACAGCCAGTGTATCCTGTGTTGCCCCCCAAGGCAGCCGGCTGTGCCAGCTCCTTCCACCACCATATCCTTGACCTCAGCCCTTCGAATGTGATGGGGAAGCTTGGGGGACTGAACCCACAGGATTATGGGTTGATTGTGCAGCCATTTTAAATTTAGAAATAGCCACACAGATAGGCAAAAGTTAAATGCACTACAAATGTGCTGGTTGTGTTTTGGCTTTTTTTTTCCCCCTGAAGAGAAAAGCAATGATGTGCTTGGGTCTAGTATGAGGAAGACATCTATTAAAAGTATTTAAACATCTATAAGTATAAAAATTCATAAGCATGGGCTGGGAAGGTGGCTCAGTGGTAGAGTGCTTGCCTTGCATGCCTGACGCCCTGGGTTCGATTCCTCAGCACCACATAAGCAAAAAGCCGGAAGTGGCGCTGTGGCTCAAGTGGTAGAGCGCTAGCCTTGAGCTGAAGAGCTGAGAGACAGCACCCAGGCTCAGAATTCAGGCCCCACGACTGGACCCAAAAAAAAAAAATAAGTATAAAAATTCATAAGCATGGGCTGGGAAGGTGGCTCAGTGGTAGAGCGCTTGCCTTGCATACCTGAGGCCCTGGGTTCGATTCCTCAGCACTACATAAGCAAAAAGTTAAAACCCAGAAGTGGCATTGTGGCTCAAGTGGTAGAGTGCTAACCTTGAGCTAAAGAGCTGAGGGACAGTGCCCAGGCCCAGAGTTCAGGCCCCATGACCGGACCCCCCAAAAAAATTCATAAGCATATATGAATTCATATATACAGGACAAAATAAGTTAAACAATTGCTCAGCCTTTAGTAAATATCCCCAAGGTCCAAACCCCAGGGATCCAAAGGGTATGTGATTCTGCCCAGCTCCTCGATCTGCTGCGTGCTCTGCTTGGAAATCGCTCATCCACACGTGACATCACAGCGTCACCCCCGCGTTCTCCAAGATTCTCTTCCAATGCCATCTGCTTAAAAGCTGACACTATAAATTCACAGAAATCCTATGGAAGAAAGTGCATTTCTTTTTTTTTTAATTTAATTTAATTTTATTTGTGAACATACTGTACAGAGGAGTTACAATTACATGGGCAGGATAATGCGTACATTTCTTACCAAGCATTGCAGCCTCCTCCTTTGTTTACCCTTCACATCCGAAAGTGCATTTCTTTACAGAACTGTGTCATATCTTCCTTGGGGCCCTCTGCTGGGAAAGAAGAATCAAGGTCTCAAAAATGCCTTTTTAGTTGTATCCTCTGTGCCATAGATGCAGGGCAGTTACGTATCATACCTCTGTGAGTGTAAAATACCTTCTACCTGCTTTACAATATGTAGCCGTGACTGTGTTTTATCAGAGCTGTGTTTGATGATGTTAAGAATATTTTCTTCCCAGATGATGATTGAGGAGCTAATAAAAAAAATGGTGCCAGGTACCACAACAGTAACAGAGCTTCATATTTTTCTGTTTTTTCTAAATCATTTTTTTCTTTTTATTAATGGATGTGCTGGATGTCTAATTTTGTTCTGATGACTGCAGAATCTGGAAAAGCTGTTATTGCTATTGATGCTTAACATACTGCTATTATCGGTCCATATATATATATGTATACACACACACACACACACACACACACACACACACACACACACATATATATAGTTTGAATTTTTGGAAACTTTAGCTGTCAACTTTAGAAAAAGCATCCCAGTTTACCACATTGAGTTGGCATTTATAGAAATTAATAGTCATGTTGGTCTAGAAACGTTAAACTTAATTCATTCCTCCCCCCTCCATTTGTACAGGGGTAAATGCACTGTATTAAATATGTAAGGTCTTAGTGACATGGGATTGATTATAGAAACTAATAACATATTCTCTAAATAATGAAAAGGAATCAATTAATTTGTTTGGTTGCTCCATGACAGTTTCCCTTGACTAGAACAGGCAATCTTACGCTGGGGAGGCTGATGGGCCCCAGGGCTAAGCCTGAATCCAAGCTCATGTAAGAAACAGAACTCTGAGTCCTGGAGGGCAGGGCTCTGCCTGGGGCTTAGGAGTTCCCTGTTGGGGAAAGTATTCCCAGCCCTCTCCACGTCCCTCAGGGGCTGACTCCCTGAGCTGGCTGTGTACACGCGTGTCTCTTGCCCTGGGCGTGTTAGCCTTTGTTGAGTTTAGAGCCTCTGGCCTTACTTTCTGCAGTCGGTGACTGGAGAAACACCACCACAAAGCAATTTAAAACATGGATGAAGTAGACAGACCTTCCTGGACTTTGAGGTGAGCATGCAGTAGCATTAAGGTTTCCAGATGCCAGCCTGGTAGGGGGAAGGCTTGGATGAAAGTTGACATATCTCCAGTCAACTACTCAGAAAAAGTTGGAAGTGGCACTGTGGCTCGAGTGGTAGAGTGCTAGCCTTGAGCACAAAGAGGCACGGGAGAGTGCCTATGATCTGAGTTCAAGCCCTGGATTGGTTTAAAAAAATAAAAAGCCACCTTGGAGTGAGATTATATCAGTCACCATCTTTAGGAGCCTGTCCACCTGCCCTCCCGCATTTCTAGCAAGGGCGAAGATAGAGGGGAGCCAATGGAAATGATGAGCAGTTTTTTTTTTTTTTTTTGGGTCCGGTCGTGGGGCCTGAACTCTGGGCCTGGGCGCTGTCCCTCAGATCTTCAGCTCAAGGCTAGCGCTCTACCACTTGAGCCACAGCGCCACTTCCAGCTTTTTTCTTTTTGCTTATGTAGTGCTGAGGAATTGAACCCAGGGCCTCAGGCATGCAAGGCAAGCGCTCTACCACTGAGCCACCTTCCCAGCCCCATGATGAGCAGTTTTGATGGACAGTTCAAACTTGCAGGTATGATCTACAAGGTTCAAGTACCTCTCTGGGTTCACTTTGGGACACTTGATGGCAGGAAGCTATACAAAAAGAGCTAAACAGAATGGCTGGCAGTTAAGACTTGGGCAGAGAGAAAGTAAAGTTTTCTTTTTGTGTTTTTTTTAAACTGTCTTTTTTTTGTCTTTTCTTTTTGGTACTGGGGCTTGAACCCAGGATGCAGCACTTACTAGGCAAGTGCCTTGTCACTGAGCTACATACCAGCCCTAAGGTTTTTTTTTTTTTTAAATATAATTTCATTATTATGCATGGTAGGCAAGCACTCTATCACTAAGCCACATTCCCAACCCAAGGCTTTATTTTTGTTGTTGTTGTTGTTGGGCTTGAACTCTGGGCCTGGGCGCTGTCCTTCAGCTGGTCAGCTCAAGGCTAGCACTCTACCACTTGAGCCACAGAGCTACTTCTGGCTTTTTCTACTTTGTGGTGCTGTGGAATCGAACCCAGGGTCTCATGCATGCAAGGCAAGCACTCTACCACTGAGCCACCTTTCCAGCCCCAGGCTTTCCTTTAAAAAATTTGTTGTTGTTGTTGTTATTGTTATTGTAAAGGTGATATACAGAGGGGTTGCAATAAGTTACATAAATCAGATAAAGAGTATATTTCTTTTTAGACAATGTTACCTTTTCCCTTGTTCTCTCCCAGTTTTTCCTTCCCATCCCCACCCATAAGTTGTATAGTTCATTATCCCATCATAGTGTCTAGGGAATACCATTGCTGCATTTGTTCATCCTTTTTTCCTCCATTTCTGTGCCTCCCCTTACACTGCCAAAGACATATCCATGAACAAACAGAACACGAAGGAAGGAAAACAAAAACAGCAAAAAATATCTTGTTTTCATTTCCTGGAGTTCATTTCAATAAATATTATTCTGTATGATCAGATGCAGATAGGCATTGTGCCTTTGTGTTCCTCTCCTAAGGGTGTCCTCCTTTGGTCTCACTGTGTGTGAACGCCTACAGTCCTTTATAATTGTGACCTGGTATTTTAGATCTAGCACTAAGGGTTTGTTTGTTTGTTTTTGTCGATTGTGGGGCTTGAACTCTGGGCCTGGGCGCTGTCTCTCAGCTCTTCAGCTCAAGGCGAGCGCTCTACCACTTGAGCCACAGCACCACTTCCGGGTTTCTAGTGATTTATTGGAGATAAGAGTCTCTCAGACTTTCCTGCCCAGGCTGGCTTTGAATCATGATCCTCATATCTCAGCCTCTTGAGTAGCTAGGATTATAGGCATGAGCCACCAGCGCCCAGCAACTTAGAGGTTTCTTGACCACAGAAGTTGGGTCCTGTGGATGGCAGTGAAGGCAGGAGCAATGCATGAGAGTGTGAAGGCAGGGGCAGGTGAGGTGGGACGTCCAGAGGGGGCAGTGGGACATCTGCAGAGTGAGGGGTTCCATGATCTGAAGGCAGGGGCACAGGAAAGGGTCTGGGAGTTCATTGCAGCCACAGATTTGGGAACGGAGGTGTGTGAGCTGGTCTAAGGCTGATCCCAGCCAGCCACAGTAATGGGCAACCTGGACAAAAGCCACTTACTCTCAGAATGGAGCACACCCTGTATCCGAAGATGCTCTCTATTGTCCCTTGCGGTTCTAGCCACCCACTCAGCTGTGTTATCACAGCGGCCTTCTGACTAATTTTAAAATGTGGTATTTATAGAATCCTACAGCAGCTGCTACTCTATGTGTGATTTTCTACACTCTCAGTTTTCTAGTTTCTAGTCTTATGTGACAGTGGCCCTGTCTCAACTTTCACGGGGAAGGGCACTTCCTGTGTACCACATGATGGCCACAAGAGGGCAGCAGAGCCTGAAGTAGCACAGACCACTCCCCAGGTGGCCTTTCTGTCTGCCTACTGATGTTCATTGGCCCACTGCCCATCCTTGGATCAGCCTCTTTGCTGGGCTCCTCCTGGGCTGCTGGTGTTGGTTTCCTCTGTTTCCTCCTCCTCACTGCTCCAGGGGGAACTTTCAACCTGTCTCCCCATTTTTTTCAGTACTAGAATTTGAGCTCAGGATCTCCTGTTTGCTGGGCAAACACTTGCTGGGCACTCTACCACTCAAGCCATACTTCTATCCCTTTCTGCTTAGGTTACTGTCAGAAAAGGTCTTTTCTTTTCTGGGGCTAGCCTTGGACTGTGATCTTCCTACTCAGGCCTCCCTCATTGCTGGGATTACAGATGTATATCACTAAATTTATTGGTTGGGGCAGGGTCTCTCTCTCTCTCTCTCTCTCTCTCTCTCTCTCTCTCTCTCTCTCTCTCTGTTAGGGTTGGTCTCAAACTCCTGTAACCCATTTGGGATTACTCCTTGCCTTTCCAAACTCTTTTAAACATGTACTCCTTTCAGAAAATATCTTGAACACCCAGATAACAAATATGTTCAACTTCACACAGATTATTAAAACAAATGCAAGTAACATTAAAAAAGGCGAGATTAAGATTTGAGGTGTGGCTCAAATGATAGAGCACCAATAGTAGATGGTAGATGCACTGGTTGCAGGACTGTGGCTGGACCACCAGGGGGAGGGGGCCTCCTTGGAGCCCTTGGTGAAAATGGTTACTAGTAGTTTATTGGAGATAAAAGTCTCATGGTGGGCCGGGCGCTGGTGGCTCACGCCTGTAATCCTAGCTACTCAGGAGGCTGAGATATGAGGATCGCGGTTTAAAGCCAGTCTGGGCAGGAGAGACCGTGAGACTCCTACCTCCAATAAACCACCAGAAAACCGGAAGTGGCGCTGTAGCTCAAGTGGTAGAGCGCTCGCCTTGAGCTGAAGAGCTGAGGGACAGCGCCCAGGCCCAGAGTTCAAGCCCCATGGCCGACAAAAAAAAAAAAAAAAAAAAAAAGTCTCATGGTGGGAGGCTGAGAAAGTGGTTCAGTGGTAGAGTGCTTGCCTTGCATGCATGAGGCCCTGGGTTCGATTCCTCAGCACCAATAAGTAGAAAAAAAAAGTTGGAAGTGGCACTGTGGCTCAAGTGGTAGAGCGCTAGCCTTGAGCTGAAGAGCTGAGGGACAGTGCCCAGGCCCAGAATTCAGGCCCATTACCGGACCCCCCCCCAAAAAAAAAAAAAAAAGAAAGAAAAAAAGAGTCTCATGGGGACTTTTCTGCCCCGGCTGGCTTCAAATTGTGATCCTTAGACCTCAGCCTCCTGAGTAGCTAGGATTGTGGGGCTTGAACTCTGGGCCTGGGCGCTGTCCCTCAGCTCTTCAGCTCAAGGCTAGCGCTCTACCACTTTGCAAGTAATTTTAAAAAAGTGTTGTCAAGATCAAAAGGAGGAGAGTCTTCTCTTATTTTCAATAGAGAACATTATGATTTTTATTTATCCTTATATTCAGCTGAAGAGAACACTACATGAAATTTGGATATCCATAGTTCTGTGGGTAGTTGGTTGTTGGCTGAATTACGGCAGCTGGTCCATGTGTCTCATCTTCCAGCTCATCTTCCAGTGGAAATCGGACAAAATCAATGGTGCAAGCACTTGTTCGGCCTCTGCCTGAGTCCCAGTAACTCATCCCATTGGCCAATAGAGTCTCAGAGCCGTGCCTGGAGGCAAGACCTGAAGTCAAATCAAGTCACTCAGCAGTTCAGAAGCGGCATGCAAAAGCTGTAGAAAGTATGAGAAGAGCTGGTCAGACAGGGTAAAGAAATGAGGTTTTTATTTTTTATTTTATTTTATTTATTTATTTTTTGGGTCTGGTCATGGGGCCTGAACTCTGGGCCTGGGCACTGTCCCTCAGCTCTTCAGCCCAAGGCTAGCACTCTACCACTTGAGCCACAGCGCCACTTCCAGCTTTTTTCTTTTTGCTTATGTGGTGCTGAGGAATCGAACCCAGGGCCTCAGGCATGCAAGGCAAGCGCTCTACCACTGAGCCACCTTCCCAGCCCCTGGCATAGTCTTTTCTTTTCTTTACTTGGCATGGGAGTTCACACTGCTTCCCGTTTCTCTTCAGATCAATTCCAGGCCGATCTTGGTGAAGTGCTACTTTCCCTTTGTGTCGCCTTAGTCCGGACATTCTAGCTGGTAGTTCACCTCTTCCCTGTGTGTTGCTTTCAGATCAGAGGGGAGCTGCTTACCTGGCCGATGCCTCTCTACCATTGCCTGTTCTCTTTTCATTCTGTGTTTCGCCTATGCCCTGGTGTCCCTTCTTCTTGTTTCTGTCTAGGTGCAAACATAAGACCCTTCTGCCCCCCTAGGAGTAGAAGTAAAAGTTGGTGGGAGGTGGAACCTTAGTCCATGGAGTCTCCCAGATCCGAGTCACTGTTTTTGCAGACCTGGGTTCCATGTCAGCCCCTGGAGCTGATCAGACATCCTGGCTCTCATTCCAACTCTGCCCTGCTTGCCATATTGTTAGTTTTTAGCCTTCAATGTATTGGTCTGTACCTGGACACCAAAATGCAGGTACTGAGGACGCATTTAGTAAGCTACAGAAGTAAATGAGGTCATTCAGCTCAGGTGTTTGAACTCTTCCTCTCTAAATCCACCTGGCCCATCACCATCTGTTCTCGTCAGGCCCTGAAGGTGCTGGTTAAAGTGATAAGGAGATCTGGGTGCCAGAGGCTCACACCTGTAATCGTAGCCACTCAGGAGACTGAGATCTGAGGATTGTGGGTCAAAGCCAGTCCAGGCAGGAAAGTCTTTGAGACTCTTATCTCCAGTTAACCACCAGAAAGACAGAAGTGGCACTGTGGCTCCAAGTGGTAGAGTGCTAGCTAGTCAAGAGCAAAAGAGCTCAGAGACACAGCTAAAGCCCTGAGTTCAAGCCCAATGACCCACAAAAAATAAAGCAATAATAGATGCTGAGCACAGATGGGGATGAAATGGAATATGCTGAGTGCTCCCTGGAGGAGTAACATCTATTTCCGGAAATATTTCACCTGTGAACGGGTAGGCCCTGTATCTCAGAACTGACCTCATATCCCTGTCCTGAAACGAGTCCTCTTTTACTGTAAATTTCTATATATATACACGTGTGTGTGTGTGTGTGTGTGTGTGTCTGCTGGAATCTTAAACTCAGGGCATTGGTGCTTTCCCTTAGCTTTTCTGCTCAAGGCTGGTGCTCTACCACTTCAGCCACAGCTACGCTTTTGGATTTTTTGGTGGTTAGTTGGAACAAGAGTCTCACGGCCTTTCCTGTTTAGGCTGGCTTTGAACTCTGATCCTCAGATCTCAGCCACCCGAGTAGCCAGGACTACAGGCGTGAGCCACTGGCACCTGGCAACGTAGTGTAATCTTAATCTTATCACAAAGTGGACTAAATGGAGAATATGTGCTTTTATGGGTTTTGAGGCACAAACAACTATTTAACAACCAGTAGTCACACGGCACTGGGTGTGTGTGTGGGGGGGTCAGCCTGTAATGCAGCCCACCTGAAACATTTCCAGAAACATTTCCCATCCGACCCTGCAGCCTCTGCATGTTGCAAGAGGCCACTTCCTTTCTAGCCTCTCTCCTCTTTAGAAATGAGGTGAGCCAAGACCCACAGATTCGGGCTAAGACAGAGATGTTCTGCCTGAGGCCTTACTGAGTGTCTTCCTTTTCTGCAGGAAGACAGGCCTGATTGTATGCAGGTCAGTGACTCTCACGTCCCCCTCCCTCCCCAACCTCTATCTTCTTCTCTGGCAGGGTTCCTGCCAGCCTGGTCCCTTTGACTCAAAGGCTGCAGGGTTTCCTCCTTGAGATCTCAGAGCTGCCTCCATTTCTAGGCCTTAACTTCACCACAGGTCATTGTTCAGGTCAGCACCTGGTTCAACTGACATTTTATTGGTGTGCTTGGTGGTTGGGGCAGCTATGAGGAGACCTGGACTGTCGGGAGCAGGGCAGTGATGGTGCAGACAGAGTTGTAGACTCGCTGTTCTGACCAACGGAAGGTCATCTTATCCAGATCATAAATCTAGACTGTGATTTTTCTGCTCATGTTGGTATCCAGTATCTCAAGTCAGTCTTTTTGTTGTTGTTGTTGGTCATGGGGCTTGAACTCAGTGCCTTGGGCACTGTCCCTGAGTTTTGTTGTTCAAGGCTAGCACTCTGCCACTTTGAGCCACCGCTCCACTTCTGGTTTTCTGGGGTGGGTAATTGGAGATAAGTGTCTCATGGACTTCCCTGCTTGGGCTGGCTTTGAACTACAATCCTGACTGAGTAGCTAGGATGACAGGCATGAGCAACCAGCACCAGGCTCATGTTAAATTTTATTGGAAAAGGGTGCGTGTGTGTGTGTGTGTGTGTGTGTGTGTGTGTGTGTGAGAGAGAGAGAGAGAGAGAGAGAGAGAGAGAGAGTTCAAGAAATAAATATACTAGCTCGGTGTTTTCACACACACTTTCCCCCTCACTGTCAAATGGCTGTGTTTCAGAAGACTGCATGCTGACCCTGCCCTCATGTGTAGCCTTATAGGAAATGTCCTTTTTGTTGTTGTTGTTGGTTGTGGGGCTTGAACTCTCAACCTGGGCGCTGTCCCTCAGCTCTTCAGCTCAAGTCTGACACTCTACCATTTGAGCCACAGCTCCACTTCCGGTTTTCTGAGCGGTTTATTGGAGATAAGAGTCTCATGGACTTTCCTGCCCGGATGTCTTTGAACTGCGATCCTCAGGTCTCAGCCTCCTGAGTAGCTAGGATGACAGGCGTGAGCCATCAGTGGCTGGCAGGAAATGTCCTTTCTTGTACCCTGGTGGGAGGAGCCAAGCCAGTCAACTGAGTGACTTGAAGTTCTTTCTGGGTATGCTTTGCTTTCCCCATGGACACTGGTCTCTCAAATTCTCTGTGATGATATGGAATACCTTCAAGGGAGTTGGGGGCCGGTGGAAGAGGTGCCTTCCACAAACTGGGTTGGTCACCGTGCGATGCACTCAAAGAAGATAAGGTCAGTTCTTCTTATTCTGAGCAATAATTGAATCATATGGCATTCAGTCCTATCTAACCCCCAAATAAGCTCTGTGGCACCTTCTCCTGCTTGGAATTCATTGGCTTGAATCACAAGTCTTATCTCCAAGGGTGGTCTAATTACTTGGAGGTGGTTGTTTAGGAGCAGAGGACTTGATATGATTGTTGACTCTGAAAGGGTGATGTTGACCTAGCTGGACATGGGCCTGGGCTCAGTGTTCTGGGACTTGAGGGCATCAAGTCCAGAAGTTTCTACTGGGAGGTAGAAATTAAGAATGGGAATAGCAGTGAATGTGTGTGGTGGGGGAGGGGGGGTGGTGTGTTCAGGGGAGATATGGAAAGGAAGGGATGGTTTGAGCGCTCCTCAAGAAGGGGTTTGGAGTTGTGAGGCAGTTTGAGAATACGCATTATGCCTGTACTAAATGCTAGATTCCCTGAGCCCTTAGGCAGAATGCCTGCAGGGGGCCATTTTCCTGGGCTACAGTGGTGAAGGCACCATCTCCTTCTACAACATGACTGATGGGTCCCACATTCTCTCCTCTCAGAAGCTTCCTTCCTCCTCTGGGACTCTGATCTCGGCCTGCTGTGTAATTAGGATTATATGATGTGTGATCTAGCAGCGCCCAGCAAATATAGTCTCTTTTGGTCTTTATTTTCCTCGTAGCCTTAGCTATTCTTTAACTATTCATTCTTCTTGAAACTCATTTTTAAAATAATGATTGGAGCATTTCATTATACAAGTTTCTCCTGTGTCTTCCTATTCCTGTTAATTTTGTTTTAACCTATTATATACTCAAAGCCCAGTGTTCAGACTTCTAGTGGGCTGCCCTTCTTGGGGAAGCCATTTTATTTACTCTAGGGCTTCAATTGCTATTTCTAGTTCTCTCAGTGTTTGTCCACCTCCTCCTTCACCACCCCCTCTTCCTCTTCTTTTTCCTCTTCTGCCTTCTTCCCCACCCTTTTTCTTTTCCTTCCTCCTCTTCCTTTTCTTCTTTTTGGTGCCTGCTGTGGGGCTTTAACTCAGGGCCTGGGCACTGTTCCTGAGCTTTTTTAGCTCAAGGCTAGCACTGTACCACTTGAGCTGTGGCTCCACTTCTGGCTTTTTGGTGATTCATTGGAGATGAGAGTCTCATAGACTTTCCTGCTGGAGATGACTTCCAACCGAAATTCTCAGATCTCAGGCTCCGAGTAGCTAGGATTACAGGTGTGAGCCATTGACACCCAGCTAGTGTTTCTCTCCTTACACTCAGTAGTCTATTCTCTCTTTGTCCCACAAACTAGAACCTAGTTTGCACTGTTTTTTTCTCATCTAGTTTCAAAAGCTATGGAGTGTCTTTTAGCCGGAACTACTATCACCAAAATGATGAGCACAAGAGGCACCCAATGTCTAGATCTTTTAGAAAGCATGGAGCGGGGCGCTGGTGGCTCACACCTATAATCCTGACTACTCAGGAGATTGAGATCTGAGGATCGCTGTTCAAAGCCAGCCGAAGCAGGAAATTCCATGAGACTCTTATCTCCATTAAACCACTAGAAAACTGGAAGTGGCACTGTGGCTCAAGTGGTATAGAGTGCTAGCCTTGAGCTGAAGAGCTTAGGGACAGCACCCAGGCCCAAGTTCAAGTCCTACGACCAACAACAACAAAAAAAGAAGCATGGAACTGTTCCTCCGGGCACATATACCAATCTGTAAGAACGGTGATATTGTAGGCATCAAAGGGATTAGGAACTGTTTGTGATACTTAATCTTGTCAACTTGATTGATTGGATTGGGAAATGCCCAGATGAATAAAACAGTTCTTAGGTGTCTGTTGTGCCATTTCCAGAGATGATTGAATCATGAGGGCTCTGACCTAAATAGGAGATTGATCCCAATGGATTCTTGGTAGGATGGGTATTATTGGGAAATGATGAAAGGTAAGGTGTGGGGCCCAGTTGGAGGGAGGAGGTCACTGGGGGCATGTCCTTAGCCTCTTCCTGTATTCCTGATCTCTGCTTTCTGTCTGCCATGACATTGAACTACACCCCACCCACCATAATGGACTGACACCTCTGATGTCAGGATCTGAAATAAAAAATCCTTCCCATTAAGTTGTACTCAAGTAAGAATGCTCTACAAACATGACCATGGTAAAAAGAGTCTATAACATTTCCCATCATGTTCTTGGCATTGTTATACACAAGCAAGTGAAGGGCAAGCTTCATGCCAAGAGCATCAGTGTGCACATTGAGTACAGTAAGCAGTCTCATGGGTAAGGCTGCTTCAAGTGTGTGAAAGAAAAGGATCAGGAAAAGAAGCCAAAGAGAAAACCTTGTGAGATTCAAGAGGAAAGTAGCCTGAGCTGGCTGGAGTGTACTTCCTACAACTTCATGGCATAATGGAGTGTATAAAAACAAACAAACTTCTGAACTATAAAGTGCTTTCCATAATTGAGTAGAAATGTGGTATCCTTTTCCCCCCAAGCAAATACTGAAGGGAAAAATTAATCATGTTCTAGCTTATCATGACATGTCTTTCCTATTCAAAGTATTTTTTTCTTGCTGGTAAATGAAGAGGCTTGTTATGAAAAAAATACACTGAATTGGTTAAAAAATGTTAGGGAGTTATCAATTGTTTTGTTTTCCTTACTCCTACTGGTCACCACGAAATAGTGATTTCTTCTTTTTTCTTCTCTGCCACCCAAAGCTACACTTCTTACCTCGATTTTTCTGGTGTTTCTTTTCTTCCATCTATTTTGCACAATCCCAAGATTAATTTTTTGTAATGCAAATTTACTCACTGTCCTTCTTAATCATGTCAGAAGTCTTTCATCTTCCTGAAGAGCAAAATAAGAAATTCAGTTTTCTTAAATTAAGGCTATCACTCTACCACTTGAGGCTCAGCTCCATTTCTGAATTTTTGGTGGTTAATTGGAAATAAGAGTCTCATGGACTTTCCTGTCTGGACTGGTTCCAAACTGTAATGATCAGGTCTCAGCCTCCTGAGTATTTAGGATTACAGGTGTGAGCCACCAGTGCCTGGGTTATCTAAAGCACTTTTTTTTTTTTTTTTTGTCAGTTATGGGACCTGAACTCTGGGACTGGGCGCTATCCCTCAGCTCTTGAGCTCAAGGCTAGTACTCTACCATTTGAGCCACACCACCACTTCTGGCTTTTTCTGCTTATGTGGTGCTGAGGGCTTCATGCATGTAAGGCAAGCACTTTACCACTGAGCCACCTTCCCAGCCCTCTAAAACAGTTTTGGACACTTTTCTTTTGTTGGCTGTGGGCCTTGAACTCTGGGCCTGGGTGCTGTCCCTCAGCTCTTCAGCTCATGGCTAGTGCTCTACCACTTGAGACATAGTGCCACTTCTGGCCTTTTCTGTTTATATGTGCTAAGAAATGGAACCCAGGGCCTCATGCATACGAGGCAAGCACTCTACCACCGAGCAACTTTCCCAGCCCACTTCTTGACACTTTTAAACACTGATTTAAAAAAATTACTTGTACATATATAACTCTCTATATTACAAACTACTTTTCGGCAGGAACTCTGACTGTGTTTTTCTGAATATTCCTTAGTGCTAATAGATTATCTTGCTACCAATGACTATGAAGAGAGATTGTTTAGTTGGGTAAATTAGAGACAGAATATTTGTCAAAGGAAATTAGACATCTCTTAATTGTGCACTGGTTGCTCACACCTGTAATCCAGGGAAAGGCAGGCTGTGAGACTTTTATCTCCAATTAGCCACCAGAAAACCAGAAGTGGAGCTGTGGCTTAAAGTGGCAGAGTGCTAACCTTGAGCAAAAGAGCTCAGGTCCTGAGTTCAAGCCTCCATGAATGACAAAAAAAATTTAAAAAATGAAATAATACACATTTCTTTAGTAAAAATGTTTTATTTCAGAGTACCCAGCCCTTCTTGATTGGATGCTATTATGGATTGACTTATAAAGCACACATTTAAAAGCTGGCTTGTGGCTAAGATATCTCAACCTGATGAAACTTCTGAAGAGCAGAAACTGTAGATCTATAGATGACGTTGATTTTTTATTTAGACTCCAGTGGCTGGTACGTGCCTTGTATTTGGAGGATGGGAATTACAAGGATCAGTTCTCTTTGTATTTACTCATTTTCTTTACGTGCTTTGGCCCCCTTAAATATTTTTTTTTTAAATTTACCTTTCACATCTAATTCCTTAACAGTATCTTTTTCTTTGTTACCTTTGCCTTCATCAACTGGCCATTATTTTGATTCATCAGTGCACCTCCCTCATTTCTCTGGCCTTCCTTTCCCTTATTCCTTGACATCTTTCCCCCTGTTTGGGCCTCTCCTTTGTTTGGTATTCCTGTCTCATTTTTCTTTTCTTGGGATTCTTGTCCTTCACGAGCTTCTGCCTCATTCCTCTTCGCTTGGGTTTCTGATCCTTTTGGTACTAACGCCTCACTCTTTTTCCCTTGGATTTCTGGTCCTTTTGGTACTAACGTCTCACTCTTTTTCCCTTGGATTTCTGGTCCTTTTGGTACTAACGTCTCACTCTTTTTCCCTTGGATTTCTGGTCCTTTTGGTACTAACGCCTCACTCTTCTTCCCTTGGATTTCTGGTCCTTTTGGTCCTAACGCCTCACTCTTCTTGGCTTGGGTTTCTGGTCCTTTTGTTACTAACGCCTCACTCTTCTTCGCTTGGGTTTCCGGTCCTTTCAGTGCTAGTGCCTCATTTTTCTTCTCTTGGGCTTCAGGTTCTTTAGTCACTCTTGCATAGGATTCCTGTCTTTTTGGTAGTCCGACTTCACTTTTCCTTATTCGGGACTCCTGTCCTTTGGGTTCTCCTGCCTCGATCTTCCTCTCTGGGGCTTCGGCTTGCTTGGATGTGCCCATCACACTCCTCTGGGAGTCCTGTCCTTTTGGTATGGACGCTTCACTCGGCTTTATTCGGGACTCCTGTCCCTTCGGTTCTCCTGCCTCGTTCTTCCTCTCTGGGGCTTCAGCTTGTTTGGCTGCTGCCATCTCATTCTTTTCTTGCAATTCCTGTCTTTTTGGTACTATTACCTCACTCTTATTTATGAAGGGTTCCTGCCTTTTTGGTACGAATACTTCCCTCTTTTCTTGGACTTCAGGTTCTTTTGGAACTTCGACCTCACTTTGCCTGACTTTGCCTTCCTTTCCTTTTGCAATCTCCACCTCACTCCTCTTCACTGGGGATTCCTGTTCTTTTCGTAATGCCACCTTAGCATTTTCTTGGGCATTCTGTTCTCTCGGGACTCTGGCATCGCTCTTCTTCACTGGGGATTCCTCTTCTTTTAGTATTTCAGAGTCGCTCTTTAACATGATCTCTATTTCTAGCTTGTCTTCCTCCAGTGAAATGCCACTTGGCTCTTTTGTGTGTGTTGGAAACAAGGATTCACAACACTCTGCTTCCTTGGTTTCCTCTTGGCTCTTCTGATAACTTGTGGTTCCTCCATGTTCCAGAAACTGGACTTTGTTATCGCATTGTTTTTTAAGTCCTTCAGCCTTGTTACCTGGAAGCATAACTGAGTACACAATAAAAGTGCATGATTCAAATATCAAGTTCTTCTGCTTTATCTCCCTCTATCCCCCCCATACTGGTTTCCATATTTTGTCTTAAAAGGGACAAACTGGATATAATAGGAAAATTTCCTAAAAATATAAAATAGTGGAAAAGATGAAAATTATAGAAGTATTGATAAAATTCCACTTTTTTTCTGTTGTTTTGGTGCCACTATGGAGGCTTGAACTCAGGATTGCCTCCCGTTACTGCTTGTCATGTTATTCAAGGCTGGTGCTCTATCACTTGCTCCACAGCTCTACTTCCAACCTTTTAGCTGGTTATTGGAGATAAGAGTTTTAGATTTGTCTGTCCATGCTGGCCTTGAACCAGGATCCTCAGATTTCAGTCTCCTGAGTTGCTAGCATTACAGGCATTATCCATCAGTGTCTGGCCTATATTATTTCTTGTATAAAAGAATTCATAAGCCAGGCGCTAGTGGCTCATGCCTGTAATCCTAGCTACACAGGAGGCTGAGAGCTGAGGATCACGGTTCAAAGCCAGGAAAGTCTGTGAGACTCTTATCTCCAATAAACCACTCAGAAAACCGGAAGTGGTGCTATGGATCTAGTGGTAGAGCACTTGCCTTGAGCCAAAGAGCGCAAGGACAGTACCCAAGCCCAGAGTTCAAGCCCCACGGCTGACCAAAAAAAAAAAAAAAAAAAAAAAAGCATACTATTTCTTGTTCAAAATAAAATGATTGCTCCTTCAGATTTTGTTTGGAAAGATTGAAATATATCTCATTAGATGGGTCTTACTTGTTTCTTATGTTTTTTTTTTTTTTTTTTTTTTGTCGGTCGTGGGGCTTGAACTCTGGGCCTGGGCGCTGTCCTTCAGCTCTTCAGCTCAAGGCGAGCGCTCTACCACTTGAACTACAGCGCCACTTCCGGTTTTCTGGTGGTTTATTGGAGACAGGAGTCTCACAATCTTTCCTGCCCGGGCTGGCTTTGAACCGTGATCCTCAGATCTCAGCCTCCTGAGTAGCTAGGATTACAGGCGTGAGCCACCAGTGCCTGGCTTGTTTCTTATGATTATATATACATGTATATTTAAAAAATTAGTACTCTTTTTTTTTAATATAGTTTCTTGAAGGCCATGATTTAAATAAGCCCCGTAGGGAGAAACCTGAATTTAGAAAACAAAAAGTCAGCCAGGGGGCTGGGAAGGTGGCCCAGTGGTAGAGTGCTTGCCTTGCATGCATGAGGCCCTGGGTTCGATTCCTCAGCACCACATAAGCAAAAAGCCGGAAGTGGCGCTGTGGCTCAAGTGGTAGAGCGCTAGCCTTGAGCTGAAGAGCTGAGGGACAGCACCCAGGCCCAGAGTTCAGGCCCCACAACCGGACCCCCCAAAAAAAAAAAAAAGTCAGCCAGACACTACTGACTTACACCTATAATCCTAGTTACTCAGGAGGCTGAGATCTGAGGTTGTAGCTGGAAATCAGCCTAGGCAGCAAAGTTCATGAGACTCTTGTTTCCAAGTAACCACCAAAAATCTGGAAGTAGAGCAAAGGCTCAAGTGGTAGAGCGCTAGCCTTGAGCTGAAGAGCTGAGGGACAGCACCCAGGCCCAGAGTTCAGGCCCCACAACCGGACCCCAAAAAAAAAAAAAAAAGTCAGCCAGACACTACTGACTTACACCTATAATCCTAGTTACTCAGGAGGCTGAGATCTGAGGTTGTAGCTGGAAATCAGCCTAGGCAGCAAAGTTCATGAGACTCTTGTTTCCAAGTAACCACCAAAAATCTGGAAGTAGAGCAAAGGCTCAAGTGGTAGAGCACTAGCCTTTAGAAAAAAAAAAAGCCAAAGGACTGGGGCCCAGGCCCTGAGTTCAAGCTCTGTTACTAGCACTCATGTGCATACGTGCACACACACACACACACACACACACACACACACACACACACACACACACAAATCAAAAATTGATCTAAATGGGAACTTATCTATTTTAAGAAGAATTCTTTTGTGAACATTAGTCAATATCTCTAGTAGACACATATTTATATTTATAAATAGTTGATTACTAGATCAGGTTTCATGACTAGTCACAAAAAAGCATTATGACATAATGTAGGAGACAAGGTGTTGGTATAGAATCGGTACTTCAGTGCCAGGAAGGTTTAACACTATTTTCCAACTCTTTACACCACATCTGAGCCAGTTTCCAGATCTGTAAAGTTGGAGATAATAATAGCTGCCACAAGTGCTGGTGGTTCATGCCTATAATCCTAGCCTCTCTGGAAGCTCAGCTCCAAGGAGCATGGATCTAAGCCAGCTTGGACAAAAATGTTCATGAGACTCTTATCTTCACTTAAGTACCAAAAAAACTTGAAAGTAGAGCTGTGGTAGAGTGCCATTGAGCAAAAGAACTCAGGGACAGCATACAGGCCCTGAGTTTAAGCCCCAGGACAGGCACTCAAAAAATAATAGCTACCAGATAGGACTATAAAAAGAGTAAGAGCAAGGTGCCAGTGGCTCATGCCTGTAATTCTAGCCACCTAGAAGGCTGAGATCTGAGGATTGCATTTCAAAGCCAGCCAAGGCAGAAAAGCCCCTGAGACACCCTTATCTCCAATTAACCACCAGAACACCAGAAGTGGAGCTGTGAACCAGAAATGGAGCTGTGGCTGAAAGTGGCAAAGTGCTAACGCTGAGGGGGAAAAAAAGAAATACTGTTTTGAAGGTGCATAGCCCAATATACAATATATAGCAGGTACTCCATCCCTACTGTCCTTCAAAAAAAGGAATGCAACTAGATTTTTCCCCTAACAGTGTGATCCAGAAGACTTTACTTGAAAATGAATTTTAAATTCCCAGCAAAAAAGCTAACAGAACTCAGAAACCAATCTTTCTTTCATTGCATATTACTGGGAGCCAATGAGATTCTTTTTAAAGTCTAGAATAAGATGGCTGGAAGATATCAACAATCCTTTCCTATGAACTTCATTTTCTCTGCAGCAGTATCTCTAAAACTATGTATTTAATTTGTAGATTACCTTTATAATAACAATAATTTTTTTTTTGTCAAAGAATGTACTTAAGTGCTAGATGAGGAAGTAGAGGTGTGGCTCAAGTGGTCAGCCTTGCATGAAACAGCTAAGCAAGAGCTGGGAAGATGGCTCAGTGGTAGAGCACTTGCCTTGCATGCATGAGGCCCTTGGTTCGATTCCTTAGCACCACATAAGCAGAAAAAAAAGCTGGAATTGGTGCTATGGCTCAAGTGTTAGAGCACTGCTAGCCTTGAGCTGAAGAGCTGAGGGACAGCGCCCAGGCCCAGAATTCAGGCCCCACGACCGGACCCCCCCTCCAAAAAAAGAAAAAAAGAAAAAGCTAAACAAGAGCATGGTGCCCATGAGTTCAAGGCCCAGTACTGGCACCCACATACAGAAAACTCCGATGATTCCAGATAAAAGGGATATTTAAAATGACCTTAATGCACATGCCTGTACTGTAGGAGTAGAAATGTCCAGTTCAGAAAACAATGACAAGCAATGTAAATATCCTAGTTAATAATTGTTAAGGAACTTACCCATTGGAAATAGTGCTAAAAGTAAAACACAAAAGAAAGATCAGTGAGCATTTTCTAACTTAAAGAGAACCCACTTTCCAATAATATTCTTTTTAGGTTAATTCAGAAATAGAATCTACATGGAAGACAAATTATCTTCAGGACTGTTACAGGCCAATGTTTCCTATTCTACTCTGTAGAGAGGGTAATCTTTAATCCTTGGATAAGAAAGATGAACTCTACTAAAATCCCAACTATTACAGTTCCTACTTTTTGGGGGGAGGGGTGGAGTGGGAGAGGTCTGAGGCTTGAACTCTGGGCCTGAGCACTGTCCACAGAACCACTTCTGGTTTTCTGGTGGTTAATTGAAGATAAGATAAGACTTTTCTGCTCAGGCTGGCTTTGAACTCTGATCCTCAGATCTCAGTCTTCTGAGTAGCTAGGGGTTATAGGTGTGAGCCTCTGGTGCCCTGCTCCCTGAGTTTTTTTTGTTAAAGGCTAGCACTCTGCCACTTGAGCTACATCTCCACTTCTAGCATTTTTGATGATTAATTGGAGGTAAGAATGTCTCTAACTTTCCTGCCCTGTCTGGCTTTGAATTGAGATCCTCAGATCTCAGTCTCCTGAGTAGCTGGGATTCCACAGGCATGAACCACTGCTCTTGACTTACATCCTACCTTTTTGTCTTTTCTTGTTGTTGGTCATGGGGCTTGAACTTAGGGTCTAGGTGCTGTTTCTGAGCTCTTTTTGCAAGACCAGAGCTCTACGGCTTTGAGCCACAGCACCTTCTGTTTTATTTGGAGATAAGGGTCTTATGGACTTTGCTGTCTGGGCTGGCTTTGCACCATGATCCTTACATCTCAGCTTCCTGAGTAGCTAGGACTACACACTACATAAAATTCTTTTATGATTCAAAATTTTAACCTATTCTAATTAGTTTGAAAAATGTCAAAATCATCATGTCTTGGTACTTAGTTGCTGTCAAATCTCTGAGCGTTTTCTTTCTTTCTTTCTTTTTTTGGTCCGGTCATGGGGCCTGAACTCTGGGCTGGGCGCTGTCCTCAGCTCTTCAGCTCAAGGCTAGTGCTCTACCACTTGAGCCACAGCACCACTTCCAGCTTTTTCTGCTTATATGGTGCTGAAGAAGAACCCAGGGCCTCATGCATGCAAAGCAAGTACTCTACCACTGAGCCACCTTCTCAGCCCCTAGCATTTTCTTTTTAAATGTAAAGTTCCCAATTGCCAACTAGTCATTTTGGTTGACTAATTGGTGATTTCTGCTATTGATGATTATTGGTGATACAGAGCTAGGAACCAAGGGAAAGCAATTATACTTTGTTACACAAGAAAAATAGGTGAAGAGGGAATCAAAACCAAAATGAGAGGAAATCATTTAAGAAATGATGACTACTAAGCTGGGCGTCAGTGGCTTGTGCCTGTAATCCTAGTTACTCAGGAGGTTGAGATCTGAGGATCATGGTTCAAAGCCAGCCCAGGCAGGAAAAGTCCATGAGACTTTTATCTCCAATAAACCACTAGAAAACCAGAAGTGGTGCTGTTGCTCAAGTGGTAGAGACTAGCCTTGAGCTGAACAGCTGAGGGACAGTGCCCAGGCCCAGAATTCAAGCCCCAGGATTGGAAAAAAAAAAAAAAAAGATGACTACTTTAAGATAGACTAACTTGTAACTCAAGAAAATTTGCGAACACAGTCTGTAAGGTCCTAATTGTAGAAACAGGAAAGGTAAGGAAATGATCCAAACTTACTGATTTTTCCAGAGTTGTCCACTGAAAGAGAAAAAGGCAAAAAAAAAAAAAAAAAGATTCTGGGTTTTCCCTTCTTCCCAAGACTCCAGCCTCTATATTGATAGAATCTGTGTTATTAATTACTAAGTTCTGTTTAGTTAAATAGGAGGAAATTTCATTGCCTTCCCTTCCTTAGCCTGTTGTCCTTTAGGAAGATTTGGATAATCCAAATTGCCATTACTTTTCATCAATAACTAGCAATTTTATTTAGAGTTCCATGATTAGCGTTTATAAAACATGGGATATATAATGTCCTTAGTTAGAAGACACATGCTAACGTTATTCACTTAAGAATTACTTTAGGTATGCTTGTCAGATATATATTTCAACTCATATTGACATATAGGTGTATCTCTTGGGTTGATGTTACTTAATACACCTAATATAAAAATACAATAATAAGAAAGCATGAAATTGCGAGAAATACAATACCAGGATTGTTTATCAGGGTTGAGAATGTAGTGTTAGGATATCTGAAATCTACAGCAAGATTTGGCAAAGCCCAGCTCCTACATAAATGTAGCTTGTGTCTATTTTTGTATGCTCTGGGAGGTACAATTAGACTTTGCATTTATAAATGGTTGAAAAAGTAAGAATGATATTTTGTAGCTCTTGGAGGTCTTGCTAATTTTTTTTTGCTGGAGCTGGCCTTGGGACCATGATCTTTTCAATTGCTGCCTCCTGAGTATCTGGGATTATACAAATGAGCTATTACACCTGCCTTCAGTCTGTAGCTCTTTATTGTCTCACTTGCTAGGTATAAATTTTAGTGTTTCTACCTTTTATCTTTTGGGATTTGTTTTGTGATTCTACAAGTTGAAATATAAAGGTTTTAGTGTAATCTGACCACATTGTTTGAATATTGTTTCTTTTTTTCCCCTCTGAATTTTAATTCTCTAACCAGAGAAACACATTTTCCCCTTTTATCCTTTCCATATGATGTCCTGTTTTTTTTTTTTATCAAAACAAAACAAAAATTGACCCAAAGACCTCCATCACTACCACAACCACCAACCAACCAACCAACCCACCCAACCAATGAATAAAATGAACCAGATACAACAGATTCCAAATGCAGAACCAATTTAGACAAAATTGAGAAAGATAATGGGAACTTACTTAGTGGGCAAAATGCTAAAAAGGAAAAGAAAATGGATTAGATTTCAAAATTATATACATGAAAACCCACTTCAAGTATCAGAAAGCAGTCTTTTGGAAAATATTAAATTCTCTCAGAATATGCTTTCTCTTATTAAATCAATTTAAACCCAGTTTTTAGAACCTAAATAACCAGGTTATTTGGAGAGTAATGAGCTAATGAAGCAAAATTTAAAAAATTATTATTATTATTATTATTCGTGCCAATATGAGTGCTTGAACTCAGGCTCTCTCACTGTCACTTGGCTTTTTTGCTCAAGTCAAGTGCTCTACCACTTGAGCTTACAGCTCCACTTTCCAGCCTGGGCAGGAAAGTCTATGACATCTAATCTCTAATAAATAAACTACCAGAAAACTGGGAGTGGCGCTATGGCTCAAGTAGTAGAGCGCTTGCCTTGAGCTGAAGAGCTCAGGGACAGCGCCCAGGCCCAGAGTTCAAGCCCCATGACCCACAAAAATAACAGCAATAACAAACAAAATACATTCAATGATCATATTCTTTATAGTAATAGTGATAAAGAAAAAAAACCTTCCTAAGATACTGTATCACTTTGTCTCCTAAGAAAGAAGCTACAAAGATACATGATAGAGAAAAACCCTTAATCATATCTCTAACATCACAGAAACTGTAGGTAACTAGAATAGGGGAGGGATGGAATGCAGTATGAGGAATTGTTAATATTTAGATCCTAGTTTTCCAGCAAACTTATAGTCTAACAACATGGATTCCAGGAAGCTGAACCTTGAGGTTTCAGGGTAGATGAGGCGGCCAAGGGGAGGGAAGTAGGCAAAGAGAGGAAGGGTAGGATGATGCAGCTATAATATTCAACGTATATATGTGAAAACAGAACTAGGAAAACGGAGGGGATTGGTGGGGTTGGGAGAGATGGGGGAGAATGATGAACGGGGTGACATGGATCAAGATCCATTGTACTCAAACTGACATGTTGAATTGAGACTCCTTTGTACAACTGAAGATAGTAAAAACTACTCATTTTCAGTATCAAGTATTAGTATTAATCAACTAGTAGACATATGTATGAGTTTTGAGTATATAGTAACTGTTATTGCAATAAATAAAAAACCGATTCTTTAGTCATTTAGGGAAGAGTTGAAAATATAGCCATCTGACAAAAATGATTGCCTTCATGGGAGGGTACGTGTGGAGGGAATATGGAAAGCAACTGGAAGATTGGTGAATTTGCTAGAAAAATCTCACCCAAATCAAGGTCATATTTTTACCTAGTGCCTTTTAAACACATTATTGTTATACTTATTTTTTGAGGTTCTAGAGATTGAATTCAGTCTCAAGATTGCTAGGCAAGTTCACCTATTGTCTTTAATGGAATTTGCCTTAATACGAGTGCTTTCTTCAAATAGAACAAAGATTTTACCATCTGATAAAAACAGCTCCTTAGCAACACATAAACTACTTGGATTAGCCACTGTCAACTTTGAAGAATCTATGATGGCCAGCTAAAGGATACTAGAATTAAGAAATAAATGCATAATAACTTACCAACAGGTGCTGGATTTTCTGGGCCAGACAACATGAAATAAAAATGTATTAGTAAAGATTCTGGATCAAGAATATGTGTCTCTAACACAGACATTTGGGCGACACCAACCCCCACTACCCCAAAATTTATGTGTAATGGAGGCAGAGATATCAATTTCTTTTTTCCTTTCCTTTTCTTTCTTTTCTCTTTTTTTCTTACATCAGCAGATTGCTGAGTAAGAGACAGATTCTATACACAGATTTTAGGTGAGAATTTGGAAAAGAAAGTCCTCCTCATATTGGGCAGAGATATCAATTTCTTTTTTCCTTTCCTTTTCTTTCTTTTCTCTTTTTTTCTTACATCAGCAGATTGCTGAGTAAGAGACAGATTCTATACACAGAATTTAGGTGAGAATTTGGAAAAGAAAGTCCTCCTCATATTGGGCACCCAATTTACACTAGATTTATGAAGAAAGGAACTTACTTATAGGCACTGTTACCTGTGCTAAAATCCAAATACAAATTATTAGCATGGGTTGACACTCATAGCAGAATTAACAATGATAACAGAATTCTTTCTAGCACTGTTTACAGACAGGAATTTTGGGATGAAATGGAAGAATTCAATCTACAAGCCTTATAATGAGTTACTTTAGTCCTTTGAAACAGTATTCTGCCAAGGGCTGGTGGCTCATGCCTGTAATCCTAGCTTCTCAGGAGGCTGAGATTTGAGGGTTATGGTTCAAAGCTAGCCCAGGTAGGGAAGTTTGTGAGACTATTATCTCCAA
Organism: Dipodomys merriami; assembly: GCF_024711535.1. Classification (NCBI taxonomy): domain Eukaryota; kingdom Metazoa; phylum Chordata; class Mammalia; order Rodentia; family Heteromyidae; genus Dipodomys; species Dipodomys merriami. The sequence goes on along the minus strand of NW_027202937.1, from coordinate 10,907,332 downwards.
TTAACCACCAAAAAACTGGAAGTAGAACTGTGGCTCAAGTGGTAGAGCACTAGCATTGAGTATAAAAGCTCAGGGACAGTGCTCAGCTCCTAAATTCAAGCCCCAGGACCAGTATAGGCTCTCTCTCTCTCTCTCTCTCTCTCTCTCTCTCTCTCTCTCTCTCTCTCTCTCTCTCTCTCTCTCTCTCACACACACACACACACACACACACACACAGAGCAAACATAGTAATCTAACTATTTTGAGAGTTGAAGTGAGTACTTATTTTATTTTATTTTGCTGGTCCTGGCCCTTAAACTCTGGGCCTGGGCACTGTCCCTAAGCTCCTTTTGGTCAAGGCTAGCACTCTACCATTTGAGCTACAGCACCACTTCTGGCTTTTAGAGATAAGAGTCTCACAGATTTTCCTGCTTGAGCTAGCTTTGAACTGCAATTCTCAGATCTCAGCCTCCTGAGTAGCTAGCATTACAGGCACGAGCCACTGACACCTGGCTTAAGTTTCCTTTTTATTATCTAATTTCTCTTGGAAAATGAAGCATAAAAGAGCGAGAAAGCCCCTCATTTCTCATCAGTTTTGCTTGATTTTCCCCCTTTATTCTCTCATTGCTTACTCTCTCCATGATTTTCCTACTTTTCAGTGTAATTTCTACCATGTTTAATTGAGCATACGTGGCAAAGAATGCCAGTCAGTTAATCCAATACAGTTAAGACACCTACATAGAGTTAGGTTTTATAGTAGCCCTATTCACAAGAGTCAAAAATATGGAAGTAGTTTAGGTGTCCATTAACCAATGACTAGACAAAGAAAACGTGGCATACACAATGGAGTATTATTCAGCTGCAAAGAAGAGTGAAGTTTTGTCATTTGCAGAGAAATGAGTGGCACTAGGGATTGTCATGTTACGTGAAATAAGCCAGAGTAAGAAAGATAAATACCACACATTCTCTCTCATATGCAGAATCTACTCTATGGGGTTGGGAATGTGGCTTCGTGGTAGAGTGCTTGCCTAACATGCATGAAGCCCTGGGTTCCAGAAAAAGCTGGAAGTGGTCATGAGGCTCAAGTGGTAGAGTGCTAGCCTTGAGCAAACGCAGCTCAGGGACAGTGTCTAGGCCCTGAGTTCAAGCCCTATGACTGGCAAAAAAAGAAAAAGAATGACAGGGAATGTAAAACATGTTCTGTTTGGGTGTGGGTACCAGTGGGAGGGGGAGGACAAGAGGAGAGGGAGTTTGTGTGGAGACAAACATGTATGAAACTAGCACAAAGAAACCTGTAGAAATTGTCTTAAGAAGTGAGGAAGGGGAACAAAGAGGAGCCATAGCTAAATAAGATCTAGGTACTTTGCATGTGTGTATGTGTATATCACAAAGAAACCCTTGTGCAGCTAATGTATGCAAATAAACTATTCTTTCTTGTGTGTGGAAAAGCCAGTAAAACTAATTCAATTTTTTTTCTTATCCCATCCAAAATTATTTCTGTTTGTGTTTTATTTTATAGATGTTTATTAATCAAAGGAGAAGAACTTATTTGTATACAAAGATCAAGAATGATGGGCAGTTCTAACATGCCGGCCTTTACTTTCTTGCTTCTTCTGACCTCTAGTATGCCACTGTCCTACTATCTTATAGCACAGTAGAGTGACAATAGTTTGTAAAAACTCATTATATACTTTATAAAGAACTAGAGGAAAGGGACTTGTGTATTCCATACACAAGAAATGATGATTTTAAAAAATGAGATAGGACTGCTAATTAGCTTGATTTGATTGTTATGCTTTGTATACACATGTTAAGTGGTCATATTATACCTCATGAATGTATATAATTATTATGTGTCAAAATAAATTGAAACCCAAATAACCCAATGAAAGTCATTTGAAAATACCATTTTTGATGTCATGCTATCTTTAAAAAGGTCATCTGTTTCTTTGTTTTCCTGGTCCTGGGTCTTTGAAATCAGGGCCTGGGCACTGTCCCTGAGGTATCTTGCTCAAAACTGGCACTCTATTATTCAAGTCAGAGCTCACTTCCCAGCCTTTTGGTGGTTAATTGGAGATCAGGGGATCTCACAGACTTTCTTGCCTGAGCTGGCTTTGAGCTGCTATTGTGAGATCTCAGCCTCCTGTGTAGCTGGGATTACAGGCGTGAGTCACTGGGGCCTGGACATTTTTATTTTTCTAAAGTATCTTTCAGTGTTGTTAGAGGAAGCCATTCAATATAGAGCAAAATAAATGAAAAAAAAGTTTGAATGTTGAGGTCTTATATGCTTGGAAAAGGATATAATCTGTACAGGAACCAATCTCAGGATCGATAAGTAGACAGAACTTACTTGGTTTTTGTTTTACTGTAAAAAGAAATAATTGAATAAAAGAGGTTTCTACATGACAAACATAGTTACTTCTCAGAGTCTTTCTACTGGAAGTTTTAGAAACAGAACTCAGAGGCCACCAAACTCTCTTTAGGATCAATTAACAATAGTGGGAGACCATCTTGAGGTTGTTCTCTTCAAGTGTCTTAATTTGGGTTCCTTTTTGGAAAGCAAGGATAAGACAGTGATCATCGAGAGAGGCTGTTTCCTCTTTATTTCTCTCTGCTGATTTGAAGTTTCAAAATTCAGTGGTATAATGTATTGGGTCACTTGATTACTTTCTTTTCTTTTTTTTTTTTTTGGTCCGGTCGTGGGGCCTGAACTCTGGGCCTGGGCGCTGTCCCTCAGCTCTTCAGCTCAAGGCTAGCACTCTACCACTTGAGCCACAGCGCCACTTCCGGCTTTTTTCTTTCTGCTTATGTGGTGCTGAGGAATCAAACCCAGGGCCTCGAGCATGCAAGGCAAGCGCTCTCCCACTGAGCCACCTTCCCAGCCCTTGATTACTTTCTTATTCCTTTCTTGTTATTTCTTTGAAATGATTGTGTTTGATTCAACTTGCTCATTCCATTATACTTTTAGGTTAATTTTAGAAAAGTTTCTTTTTCCCTCCAAAAGCATAAATACCTTATTTAGCTTGATGGAGGTACTACTTAACTTTTAGAGTCAGGTAGGTGGCCCTAGTACTTGTAGTTGTGAGATTGTGAGTGAGATACCTAGTCTTACATTTTCCACTTTTTTATTTTCGGTAGTTCATGGGGCCTGAACTCTGGGCCTGGGCGTTGTCCCTCAGCTCTTCAACTCAAGGCGAGCGCTCTACCACTTGAGCTACAGCGCCACTTCCTCCATGAGACTCTTATCTCCAATAAACCACTAGAAAACCAGAAGTGGCGATTGTGGCTCAAGTGGTAGAGTGTTAGCTTTGAGCTGAAGAACTGAGCGATAGTGTCCAGGCCCAGAGTTCAAGCCCCATGACCGACCAAAAAAAAAAAAAAAAGAAAGGGTTTTGGGTTTTGGTACCTTCCCACACATAATAGGACTCAATAGGGACTATGTATTGATGCCACAAGAAACTAATATAGCAATAAAATGGAGAGAAATATGGAACTTACTTGCAGGCATCCCAGGTTTTGCTTCAATAGAAAAGACAAATAAATTAGTGTGTTTGTCTGGAGAAAGACAATCTCTGACTGATGTCATTCAGTGTCACACTGAATAAGAAGAGCGAGCAAGACCTCATTCATGGTAGATTTTAGTTTCTATTCACATACACTAATTATACAAAGTAGTGGGCTTAATTATGACGGATAGCATTTATTGTTGATATTCACGCCTCTGCTAGCATCTCTCAACTCCACTTTCCTGATTACTTTCCCACCTCCCTCATAGTCCCTCTTCTACTTTCACGAAAGTAAATGCCACAGACCACATGCATACCAGCTTCCTTACTTTCCTACTTTTCAATCTCTCTCTCTTTTTTCCTAGACTGGGACTGAAACTCATTATTTTTTTGCTCACTGGCAGGTGCCCTACCACCTGAGCCATCCCACCAACCCCTCAATATCTCTATCACCCCCTCCAGTTAGACTTTTGGTTCTTCTTATCCTATCAGGGTTACGAATGCTGTTTCACTCCTGGGACAGAGAGGTGAAGATATCTTAGTTCCTGTCCATGGACACGCTGTGTGTTTTCTGCTCCCAACTTCACTTCAAGACATCCTGATTCCAACTCTCTACCACCTTGGCTGCCATCTTGAAGTGGGTCTTGAAACCCTAGCACATTCTATGTCAATAGCTCCAATTCTCCTTCAAATACAAATCTCTTTGTCCTGGCTTTGCAATTCATTATTGTTGTGCAGTTATATTTCAAGTGTGTCTAGATGGAAGTGGAGGGAGATATATATGGATGTTTGCAAATCTACCACAGGGATCCATGCTAAAATGTTGGGAAATTATACTCCCAAACCTGGCTTCACTTGAGCTGCTTTGGCACCTCTAAATCTGCTTTCTTGCATGGAAAAGTTGGCCAGAGCAGAGCAGCAGTGTTTGTCATCAGAATGCACGTGACTCTACACAGTTCTTAGGGGACCTAATTCATCATATTCATTTAGAGTACCTGCTTAACGGCTTGTAGATTCTGAATTGAATTTCTAACCTTGGCATGAACTTTCTCTCTCTCTCTCTCAATGTGTGTGTGTGTGTGTGTGTGTGTGTGTGTGTGTACCTATTTGGCTCTCACTACTACTACTACTACTATTGTACCAACTTGGTGCCAGTCCTGGAGCTTGAACTCAGGACCTGGGCGTTGACCCAGAACTTTGTTGCTTAAAGCTATCTCACTCTACCACTTGGTCCATAGCTTCTCTTCCAGCTTTTCTTGGTGCTTCATTGGAGATGAGTCTCACAGACTTTCTTGCCTGGGCTGGTTTCAAACCACAGTCCTCTTCTCTCAGTCTCCTGAGTAGTTAGGACTACAGTGCTTGGCTGTCTCTGCTTATTTTTAGGTCCTTGCTTTTTGTTTAAGCTGGCCTGAATTATGACCCTCTTATATTAATTATGCCTTTCACAATAGCTGAAATGACAAATATAGACCACTACACCAGTATTTTCTATTGAGATTAGGTCTTGTGAATTTTTTGCCCGGATCCATGGTCCTCCTGATCTCAACCTCTCATGTAGCTGGGATGACAGGCATGCACTACCTCCTACAGCAGCGGGACAGGGGTCTTGTGAACTTTTTTGCCTGGGCTGGAAACCCATTTGACTTCAGCCTCCCACGTAATGAAGATTATGGTATGAATCATGGTGCTGAGCTTGTCCTTTAATATTAATGTAACTTAGTTTGAGGAACTCCAGGGGTTATTGGGATTGCTAAAGATTTGCATCTTCTTGTGAAGACTGGGTTTCTAAATTTTATATGAACTAACACTATTGTCAATGTTTAGTGTGACTTGTTAAGTCACTGTTGGCAACTGTTACCCGGGAAATTGAGTGAAGAACTGAAATGGCTAGAAATTCTACAGTTGCAAATCAAAAAGGTACCTTTCAGTCATTATGTAGGCCCTTATGGAATGTGGAATAAAACACAAGGGCCCTTAGAAATAGAACCATCTAACCTAAGGAAAAGTGGAGAACTTACTTGCGATCCTCTGGGAGATCACTAAAAGAATAAACAAAATAAATTCATTTACTTAAAAAAATATGAACCACACAGTGTTCTCTTAATTATTTTTGCTGGTGTCTGTAAGAGGTTGGCACACGGAAAAAGGATCCAAAACAGCCTTGAAGATCAGCTGCAATTCAAACTCAGATGTGAGGTTAAGCAGTGAAGATGATGACTAAGGTAGGACTTCCCTAAAGGGTTTCTTCATTTATTGGACGTAAACAACATTGTGTTACAGTCTTAGCTAAAGAATACTTGAGTTTTTTGTTTCCTTTGAATAACATTGTGATCATTGGGGGAAACTTGGGTTCTTTTTCTATTTTTTTTTTTTTTTTTTGGTAATGGTCCTGGGACTTGAACTCAGGGCCTGAGTACTACCCTGAGCTTTTTTACTCAAGGCTAGTGTTCCACCATTTGAACCATAGCTCCTTTTCCTGATTTATTTTTGAGAAGTTTATTGGAGATAAGAGTCTCATGGATTTTCTTGCCTTGGTTGGCTTTAAACCATGATCCTCAGATCTCAGCCTCCTAAGTAGATACTAAATAGCTACTTTTCTTTTCCCTTCCCTTCCTTCTTTTTTCCCTCCTCTTTCCCTCTCCTCCCTGCTCCCCTTCATTCTCTGTTCTTTGCCCTTCCCCTCTGCTTCTATACCCTCCCCTTCTCTCTCAAAAATTCTGCCTACATCTCCATTTCCCCCTAACATTCTCCAGTATTTTGTTGATAAATGTTAACTTGGTCCTTCTAATCAGTATTTTCTTTCATGATCTAGGAGCTATGATATGGAGGAAGCTGAGTGATAAGGAGGTTAGTCAGGGATGAGAAACTCAGATCATTTACGCAGAAATGAAATGAAGGGGACAAAAGAGAACTAAGGTAGAGAAAGAGATGTTATACTTACATAAAGGTGTCAGCAGTGTACCTAAAAAAACAGAATTAGAAATCAGTGACTTGTATGCCTCTTAAAGAGCCATATTTGTGTAGACAAAAATCTTGGTATAGGGGCTGGGAAGGTGGCTCAGTGGCAGAGTGCTTGCCTTGCATGCATGAGGCCCTGGGTTCGATTCCTCAGCACCACATAAGCAAAAAGAAAAAAAAGAGCCGGAAGTGGCACTGTGGCTCAAGTGGTAGAGTGCTAGCCTTGAGCTGAAGAGCTGAGGGACAGAGCCCAGGCCTAGAGTTCAGGCCCCATGTCCAGCAAAAAATAAATAAATAAATAAATAATCTTGGTATATATACATTCTAGGTTTGAAGTATGGTTCTATGACTATACACTTTTGGGCAAGTTATTTGGCTTCAGTTTCTTCTTTCTTATAAGAAGACCAATGGAGCTCCTGTAAGGATTAAATGGGGCAATATAACTAAAGAACACTAATAGTTCTTAAAGGATATGCAAAGAAAATCAGTGTTTACAATTCAATAAATGGCCAGGCTCCAGTGCTCATGCCTGTCAACCTAGCTACTCAGGAGGCTGAGATCTAAAGATCACAGTTCAAAGCCAGCCCAGGCAGGAATATCTGTGACACTCTTATCTCCAATAAACTACTCAGAAAAAGCTGGAAGTGGCACTGTGGCTCAAGTGGTAGAGCGCTAGCCTTGAGTGCAAAGCAGCTCAGGGACAGCACCCAGGCCCTGAGTTCAAGTCCCAGGACAGGCAAAGAAAAAAAATTTAATAAATGTTGGTTTCCTTCACAGGTGGAACCAGAAAAGGAAGCAGGAAGTCATGTGTCTTAGGTTAGTATATACAGGTTAGAATGAGCAGAGCAGGGAAAGGCACTAGGCATGTGGCGAGCAGTCACCACAGAAAAGAGCAGGAAAACAAGTACAACTTACCGCTGGGTGTGGAAAGCTGACCAGCTGAAAAACAGGGAAGAATCTTATTATTTTCTTCTCCCATTAAAATTTCCCCCTTCTACATAGAGAGTTCTTTCTTGGTAGGTCATTGTATCAATAGGGAAACTCTTCTCTTTGGTGTTTATTTACTTTTCATGTGAATTAGCAGAGGTTGCATTTTCTTAAAAAGATCATTAGTAACTTAGACAATTAGGAAGGTAAATGGTTAAAGTAGTAAGCGCCACAGGTCCCCAAATCCCAGCACTATCAGGGGAGAGAGGGATTCTAGGACCCCATGGTGTCAGAAATGTGGACTTACTGATGGCAAGTGAAATTGGTCTACCTGGTAAGGAGAACAGAGAAAACTGTTATCTTAGTTGTTTGTTTTTTGACATTGTCAATTCCCTTGTAATATGTTACTCTAAACTACTGAGAAACTTTCCTCTCTACTCTTCTTATTGTTATTACTATTGTTTGTGTACTAGTACTGGGGCTTGAACTCAGAACCTCATGCTCTTACTTGGCTTTTTTGCTCAAAGCTAATGCTTGACCACTTGAGCCTCATCTCCACTGCTGGCTTTTTAGTGGTTAATCAGAGATAAGTCTCTTGGCTATGTCTAACCTGGTTGGTTTTGAACCATAATCTTCAGATCCTGAATAGCTAGAATGACAGGTGTGGAACCACTAGCCCCTGGCTTACTCTTTATTATTATGTAAATAAATACAGTTTACTTTTTTTCCCCATAGATTATTAAAGTAGAAACTTTGAGCCTTCAAATCCATATGTGGTCAGGAAATGAGGTCTAAATGATAAACAGTTACACAATCATGTCTTCTTTGTCCTCTCATCATTTTTTTCCTTTTCTGTACACAGTATTTGTTATTAACTGAGGACTTAGAATTGTGCAATTCTGTTTCTCTGCTCTTCATCTCTTTTTGAATTAACCTAGTTAAAACTTTCTAGTACGCAATTTAGAATCTTCAGGGGTTTATAATGAGATAGCCTGAGGCCAACATATGCCTCCAGCCCTATGCAGCCTTGTGGACAGGCTTTTGGGCCCCAGTAGAGGTCCACAAAGTCCTGTGTGAGAGAAGGAAACCAACACAGACTTACTGACACGAGGAGATGAGCCATCTGAAAAGAAAGCAGAGAAATTCCTTATTGTTTCTTAAATTTTTAAAAAGTAATGTAAAAAGCTAAGGAAATGAACAGTTTCAAGTTTCTTTTAGAACATAAGTTCTCATAATCATCCCTGGATTTTGCTGCGTGTATAGCAGAGAACTTGTTATTTGTATAGCTGATCTAGCTAGAAAACAGAAATATCTGTATCATTTCCTTTAATTCTGTTTTCTTTTCTTGTCTTTTTTTGTCAGTCATGGGGCCTGAACTCTGGGCTTGGGCGCTATCCCTGAGCTCTTCAGCTTAAGGCTAGCACTCTACCAAGTGAGCCACAGAGCCACTTCTGGCTTTTTTTCTGCTTATGTGGTGCTGAGGAATGGAACCCAGGGCCTCATGCATGCAAGGCAAGGACTCTACCACTGAGCCACCTTCCCAGCCCTAATTCTTTCTTTCTGTATAGATGTCTCCTAATTTATAATCATTAGAACCATGGGGGGAAATTTCTTTTGTTTTCTTTCCCCCCTCTTTAAATTTCTCTTTAAATGTTCTACAAGATTGTTAATAACCTATAAGTGTTCTGAGGAAATAGAGAATCAAGAAAATCAGAATTTTGGGTGGGGGGAGGGGGGTAAAATTGGGTGGGGGGAGGGGGGAGGCGGGGAAGGGAAGTGAAGGGTAAACAAAGGAGGAGGCTGCAATGCTTGGTAAGAAATGTACGCATTATCCTGCCCATGTAATTGTAACCCCTCTGTACAGTATGTTCTCAAATAAAATAAAATACAATTTAAAAAAAAAAAAAAAAAAAAAGAAAATCAGAATTTTAAGCTATTGCATCCTAACATTTTGGTTTAAGATTTGTTAGATACTAGGGAAGAACATTTTATTCCATCACAAATGGAAACAAACTTACAAGAGTTTCCTGGAGCTGAAAAACAAAAAGAAATGAATGTGAAGAGGCTAATGGAAGAGGACTAGTTTTCCCACTATTCTTCTAGGAGGGAATACTAGAAGTAGCAATGGATCCTCATCTTGAATGGAAGGGCTTTAGAGTTTTGTATATCTACCATCACACCTTGGGTAATTCTGCATTGAACCTTCCAGATGACGACTTATTTTTTCCCTTTTTGCAATGCCTGATAGTGGCTTGACATCCTGCAGGACTGGGGATGTTTTCTTTACATTGCTCTGCCTTCCCTTTCTTTCTCCCTGTTCCAGCCAACCTGTGTAGGTTTTCCTTCACTAATACAATTGTCCCACCCTGTTGATAAGTTACTGTCAGCTTTATTTCCTCTGATCTCTGTGCTCGGGTTGATATTGAGGTTTGTATTTTTCCTCCATTCATTCTTTTCTTGAGGGGAACAGGCACCAACAAGACAGTGCAAGGAGTCAAAGAGCTAGAGAAGGGCCACAAGTTTCTCCACCCACAGATGGAATCAAGCAGAGAGTAGAAAGATGTCCAAATACTATGACCACAAAGGCAGTCCTCATATAAAAACAGGCATGAAACTTACAGGTTGTGTCTGAAGAATCAACTGGTAGGAAAACAAAAGGGAAAAGAGGAGTAATCAGCACGTGTAGAACCAAGAGATCTCAGTTATCCCATGATTGATTAGCTTAAGAGTGACCTCAGAGAGGGCACAAGGGTCTACACCCTGCCTCACTGTAGCTCAGCGCAGCCTGTGCAGCCTTAGGCCTGTTTCTGTTGGTCCAGGATAGAAGAGTGGCTATAAAGTAAGATTTCTTCCCCCCACCCTCTTTCTCTTTCTATCTGTCCTCTCTCTACCTGCTCTTCTCGGTCTCTGTCTTCTGGTACTGGGGCTTGAAAAAGAGCTCTACCACTTGAGCTAAAGCTCTACTACTGCCTTTTTGTGGCTCATTGGAGATAAGAGTCTCACAGACTTTGCTGCCTGGGCTGGCTTTGAACTGCAATCCTCAGATCTCAGCCTAGGATGACAGGTGTGAATCACTGGCACCTACTCGGCCACAAACTAGATTTTAATACTGTCCTTCCTGCCCTCCCCCCAACCCCCCAGCTAATCACATGAGCTGTTTCTTTGCTTATTTTCTCTCACAGGTGGTTTGTGACTGCCTGATGCTCCTGCTAATGCTTATGACTGTGGCCCAGCTACTTTCAGATCCTGTTTCTTGAAATGCTCCTTTCCTCTTTCTATGAGGGGCAGGGCCAAGTGGGTGATATTTGGGACTGGAGAAAACAGAAAGGTCTTAGAGGAGAAGACTGGGAATTCAGGGGAACTAGCCCTGCAGTTTTCTCTGGCAAACTTGCCTCACAATACTTGTAAGACCTTAGTTTGTTTCAATTTTATTGTATTTCCCCCTTTTAAATTTATTTTTAAAGTTTGCTTTCCTTTAGTCATTTTCCCCTACATTGGCTCCCAGTATCTCTGAGTAAGCCCTTCGTGGAAGCTACAAAATAATTCACAACTAGAAAACTTCCCTACTATTCTTCTTCTGGTGCTCTAGAAAAACTATATTTTAGAAACAGTTATACCTAGTATTGGGGGGGGTATTTTTGAATACTTTTTCAAAAGGGGTGACATTGATCAACATGTAGTATGTTCACAAACTGCTTTGTTAAATGGCAAATCCTTTGTACAGCTACTTAAAGGTAATAAAAAAAAAACCCAGACTTTTTTTTTTTAGTATAAAAACAACTACTCTGAAGGGTTCTCAGCAAGTAAACTGGGAAGTGTGAAAACATCCCTAACACTACTGTTCTTACGGCAGGAGAGAGACTGGGACAGGGAATAGAAACAAAAGAGACCAAAAAACGAACAGATGAGGGACTCACCACTATGTCCAGTATATTGCACTAAAATAGAAAAAAATGATTGTGATTGTTAAACATAAATACCCATTGATGTATTTCAAAGACAGCAGTAAAACTGGCATTTGTAGGGATTTTAAAATCTAAGTATTATTCAGAGGTGCCTGGCTCATACCTGTAATCCTAGTTCTCAGGAGACAGATCTGAGGATTGTGGTTCAAAGCCAGCACAAGCAGGAAGGTCTCCTTGAGACTCTTATCCACAATTAACCACTCAAAAAAACTGGAAGTGGAACTTCTAAGCCTTGAGCAAATGAGCTCGGGGACAACACCCAGGTCCTGAGTTCAAGCTCTACAGCTAACAAAATAAATAAATAAAAATTTAGAGTATTCCGGATTAACGAATTTTAATACTATACTCTGCTGTATACAGCCTCTTCATAAGAACCAGAACTTCCTCTAGGAGACTGATTACTGTTTTAGTCTCTCCTTTCTTTTCTTTTTGATTTTTGTCAGTCATGGGTCTGGAACTCAGGGCCTGGGTGCTGTCCCTGAGCTGATTTTTCAGCTCAAGGTTAGCACTCTACCACTTTGAGCCACAGCTCTATTTCTGGTTTTTAGGTGGTTAATTGAAGAGTCTCAAGGACTTTTTCTTACCCAGGCTGTCTTCAAATTGTGATCCTCAGATCTCAGCCTCCTGAGCAGTTTGGATTACAGGTGTAAGACATTGGTGTCTAACCACAGAGATGAAATTCTTAATAGGATTCCTTTCCCCATCCTTCATCCTTTCCCGTCATATCACTCTTGCGTCTGTCTCTCAATCTTGTCAATTTTGTCTTCTTACTTATTCATTATATTCCTCAGATTTTTTTTTTTTTGTCAGTCATGGGGCTTGAAATCTGGGCCTGGGCGCTGACCCTGAGCTCTTCAGCTCAAGGTAAGCACTCTGCCACTTGAGCCACAGTGTCACTTCTGGTTTTCTGGTGGTTAATTGGAGATAAGAGTATCACAGACTTTCCTGTCCTGGCTGGCTTTGAACTGCAGTCCTCAAATCTCAGCCCCCTGAGTAGCTACGATTACAGGTGTGAGCCACTGGGGCCTGGCTCCTCAGATTCTTTTGATGACATCTTTGCTATGAAGCTTACCTAATAGTTATTGTTACAGCCTTTCAATCATTATTAAAGAAAATGGTATGCTACCTATTAGGAATTTTAAGGCTATGTGATATCCATTTTCTAAACTATGATTGATTATGGAGATGGCAAGAGTGGGTGGAAATGAAGTCTGAGAATCATGATTTTCATTTCCTTTAAAGGAGAAATGTAAACATTTAGCTCTGAAGGAGCCCAAGTCCTTCAGACATAGAAGGAAGCTATTAGAAATGAGTTTGTATACACACACATGTATATGTATGTGTATGTGTTTGTGTATGTATATGTATATGTATATGTATTTATAGCAACTTACCAATAGGTCCTGGAGTTTGCACTGAAAAGAAATCCAAATTAACACATTAGTATGGTTACTTAGCAGAAAAGTTTATATTCTGGTTTTAATTAATTCTGTCCTAGAGGTGGGGCTTAGGGAGGCAGAGAGGAAGTGAAATCAGTTATGAGATCATGAGAGAGAACAAACTAAATCTAAGTTAGAGCAGAAGGCTGCCGTATTCCAGCCTGAGGACAGAGGTTTCTGAAGGACTCTTGTCACTGTAAGAGACATTAGAGGAAGATGGATCTACTTTCCCTTCCGGTCAGTAGCAGTGGAAGATGCTGCCTTCTTAAGGGATGATCCTTGTACTCAATATTTCTTACCATCTATATGTTTACGTCTAGGCATAAGTGTAGAAGGTAAGGAACCAAGTTGTTCCTTCTCACAGATTCCACATATGGGGGACTAAAGGAGTGGTCTCTAAGCAATAGGGCAACAAAATCTTTGTGGTTTAAAATTAAAAATTTTTTCCCTTTGTGGGGCTTGAACTCAGGGCCTAAGTGCTGTCCCTGAGTTCTTTTGCTCAAAGCTAGCACTCCAGTACTTTGAGTCACAGCGCCACTTCCGTTTTTGGTGATTAATTGGATATAAGAGTCTCCTGGTCTTTCCTGCTCAGGCTGGCTTTGAGCTGTAATCCTCAGATCTCACCTTCCTGAGTAGTTAGGATTTCAGGTGTGAGCTACATTGCCCAGCAAACTCTATGGTTTTTAATGAGCATTGGGCCTTTAGCTGATATTCTAACTCTGATCCTATGGTGAGCTGATAATGATGGAAAACTCAGGTTATTTCTAAACATACGAATGACCTTTGATTGGAAACTGCCTCAATTTGGAGAATTCTAAATATCCATTAAGAAGCCATCACTTCCCCAAATGCGGTGGGAATGTCATAGGATATCTTGGTTTTTGAGGGACCTGGGGTGGGGTGTTCTAAGCCAGGGTTCTCCCTTCTTTTATCTTTCCTCCAATTTCGTTCTCTTTTGCTCATGTTTATTTCCTTCCCATTGTTCTCTCAACACTTGCTTGTTGGGAGGCCAAAGAAAATAGCCCTCAGTGTCTACCTGTGGACACACCTATACCTGAGTGTTACAGTGTTGCGCATACACAGAAAATGCTGCTCTTCTGGGACAATGGGCTCCCTCCTGTGTTGGATCCTATTGAGTGCTAGTTGAGGGCTGTGATAATTCTTGTTGCTCTAAACAGGTTAATCTGAAAAGATTCTCTACCCCTCCCCTAGCAGTAGGCAGTACAATGTCTTTCTTTTCCACAGGTACTCATTTTATGGTGCTCATGATGGAAAATACCTTGGATCATACACATAAGCCTCCAATCGTTACTTTTTAAATTCTTTTTTTAAAAATAATTTTCTGTGCAAAATAGCTAGAAGATTTTGATTTGCTTTTCTAGATTTGGATATATTAGTCTATGAACAGTAGACAAGCTACAATTTTAACTGTTCTGTAAAGTAATTTAATATTTGATTCTATTTTTATCTATTAATATTATTAATGTGTGCCTTTGATTCTGAAGCAGAACTGTTAGGATACTTACCTCTCAATATAAGTCAGTAAATCCTTGGATAGATGCTTTAAATTTTATTGTTTCTTCCTATATTTCTTCTCCCTTTCCATTCTTAATCTGTGACTTGTTGTACATCTGCCTTTCTTCCCTTTCTCAGATTTATTTGTACTCATTTATTCTCTTCTCCTATCTGCCAATGAATTTGATCTTTCTTCTTTTGTTCACATTTATTTTTTCCTATTTTTCCTCTTTCCCTTTTTTTTTTTTTTTTTTTTTTGGGTCTGGTCGTGGGGCCTGAACTCTGGGCCTGGGCGCTGTCCCTCAGCTCTTTAGCTCAAGGCTAGTGCTCTACCACTTGAGCCACAGCGCCACTTCCGGCTTTTTTCTTTTTTTTGCTTATGTGGTGCTGAGGAATCGAACCCAGGGCTTCGGGTATGCAAGGCAAGCGCTCTACCACTGAGCCAACTTCCCAGCCCTCTTTCCCTAATATTTTGTCTGACTCCTACTTTTTTGCATTCATTGTTGATTTTTTCACTTTCTCTTTCTTTAGGCTCTTTTCCCTCTTGAATTCCAGCACTGAAAGTTCATTTTATTCACTGTCAATAACATACTATATCACACTAAAAAAATGATGGTGGAAAGAACAGCCAGTAAAATATCATTATTGACAACTCTCAATGTGGTTATACCTCCTGACCCATAATTATTGGAATAGTGTATAAATTCAACAAAATAATGCACAAATGGGTATTTTTGTAAGTTTTAGGGATTGAACTTAGAGCCTCAGACTTGCTCAACTTGGTTGCTTGGCTTGTATTCTACTGTTTGGGCCACACCCCCATCCCTGATTTTTGCTGATTAGAGATGGAGTCTAGTGAACATTTCTGGCTTGGAACTGATCTTCTCTAGAACTGAGCCTCCTGAGTAGCAAGGATTTCAAGTGGGAGGCACTGGTGCCCAGCTCCCGAAATGAGTACTTGTAAGGTATGTTGGGAGTTAGTTCCAAAAATGTGACAAATGTTTGATTCATATTTATCTATTACATGAACACAAAAGAAACTCAAGTGATATTTCCTTAGTTTCATAATTTTAATGTCTTAATGTTTGCAAGAAATAATATAACAAAGTATGTGAAACAAACTCTTTGACAAGGAGAGGTCTTGGTTTATAAACACATAATTATGAATTGTTATGTCTTAGAACCAATTATTTATACTGTTTCCATGGGAAAATGTAATAGAGAAAGTTATTAAAAATTGATGAGACTATAGGGTTGGGAAGGTGGCTCAGTGGTAGAGCGCTTGCCTTGCATGCATGAGGCCCTGGGTTCGATTCCTCAGCACCACATACCAGAAAAAAAAAAAGCCGGAAGTGGCTCTGTGTCTCAAGTGGTAGAGCGCTAGCCTTGAGCTGAAGAGCTGAGGGACAGCGCCCAGGCCCAGAGTTCAGGCCCCACGACCAGATCCATAAAAATTGATGAGACTAAAACCAAAATGCCTTGGAGAGAATCTTTCAGAGAAATTAGAAATGAAAAGAAACTTAAAATGCACTGCTTCACAAAGTGAAGGTAATCTAATAGTGAAAAAAAAAAACTGCATGAAAAGCAAGATATTTAGGTGCTGTATTTTAAGTCTTTGTTACATATTGGCTCAAAATCATGGAATGATACACTTAAATGGGTGAGGAAGGAAAATTTCTATGGGTTTGTTTTCCCCCTGTATTTCAGTCACATAATAATATATCACATGTGTAAGTAACTATATAAATAAAAATATTAAAATATAAACATATGTAAATAAATATATATCTATAAGCTATGAACTAAAATATATATTAGAACCTGGCTGAACCCAGTCTAGGGGAGTTCTGGGAAGGATCATGAGCCCTTTGAATCTGTAGGTGTAAATAATTGAAATAACAATGGACTTACGTTGTCAAAGACAAAAAAGCATTATGATTGAGACTAGTATGACTTACCAATGGTCTTTTGCGAGAGCTCTGGAAAAAAAAGCAAAGAAAATTTAAAAAGTAAGGAAATTAGTAGATGACTTCCAACTTTGGAGACCACAGCTCCTATTTGTATGCTTTCCTTAGTAAGAATATGTACCACTAATTGAGATCAGCTGCAGCTGAGTAATTGATTTTTTTTATTGTTGTTGGAAATACTGTGGAAAGGTAAAGCTTTCTTATTCAATGGATCCACTGAGTGAGCAGGTTGTAGCTACACTAAGTAGGACTTACTTCTTTGGTCCATTTAGTGCTTGTAGAAGATTAGAAAAATCATTCCTCATTTAAACTACTTTCTTCCTCTCTCCTTTACTTTTTTCCACCTCACTCTGTTTTTTTTTTTTTTTTTTTTTGTCGGTCCATACTTTTTTTTTTTTTTTTGTCGGTCATGGGGCTTGAACTCTGGGCCTGGGCGTTGTCCCTTAGCTCTTCAGCTCAAGGCGAGCGCTCTACCACTTGAGCTACAGCGCCACTTCCACCTCACTCTGTTTTGAGAAGTCCTTGTGTGCTGTTAGCAAGCCACTGGAGGCCTTCCCCAAGGGGCTACCTCACAGTATGGATGGTGTTTATCAAAGATGTATGTTCAAGACTTATCAATGACTTACTTATTAATCACATACTGGGTAGAAAAAACTCCAAAAGGCCAAGAAAATGTGAACCCCAAACCTTTGAAATCCGGAAAAATTTTTTCCCATAGTGTCTTAGGGAGGATATTTCAGGAAACTAAAAGTCTCTATAATGTAGAATCAGATAGCAAACTTACTGATGGGTCCTGTAGATCCAGCTGAGAGAGGGAGGGAGTGGGAGACAGAGAGAGAGGATGTCATTATATCAACATTATTAATCACTGTGAAGGAAATGCTTTTTATCTAGTACACATTCGAAAGGGATTGTCATAAATGAAGACCAAGAGTTGCTTTTATGGGGCTGGGAAGGTGGCTCAGTGGTAGAGCGCTTGCCTTGCATGCATGAGGCCTTAGGTTCGATTCCTCAGTACCACATAAGCAAAAAAAGAAAAAAGCTGGAAATGGCGCTGTGGCTCATGTGGTAGAGCGCTAGCCTTGAGCTGAAGAGCTGAGGGACAGCGCCCAGGCCCAGAGTTCAGGCTCCACAACCAGACCCAAAGGAAAAAAAAAAAAAAAAAAAAGAGTTAAAGAGTTGCTTTTATGGAAAGCCTTAGGTAGGCCTCCTATTGTCAATACATAGGATCTAAAAGAATAGAGGCTTCCTTTTGCTTTTATTGATGATTAAAACCCTTTGAAGGACTGAGAAAAATGTATTCCATATTAATCACACACACACACACACACACACACACACACACACACACACACACACACACACACACACACAATCAGTCATCAGAGGGACCAGAGTAGAGAAGAATCCAACTTACGGATGGGTGCTGAGAATTGCACTGAAATATAAAAAAGGGGAAAATCAATGTGACATTAACTGAGTTCTCAAACCACCAATATTTTTTTCCTAAAGAAACATTTCTTATAAATTGTCTTTAAGTAGTTGTACAAAGGGGTTCTAATTCAACATGTCAGTTTATGAGTTCAACGCATCTTGATCAAGGTCACCCCTTCCATCATTTTCCCCCATTCTCTTCCAACCCCACCCGTCCCCTCAAGTTACCTGGTTCATATGTTCACATGTGTACATTGAGTATTATATACCGTACTTTAGTCAGCTTGTTTATTTATGTATGTGCAGAGTCCTATAAATGTTTATAATATAGATCTGACTTCCACATATGAGAGAAAATATTCATGGTTTTGTCTTTCTGAGCCTTACTTCACTTAACATAAATTTTTCCCAGTTCCATTCATATTTTCCTGTGAAAGTCATAATTTTGTTCTTCCTGATGGGAGTGAATCAGTGTTTTTTTAAATTGTGAAAATACCGTACAGAGGGGTTGTAATTACATGGGCAAGGTAATGAGTGCATTTCTATATCACATTTTTCTTAAGAAACTTTGAAGCAGAGGGAGAATGACTCATGCAAGACTGCAGATAATGTTTTTGGGGAATCTCATGACCTTCCCAACAGATCAGGTTGAGATGATTCCATTCAGTATACAGCTTAACTGAGAGATTTCAGTAAATGAAAAAAAAGCAAAAGAAAAATATAAAGAGAAAACACAAAATTTAAATATAGCTATTTGGCTTTCCCTTTTCTGAAATCATTGATAATTCTGGGCCTTTTGTCTCGTGTTGTTGGGAAATTCAGGAGACTTGAATGCAATCAATGGAGTGCAATTTGACTGCATTTAATTTGAGTGAACTCGAGTGGACAGTCCTGGGTATAGGAATGGAAACAGGGGCCAACAGGATCCTAGGCCACATAGAAAGCCAAGGATGTATGAATTACGAGGACTTTCTACTGTTGTTCCTGAATGTCTTTGCAGAAGAACCAAGTACTTCTCATTATCTTTACCAAATGGGAGTAAAATAAACTTTGCCTTAACATTTAAAAATTTTTACGTAGTAATGTATTACATTTTATGAAGTAAAAAAGAAAGACTCAAGAAACCAAAAGGAACTCACTTATAGGTCCAATAGCTCCAGCTGAAAGATGGGAAAATCAAAACAGAACTAATTAGGTCTTGGCATAGGAAAATACAGTTTGCATCAAAATTCTTTCTGGGAAAACATCAGAAATGAAGAAACCCGGAACAAGTTTCCACCTTGGATAGTTAGGCAATGAAGTTTATAAATGCCTATTCCTCATCTTGGGGGCCCCAAGACTCTGACAATGTGAGTGTAGGGATGAAGCGGTCCTTCTCTGTGGGGTGAACTATTTGCAGCTATGAGGTTGCTCAGCCACAGCCTGCAAAAGCACCCATTGGCAGGGTTCGTTTGAACTTGCTTAGCTAGAACCCAGTCCATCCAGTGGAGTTACTGTGTTTGTGGTATTTGGCTTCTAATTCAATAGAGTAACTTGGCCTGTCTTATCTTAGTATAAGAGGGAATAGAAACTCTGCAGAGATTCATGACATTCACAGGGAACTTGAGTCAGTAAAGGCCTTAGGTCACGAGGCCCGCATGTGTGTCCAACAGTCTTCTCAGGGTATGATGCCTCATGAGTTCCAATCCTCAAACTTTTCTTTTCTCTCCTTTAGGGTTGGCTCTGTCTCAGGAGTTCAAGGTCTAATCATCCTCAGGAATGCTAAGAAACGAGTTAAATCCTGGTGACTTTTCTCTTTCTTGTCATTTCTTTAAGTCAACTACTCTGTGTAGGAACAGGAAAGCTGGTTAGATGTGGGCCAAGTACACTAACTGGCTACTTCCCAAGGACAGAGGATTGAAATCCTGCAGAGCAACAACATTCAGATTATAACGTGAGCACAAATGACATGAGGATTTTCATTTAAAAATGGGGTATGTTTAGGTCAGAGTAATTAGCAGGCTGAGATTCGGCATCTCCAACAAACCCAAAGACTGCAGGCCCTGGGACTACTCTGAGCAGTAAAGTGATAAAGGGTTGATAAAATCAAATACATCACATCTGTTATATGTCATTGCTTCCATTTACCTTTTCCCCCTCCTTTTCTAAATCAGCTACCTCTCATATACCCCTTCCTCTCTATTTGCTCCCAGTTCTTCTGCCAGAGATATTTGTTATAACATCACTTCAAATTCTCCCTGGAAACTTCTAGATGTTTGTTTTGGTCATAGCAGGGCAGATCACCATCAGTGACAGCTTGGGGACCTTCAGTCTTCACACTGGATCTTATTGCATTCTACAGACACACTCTTTGTGTGTGTGTGTGTGTATGCCAATCCTGGGGCTTGAACTCTGGTCCTAGGTGCTGTCCCCTGAGCTTTTGTGCTCAAAACTAGCACTCTATCACTTCAGCCACAGCTCCACCTCTGGCTTTTTGGTGGTTAATTGGAGATAAAAGTCTCATGGACTTTCCTGCCTAGGCTGGCTTCGAACCATGATCCTTAGATCTCAGCCTCCTGAGTAGCTAGGATTATAGATGTGAGCCACCAGCAGCCCAGCTCAGAAACACTCTAGGTAGGTCTTGAGTGGAATGGCTGCCACTTTTGATGGATCTGACTAGAACACCTCAGACAGGGGATTTTCTTATTTAATACTTGACCCCTCTGTTCCTGACCCTTTTCTTTGGCCATTTAATCTGAAAACGTTGTCAACATTGTAGATGATAATACTTTCTCACAGAGGATGAAAAGGGGGACAGAATGGACAGTTTGTGCAGAAGGAAAGAAAAGACAAGAGAAATATAACATGTCTCACTTAGTCTAACCATGTAGTAAATCAAATGGATGACTAACAAGAGAAAATAACTTACTGATGGTTCCCGGAGTGCCAGCTAAAATTCAAACATAAAAAAAAAAAATCAAGTTTGGAGAGAGTATGACATAAGTATGACATATTCAAAAGTTTCAGATCAAGCATGTACTACCTGTTAAATTTACAAAGAAAGGCAGTGAGAGGAAGGCTGTTTAAGAGCTGGATACGATTATATTCTATAATCATTTTTTTTCTTTTTTGGGGTGGTGATGGTAGTAGTGAGGCTTGAATTCAGGGTCTCACACTTTCACTTTGCTTTTTGCTCAAAACTGGCACTCTACCACCTGAGCCACACCTCCATTTTCTGTAATTATTTCTTCTTGATCTCAATTGTCACTGTTTTCCTTCTACCAAATCTTTCTACAAGCTTTGTTTTTTATTTTTTGTTTTTTTTGGGTCCAGTTGTGGGGCCTGAACTCTGGGCCTGGGCTCTGTCCCTCAGCTCTTCAGCTCAAGGCTAGCGCTCTACCACTTGAGCCACAGCGCCACTTCCGGCTTTTTTCTTTTTGCTTATGTGGTGCTGAGGAATCAAACCCAGGGCCTCAGGCATGCAAGGCAAGCGCTCTACCACTGAGCCAACTTCCTAGCCCCAAGCTTTATTTTTTAAATGCTAACCCATATCACCCAACCTCAGCATTTTTCTTACATATTCTAGAGAATTTGTTTGTTTAGTAACAGAGTTTTCACATTGCTAAACAAAAAGTCTTAGTATTAACCAGGCTCAAGTTCCTCATTGGTAAAAAAGAAAACAGTAGTAAAGGAACAAGTGTTTTTTTTTTTTTTTTTTTAATCTTTCCTTCCATGTTCTTCACCACCCTCTTCAAGTCTCCCTGTCCCCATAGTAGGTACTTTACAGAAAATAAAAAAGAATGAAGTTATAAATATGGGATACTTACTCAAAGATCCTTTAGCTGCTTTCAAATATCTTTCATCACCTAGGATAAATATTGACAAATAAAATCTTATGAATTGGCCTACAGAAGTCATTTCCCCCTTCCCAGAGGTGAGAGATGAATAGTCTTGAGGTTAAGGATCTGAGTGCCAGCTCTGCTATTCTCTAGCTCTATGACTCTGGCAACTCATCCCATCTTTTAACATTTCTTGCCCCTGCCCCATCTTTACAGTGGAACTCTCTTGGCTTACGCTGTGAAGATTATAGTGAAAAATCAGGAGTAGTAACAGATGAGAAAGCCAGAAAGTTCTATTGCAAACAGTAGGGTAGTGAGTGCTCACTCACTGACCCTCAGCTACACCCCATTTCTGACTTTTTGTTGGAGATAAGAAGATCTGGTGTGCAATTCTAGATAGCCTTGTTCTAGAGGCTGTATGCAGGTAATGGTCTCTGTATACGAAATTAAATTTAAGCCCAGTTTGAAGTTGGCTGGGCTCTGTCCCTTAGCTTTTTCATTAATGGATGGCGAGCGCTCTACCACTTCTACCTTTTTGCTGGTTAATTGGAGATAAGAGTCTTATGGACTTTCCTTTCCTGTCGTGGATGTGGCTGGCTTTACAGCCATCTTCAAGTCTCAGCCTCCTGAGTAGCTAGGATTCCAGGCCTGAGGCGCTGGAACCTGGCTAACAAATCAACTTACTTTGAAAGTCTTTGTTAGAGGTTCCAATTATACTGCTCTCAACGCATTGAGAAACAGTTCCTAGTAGATCAGACATGAGCCATCATTCCCT
The DNA here is from genome assembly GCF_024711535.1 of Dipodomys merriami. NCBI lineage: Eukaryota > Metazoa > Chordata > Mammalia > Rodentia > Heteromyidae > Dipodomys > Dipodomys merriami. The sequence continues at coordinate 10,885,049 of NW_027202937.1, read as the reverse complement.
CCCTCCACCCCCCCCCCCCCAAAATCCCATAGCCAGAGGAACAGCATAGTTTCCTGAAGATCAATTTGGGATGTGAGAAAAATCAAACATAATCTGTAAGAAGTAAAAGGAAGGGTAAATTTTAGAGCTATGTTGGAGATGAATGCTGGGAAGATAGCTGGGTGGGAGTGGGGGGCCAAAGGCCTGAGCAGAGGAATTTGCCTAAGCACAGAATGGCCGGTCATTGCCTTGGGGAAGGAGAAAGGTGATAAAGGTAAGCATGACCAATGTTGGTTAAACTGACTAGTATTGGTTAAATGGGCTAATGAAGGCCAAGTAGATGATCATAAACTTCAAGTCTTGTCACCCTTGCAGAGTAAGAAACAAGACTAGGAGACATCTCCTTCCTAGTGGAAAAGTCCAGATTTTGAAACTAGAAGAAAAACTTCCACATGGTGCCTTGCTGAAACACTAAACACAGTAGCAACAAAACCATGTTAGTACAGAATTAAAGAGATAAATAATCCACACACTTTCCAAGAGTTTTTCTAGACTTTTGGTATGACTAAATTAGGTGAAACAAGGCAAAACTAAGGAAAAACTTGCCTTAATTATAAAATATTGAACCTGATAGTTTCCTGAAGGCAGCTTTTAAGAGTCATATCATATCATAACTTGGTCTTTTTCATAGGGTAAGGGATGGCATAGTATTGGACAAGCACAATCACTTTTCAGATTTAGATTAATTCACAATTTAAGATTTTATATGGCATTTTAAATGGAAGTCATATTACTAGACATATGCACAGTTTTCATTTCTAAAGGTTACTTGGATTTAGTAAATTAAATGTATTTAATAATGTTTTGGTGATAGAAAAGCACTAGTATAACTAATAAGGCTTACTTCAGTTTTTACCTTTTTTATTAGCTCTATACCTTTTGAAAGTCAATGTTCTTAAACTTTTTCATGTGTACCTTTAAATATGCACTGAGTAAGCATGACTTCCTTTAATTATAATCTATGCAAGATCTCCCTCCCATCCCTTATCCTTTTTACATTCCACACTCATTTTCTCTCCTCATTCTAAGTTAAAATAAAACTATTCTTTTTTTTTTTTTGTCGATTGTGGGGCTTGAACTGGGTCTGCGCGCTGTCCCTTAGCTCTCCAGCTCAAGGCTAGTACTCTACCACTTTAAGCCATATCACCACTTCTGTTTTTCTGGTGGTTTATTGGATATAAGAGTCTCACAGACTTTCCTGCCTGGACTGGCTTTGAACCATGATCCTGAGATCTCAGCCTTCTGAGTAGCTAGGATAACAGGCGTGAGCCACTGGTGCCTGGCATAAAATTATTCTTGTATTGCTAAAACCATCACTGCTAGATAAAACAAAATTCCACTCCCTATGCTTTTTGTTAAGCAGTGGGCATCTCATTTTCTAAAGCTCTCATTAATTTCAGATAAAATAATAGTGGATAAGGGAAAGAAGAAGAGGGAAAAGAGCTTGGAGAATTAGGAATAAGTTTCCCAGCTCAATGGCACACTCAAGAGAATCAGAATTTGGAAAGAAAGGAATTACCACTTTGTTCTTTTAAAAAAATAAATAAAAACAAAATGTTATGTGGTTTTCTAGCTCAAAAGTGACTTTTTATTCTGTCCTCTTCTGGGGATGTGTGTGTGAAGGTCAGAAAATGGAGCCCCTGGGAACACCAAACCCCTGCGAATGTTAGGCCTAGTTCAGGGAGGTGGGGATTACACATGTATTCATTATTGCCTGGGCACATCTTTACGGAACATTACTGTCAGCCATACAAAACTTAAACTCTCTGAAGACAAATGGCACCATTATTTGTCACTCTCTATGGTCTTTATTCTCATCCTATTTTCCATATTAGCTCCCAGCTCCCTTCTTTGTTTATTCATTTCTGGCACTACTGTTTTGGGAATGGCACACAATAATAGTAAGCCCCCAAGGAACTTTCATTTACTTTCCAGAAGTCTGACTGATTCTTTTTTTTTTTTTTTGACAGTTGTAGGGCCTGAACTCTTGGCCTGAGCGCTGTCCCTCAGCTCTTCAGCTCAAGGCTAGCGCTCTACCATTTGAGTCAGCGCCACTTCCACCTTTTTCTGATTATTTGGTGCCGAGGAATCGAACCCAGTGTTTCATGCATGCAAGGCAAGCACTCTACCACTGAGCCACCTTCCCAGCCCCTGGTTGATTCTTGAGGTATCTGGTTATAGAAAGCAAAGAAATCGGGGAGAAATAGGAAACTGGCTTCTGCTGTGCTTTGGTGGAATCAATTTGGGTGTTTAGGTAAATGTTCTCTTGGCGAAATGTTGGCAGAATTGAGGAAAGGGAAAGGAACTTACCAATAGTTGATCGAGACGTTCCTGAAAGAAAACAAAAGCAAGAATGAGTTGTTCTGTGTCTTTGGGGGTGGGGGAGCGTAGATCCCACAGACATTATATCACAATGGCTGTGGGAAAGAGGCAGGGACCAATCCCATCCCCTTTTCCATTGCCACGCAATGTGATCTGCAGCTCCTTATCTACTTACAGATTGACTTTCAGGTACAAACTTCAGACTTTAGGTGTATTTCACATGTCATTCACTTGAGGTAGAATAGGACCGAAAGAGCTGTGCCATGGGCCTTTTAGTTTGTACAGTGAATCTTAGCCAAAAAGTTTGAGGTGAGGTCTTTAACTTTTAGAAGAGAGGGCATGATTACAAGTTTCTAAGTCCTTATATATTTTGTCTCTATATCTTGTCTTATTTTTATTCAGCTGGCTCTTGGCTGTTTTCTTAACTTTCTCCTTCTCTCTCAAATTTCTTTCTGGGTTTTCCCTTTGTTTGAAAGATCCTGTGTTAGACCAAATTATTACTAAATAACTGCTCCAAAGGGGATTTTCTACTTTCTGTAAATCACTTATGGCGATGCTGAGTAGTGAGAGAGCAAGATGAGGAGCTTCTTGATTAGGAGAAGATAAAGAGGGCCTGCTGCCAAGATTGATAGCTCAGCCTCTCTATTTACTTGCAAAAGTTTGGCCCATAACATTTTCCTAAGTCTTAAAGGGTAGAGATGAGCTGGAGAGCAAGAAAGGAAAGGTTTCTGTGTATATAGAGAGGAAATGCTTAACCTTCCTTCAAATTTATTTTCCATTAGCATACATTAGCATATGTATATATATAAGTGTACTTTGAACAAGTGTTTGTTGAGTTTTGTTATGCTATATCTTTATATTATCTACTATATAGATAAAACATTACATATCCATACATACACACTTATATAAAAGGTGCTTTGATCCTCTTAACCATCCCCTTTTCCCTCCCCACTCCTGTACATTCCTCTATATGGTTTCTTCTGTTTATAGTCATGTTCCGCTACCACCATCACCACTACCAATACCACTACTACCACCACCACCACCACTACCACCACCACCACCACTACCTCCTCTGCCTCATTAATCATTATGATTTTAGTCTAGGTTCCATATATGAGCAAAATCATTCTATATTTGGCTTTTTGAGCTTGGCTTATCTCAATAAACATGATGACCTAAGGTCATAATTTCAGCTTTCTTTATGGCTGAATAATATTCTACTGTGTATGTATACCACGTTTTCTTTATCAATTCATCAGTAGGTGACTACTTACTATGGCAAAATATTATCAGTGGTCGCATCAAGTATAGGTTATTTTTACACTTTATTTTTAAACCTTCTCTAAAAGAAGGGGAAAAGACAAATATAGAAATAACAGAGGTTGCAAATCAGAAGATAGAATTGAAAGAAATCCACAAAAGACTTACCTACGGAGCTGGCTGTTGGTGCTAAAACACACAGGAAAACATGAGGTGATTCATCAGAATTTGTATCCTCAACCTTTGCATATCAACTTCATTGTGACACCCTCTCAAGATTGAGACCCAGGCCCAGGGAGGCATTTCACACACACACACACACACACACACACACACACACACACACACACACACACACAAATCCATATGCTCTGATAGGGGTTTCCCCCTCCCCTCCTTGAAAAGACAATCTAAGGGAGTATTAATTTTTTTTTTGTGAGAGTCAAATTTTTGTCAAGAAGCAAGACAATACTTACTGTAATCTCTGGACATCACTGAAACACACACAAAACAAAGAAAAAAATCAGCTTATATTTTTTGATTCCTAAAATATGTCATCATATTTATGATTATATTATAGAGGATCATTTAATCAACATCTTCAAATATCCAGTGGCAAGAAACAAGGGGAAAATCTCATGGCTTAGGGCTGGGAAGGTGGCTCAGTGGTAGAGCGCTTGCCTTGCATGCATGAGGCCCTGGGTTCGATTCCTCAGCACCACATAAGCAGAAAAAAAAAAGCTGGAAGTGGCACTGTGGCTCAAGTGGTAGAGTGCTAGCCTTGAGCTGAAGAGCTGAGGGACAGTGCCCAGGCCCAGAGTTCAGGCCCCTCGACCGGACTACTCCCCCCCCCCCGCCCCCCCCCCCCCCCCCAAAAAAAAAAGATTTCATGGCTTACTTTAGGGGTTAAATAAAATTTTTAAAAAAGTAGGCAAAGGCTAACAGAAAAAGAATATATTAGTTATAAGACAAATGAGATCAATTAAGATAAGGAATGGTAAGGTATTTACTTAGTCAATTGAGAATTCAAGTTCAATGACTGTTTATTTTGGTGCAAATCCTGGGGTCTTGACCAGAGGGCCTGGGCACTGTCCCTGAGCTCCTGTGCTCAAGGCTAGCACTCAAACACTTGAGCCACTCTAGCTTTTTTTCAAAGCCACTTCTGGCTTTTTGGTGGTTAACTGGAGATAGGAGTCTCACACATTTTCTTGCCCCAGCTGGCTTCAAACTGTGATCCTCAGATCTCAGCCTCCTGAGTAGCTAGAATTACAGGCGTGAGCTATTGGTGCCTGGTTTCATGACACTTTTTTTTTTTTTTAACAAATACATATGCATGTATCTATTCTTGAATATATTTTTCATGACCTAAAACTTCTTTTTTTTTTTTTTTTTTTTTTTTGGGTCCGGTAGTGGGGCCTGAACTCTGGGCCTGGGCGCTGTCCCTCAGCAATTCCGCTCAGGGCTAGCACTCTACCACTTGAGCCACAGTGCCACTTCCGGCTTTTTTTTTTCTGCTTATGTGGTGCTGAGGAATCGAACCCAGGGCCTCATGCATGCAAGGCAAGTGCTCTACCACTGAGCCACCTTCCCAGCCCTAAAACTTATTTCTTAGTGAAATAATGGAAACAGAATTGCTAAAACATCTGGAAACAAAGTCAATCTCACACACAAAAATAAGTCATGTTGGCAGGTACTGGCGGCTCATACCTGTAATCCTCACCTCAAAGCTCCTGTGTCAAAGGGTTTGTCCCCAGTGTACCAGGGTTCAGAGGTGGAGCCTTTTGGAAATGATTGGATTATGAGGGCCTTGACCTCATGAATATATGAATTCATTTAAGAATGTATTTGGGGGAAGGGACTTTGTTATGAACATGAACTCTCTCTGCTTTCCAACTGGCACAAGCTGAGTAGTTTGCTCCGACATGTGCCTAAAAACAACTAGACCAAGGGAAAATGAACTGAGACTTAGGAAACCAGAGACTCTAAGCACATCTTTCTTCATTTTAGTTGTTTTTCTCCAGTATTTTATCAGAGTGACTGGAAGCTGAATCACACAGCAGGTTTTACAGCCCCTTAGATTATTATGGCAGGAAGAAATGTGGATATTTTTTCCTATGTTTTTTTTTTGGATCCAGTCGTGGGGCCTGAACTCTGGGCCTGGGCGCTGTCCCTCAGCTCTTCAGCTCAAGGCTAGCGCTCTACCACTTGAGCCACAGCGCCACTTTCAGCTTTTTTCTTTTTGCTTATGTGGTGCTGAGGAATCGAACCCAGGGCCTCAGGCATGCAAGGCAAGCGCTCTACCACTGAGCCACCTTCCCAGCCCTCCTATGTTTTATCGTAATTTTAAAATATACTTTCTTTGGGCCTCATGTAAAATGATTATAGGATTGAAGAAAAAAGTCAAAATGCTTAATTTCTTATAAATATACTTATATGTGTTATTTATTTAATGTTCTAGTATCTAACTTATTTACCACTTTCTGTTGAATACGAATGTTGGAAATCTAAAAGAAGATGAAAACACAGTGAGATTACAGGTTGGAAGGTGTTATCTATTTTGCTTTCTAATCAGATGAGAATATATTTACCTCTTGATCTTTTAGATTTTTTATTGGAAATACCTATTTTAGGAAAGGAAATGAAAACATTAATCTTACCAACAGATCATTGAAAAATATGTCTACCATTACTCTACATCATTACAAATAATATATGTTATTTTCCCAGATATTCCCATTTTCTTTGGGTTCCACATCAGAAAACAAAGAGAAGATGCCATAACTCTTTTCTTTTCTTTTTTTTTTTGGGGGGGGGGGGTCCAGTCGTGGGGCCTGAACTCTGGGCCTGGGCGCTGTCCCTCAGCTCTTCAGTTCAAGGATAGCACTCTACCACTTGAGCCACAGCGCCACTTCCGGCTTTTTTCTTTTTTCTTATGTGGTGCTGAGGAATTGAACCCAGGGCCTCATTTTGCAAGGCAAGCGCTCTACCACTGAGCCACCTTCCAGCCCACCATAACTCTTTTCTTTTCACCTTTATTGTTTATGACAGATGAATTATAGAGAGGTAAGGAGGAGAGGGATGAAACAAATATAAAACATAAGCAACAAGCAGAATGACCAAAATAGCTAAATTTCTCTCTTTTCCCTTCCTCCTCAGGGATGAAAGAGAGACAGAGAGAGAAGATAGAGAAAGAGAAAGAGAAAGAGAGAATGAATATAATTGTTTTTATATGTAAACCTCGTAACTCTTTTGGTAGGCAGGCCAACTAGAGACATTAGTGGCTTAATACAGGAATAAGGCAAAGCACTGGTGGCTCATGTTTGTAATCCTAGCTACTCAGGAGGCTGAGATCTGAGGATCATGGTTTGAAGCCAGCCTAGACAGGAAAGTCCATGAGATTCTTATCTCCTACTCAGAATAGGCCTGAAGTGGCTCTGTGGCTCTCAAGTTGGTAGAGCACTAGCCCTGAGCCAAAGAAGCTCAGGGAAAACCCCCAGGCCCTGAGTTCAGGCCCCAGGACTGTCCCTCCCCCCAGATGTGAACATTTTATCCGCAATTTTACACGTCTTTACACATCATTTCAAGAAGGTTTATTACCCCTTAGACAATCTGAAGTAATCGTGGGGCTTGAACTCATGGCCTGGGCACTGTCCTTGAGCTCTTTTTTTTTTTTTTGTCAGCCATGGGGCTTGAAGTCTGGGCCTGGGTGCTGACCCTCAGCTCTTCAGCTCAAGGCTAGAGCTCTACCACTTGAGCCACAGCGCCACTTCCAGCTTTTTCCATTTATGTGGTGCTGAGGAATCGAACCCAGGGCCTCACGTAAGTGAGGCAAGCACACTACCACTGAGCCACCTTCCCAGCCCATCCTTGAGCTCTTTGCTCAAGGCTTGTGCTCTACCAACTTTGAGCCAAAGCACCACTTCCGGTTTTCTGGTGGATCATTGGAGAAAAGAGTCTTACAGATTTTTCCTGCTGGGGCTGGCTTTGAACCACAATCTTTAGATCTCAGCTTCTTGAGTAGCTAAGATTACAGGTATGGGCTACCAGCATCCAACAATGAATTGTTTTAGTGGTGTTAGGGAGAGCAAAGTGCATAGATCTTTTGTACTTACATATACACACGCATAGAGGGTGGGACATCGTAGCAACAAAACGAAGTTATGCTAACTAATCATGTTCCTAAAGAACAATTCTTACACTTTAGTAGTTTTTAATCTAGTTACCTCTATCATCCTCATAGTCCAGAAGTCCAGTACCTTAAGAGCAAAAGCAGACAGAGATAGAGATCTATGATTTTCCTTTGTGATTATCAGTGGAGTTTTTCATTTAAAGACCTAAGAGTTAATGTAACATGAACTAACTCATCAGATTTGGACTTTTCATGGGATCATCTGGTCTCATTCCTGAGGAGTTTGCTATCTCCAAAGCTCAAGATCATGCTTACTTATTTATTCTGTGCAATAAACATTGGCTTTCAAAGTACTAAGAAATCTTTGGTAGCATTCTCTTGGTAATTTAGAAATTTATTTTTAATAGGTGCTGGACATGAAATGATGAACTGAACAAATTTTGTTCCTGCCACATTGGCACATGCTAACTAGATTTCTTTTTCTCATGGGTGGAGGTACTTACTTTGTTCTGAACTGTATCTGGAGATATACATTTCTGTGAAAAAGAATTAGGCAAAAATATTTCTATTAATTACTTGAGATAGATATATTCCCTCTGACCCAGTTTTCCTTATTCTATATTATACTTCTTTGCTCCCAAGGTGATCTTTTGGATTTAATGCATTACTGACTCACACTTTCTCCCACACCTTTTTTAAGCTAGCCAAATTGTATCATATTTTCACACTACCTTTTCCCCACTGAGGGTTGAGGCTGAAGATAAGAAATAAGGAGGGAACAGGTGACTGGAGGGGAAGAGATAATGAGAGGAGCCTTATGCTACAGAAATAAGTGTTCACATTCAGTAACTCCATCTCTGTTTCACTGACAAATACTGCTCTGCATTTGTCTCATTTTATCATCTTTCCTCATTAAGTTACTAAGTCTCCAATTCTTTTCATGTAATATTAGATATTGATGTCTATTAGCTACTGTCTTATCATTCCATTTTTTTCTTGTACCAGCCTTAGAACTTGAACTCAGGGCCTGAGTGCTGTCCATAAGTGTTAATGCTCAAGGCTAGTGCTCTATCATTTGAGTCTACCATTGAGTAGTAGTAGTGCTCTACCATTGAGTGGAGTTCTACTTCTGGCTTCTCATGGACTTTCCTGCCTGGGCTGGCTTCAAACCGCCATCCTCAGATCTCAGCCTCCTGCATAGCCAGGATTACAGGTATGAGTCACTGGTGTTCAGCTCTCTCTCTCTTTTTATACTCAGGTAATTTCCCTTAGCTTAGATAATTTAGAGTATTTTTTGGAGGGTGGTACAAGGTGTTGAACCCAGGGCTTTGGATATGCTAGGCTGGCACTCTACAGATGATCCACACCTCCAACAGTCTTTTACTGGTTGTTTTTGGATAGTTTCTTGCTCTATGTCAGTGATGTGCCTGAACTGCCTACTTTGAGCTTCCTGTTGTTTGCTGGGGTCACAGGCATGTGCTACGGTGTCCAGCTTTGCACTTGTGGAGACAAGGTCTCATATACAAGATTGCCTGTTACCATGATTCTCCCAATCTTAGCTCCCAAGTAGCCTGGGATGACAGGTGTATGCCAGAACACCAGCTATGGGTTGAGAAGAGGACCCCCATAAATTCTTCTGTCAGAACTGACCTCAACTCAAAATCTCATTCCCACTTAGCCTCCCGAGTAAGGATTATAGGTGTAAGGTGTTTTAAAGTATCATCATCATCATCATCATCATCATCATCATCATCATCATCATCATCATCATCATCCTTATCATTAGTATCTCTTGCTAACTGCTCTGTGATTTTAAAAGTATCGACAGCATTGATAACATAAGCTTTAGGACTTTAACATTGCAAAGAGTATCACTAAGTTCAAGATTCTTGGACTTGTGTTGAAACAGACCCTCAAACACTGGCAACATTTCCAGCTATGTGGTAAGGAGAGCGAGGCGCAGACTAGATCCTGGCCCCCCTCCTCTGGGAGTATGATGGGGAACCTGCAGTTTGATTCATTGTCACTCACCATTTTGTTTGCGCCGTGTCCACCTTGTCACCAAAATAGCCAAAATTGCAAGTCCCAGTAGAGTCAGGATGATAGCCAAAGTTATTTCTGAAACAAAAGAAAACTCATCTGTACTGCTTATGGACTTGGGCCAGGGCATTATCAGGGAAAATTTCTGGTCGACAGATAGACTGCTTCTTCTTCCCACCCACACCAGGCTTTGTCTTTTTCCCCTCCCTCCTTTCTCCTTCCCTCTCTCCCTCCCTTCTTCCTTCCTTCCTTTCCTTCCTTCTTTCTTCCTTCCTTCCTTTCTTTCTTTCTTTCTTTCTTTCTTTCTTTCTTTCTTTCTTTCTTTCTTTCTTTCTTTTCTTTCTTTCTTTTTTTTTTTTTTTTTTTTTGTTGGCCGTGGGCTTGAACTCTGGGCCTGGGCGCTGTCCCTCAGCTCTTCAGCCCAAGGCGAGCGCTCTACCACTTGAGCTACAGCGCCACTTCCGGTTTTCTGGTGGTTTATTGGAGATAGGAGTCTCACGGTCTCTCCTGCCCGGGCTGGCTTTGAACCGCGATCCTCAGATCTCAGCCTCCTGAATAGCTAGGATTACAGGCGTGAGCCACCAGCGCCCGGCCTTTCTTTCTTTTTCTACCTAAGTGTTGTCTCCGAGTGTTTTTGCTCAAAGCTAGCACTCTACCACTTGAACCACAGCTCTACTTCTAGCATTTCAGTGATTAATTTGAAATAGGAGTCTCACCGACTTTACCACATAGCCTGGCTTTGAACCATAACCCTCAGATCTCAGCCTCCTGACCAGTAGCTACGTTTACAGATCTGGACCACCTGTACCCAGCTGGAAGTTGATTGTTTTTGACCAGTTCAAACCAAAGTAGAAACTCTGTTTCACTATAGAACTTAGTTAACCGTGAGCTATTTCCCCCCAGATTCCCTGAGGAAAGAGAGAGAACAAAACAATGGATCCTGAGTTTGAAAGGAAAGCAGGCCAAGAGGTAAAGCAATGGTGTCAGTGTCTCCAGCAGCAGGATCTTGAGACAGATCAAGAAAGCCTCCTCGGCGAGGGTCCATACCCAAGATGGCCATTTTTCAGGTATTGTCTTCAGGGGATCCCACGTCATTTGGATTCCTTTGTCAGGAGGAGACAAAGATAAAATGGCAAGTCAAGCTCACTGTTCCTGAGCAGTAAGAGCTTGAGTGTCAGGGAGGCCCTCGTAGGCGAAGATGCAGAGGGCCCCTGAGGAATTGTGTAGCTCAGGTTGGTGAGACCTGAGCGGCCTATGGGAGGTGTGGTCTAGGAAGGTTCCGGAGTGGGTGTGGCAACAATGCCTTAGAACTTCCAGAGGTTCTAAGGGGACCGGAAGAAGACTGAGCAGCTGGGCAGATTTAAGAATACTTGGGTGGATCTTGAAATTGATGTAGGATATTGGGTGGAAACTTTATTAGGATTTAGAATGATTTCTAACTTTCTGGAGATATTTGAAGCCTGAGAACACTTTAGAAGTGTTTAGGAATCAAAAGTAAAAACATTTTTTCCCCATTCTTTTTTGTTTTTGTCAGTCATGGGACTTGAACTCTGGGCCTGGGCATTGTCCCAGAGCTCTTCAGCTCAAGGCTAGTGCTCTGCCATTTGAGCCACAGCACCACTTCTGATTTTCTGGTGAAGTGGAGATAAGAGTCTCATGGACTTTCCTGTCTGGGCTGGCTTTGAACTGCAATTCTCAGCCTCCTGAATAGCTAGGATTACAGGTGTGTGCCACCAGCACCCAGCTAAAAGTGAAAACATTTTTATATTTAAAAATAAAACTAGGATTATGCTTGTAATCTTAGTTAAGATGTGAGGATTGTGGTTCAAAGCCAGCCTAGGTAGGGAAGTTTGTGAGACTCTTCTCTCCAATTAACCACCCAAACCCCTCCCCAACAACAACAAAAAATCCCAAAGTAGAGCTATGGCTCAAGTAGTAGAGTGCCAGCCCTGAGGGGTGGAAAATGCTACTAGCAGTTCTCAGTGTGAGGATTTCCTCTTTCCCACTTAGGTTTAGGTAAAGCTCTTCTGTGAAGTGAAGAAGAGAGGTTTGCATAGGAGACAAACGTAAGGATGGATGAAGGCTTCACCCCAACTCTCCATCAGTGTAGCAGGGCCTGCTCCCCACTTAGGCCCTGGACCCAAATGGCAGCCTTGTCCACAGACTTCCCTTCTCCCACAGACCCTGAAAACCCTGAGTGTTCCTGGAACACTCAAATGCTGCCTGAATGCTGGCATTAAGAGTGTGGTGTTCAGCCGGGCTCAGGGACAGCATGCAGGCCCAGAGTTCAAGCCCCATGACAGACTAAAACACAAAAATGGGCAGAAAGAGGCAGGAGAGAGGCAAGATATGGGGTTGGAGGGTGAAGAATGTGGTGTTCACCTTGACAATAAAATAAAATTTAAAAAAAGAATGTGGTGTTATGGATAAACAGCCACTCTCACAGGGGGGCGGGAGGATTGTGATGGTCTGGGAACATAAAGTGTCCTTGACATGCAGCAGAGGTCAGAGCTGGGAATATGAGGAAGACCTGCCCCAGCCCTGGCCCATTTCTTGTCCCGGAACAGAAGTGACACTGAGCAGAGACACATGGTATGGGGGAGGGGGTGGAGATTATCTGGAGGTTTTCAGACCAACTCGTCATGACACAGCCTAGTGCTTTGCATAAAAACTAGACTCTTCAGTAAGGTCAGTGCTGAGATTCTGCCAGGAATCAGTATCCATCTTCCTAGTTTTGTTTCATGACCAATTAATTGCTTAAAATAGCTCTATTTAAACTTGTGTGTGTCTTTCCTTACAAACTATTTATAAATAGTGGCCAACCAAGTTTGTTTCCTTTTTTCTTGAACTCGGGGTCTGAGTGCTGTCCCTGAGCTATCCTTGCTCAAGGTTAGTGCTCTACCACTTGAGCCTCCCCTCCCAATTCCAGCTTTTTTAGTGCCTAATTGGAGATAAGAGTATCACACACTTTCTTACTCAGGCTGTCTTTGAACTGAGATCCTCAGATCTCAGTCTGCTGAGTAGAATAGCTAAGATCACAGGTGTAAGCCACCAGCTCCCTGCAGCCAACCAGTTTTGAAATAAGAACTGTGGACTAAATTATGCTATGAACACACACACACACACACACACACACACACACACACACACACACACACACACACACACACACACACACACACACACACACACACACACACACACACACACACACACACACACACACACACACACACACACACACACACACACACACACCCTATGGCTTGTACTCAGGTTCTGGGTGCTGTCCCTGAATATTTTTTGATCAAGGCTACAGCTCTAATGCTTGAGCCATAGCTCTACTTTCTGCTCTTTGATAGTTCATTGTAGAGATGAGTCTTCACATGGGCCTGGGAAGGTGGCTCAATGGTAGAGTGCTTGCCTTGCATGCATGAGGCCCTGGGTTCAATTCCTCAGCACCACATAAGCAGAAAAAAAGCTGGAAGTGGCACTGTGGCTCAAGTGGTAGAGCGCTAGTGGTGAGCTGAAGAGCTGAGGGACAGCACCCAGGCTCAGAGTTCAGGCCCATGATTGACCAAAAAAAAAGTATTTACAGACTTTCCTGTCCAGCCTGTCTTTGAACTGTAATCTTTAGATCTCAGCCTCCTGAGTGGTTAGGATTATAGGTGTGAACCACTGGCACCTGGCTGAATTTTTTGTATGAAAATTGTATGTGGAAGAGAAAAAGAAGACACAAACTCTTTACTATTCTGATTAGACTTCACATTTGGGAGATCTGGACAAATGCTTATGGCACAGAGTGGGCAGGAGGAACAGATTCCAGAGAAGGCAAGAATAGGAGTTGTAGGCCTATGTGGCCTCCAGAGGGCACCAAAGACACGCTCACAGTCTTGACCTTCAAAGACAATCTCTTGACAAAATTGATTTCCTCCAAATTCTAGGATCTCTCTCTCCTCCCTGTCTCCTGCCTCTCTCTATCCCTCTCCCTTTCTGCTTCCCTCCTTGTTTCTGTCTCAGGCACCAGATGACAAAAGGAACTTCGAATGCCTGGGATTTAAATTCTAAATTTTGCTATAAATGTATCCAAGCTTTACTTTGGACAAACCGATTCATTTCTGGGGTCCATTTCTTTTGTTTTAACATCGGACAGCACATTATGTTCACTGCTCCCATTATTCTTAGGTACTCTTAGGTATTACATGTCACTATTGAGAGTGAAGCAACTTGGAAAGACGAGAGAGTGAAACAAGAAAGGAGATGAAATATGAGAATAAGGGAATTTTCTTATTTAGCAAACAATATCAAACCAAGAGATGTTAGCGTCTTTGCTATGAACATGTGGAAATTCACACAGAGATTACCTGCTTCTACTCTTAGAGACTTGGTAGAAAGTGATTTTAAAAGTTGTCAAGTCAACGCACCAGAAAGATGATTTATTTTAGAGATTTCCTGGCAATGGGAATTACACATGTATAAGTCCCGCAGGGAAGAGAAAGAAAAATCAGCCCTCTTCATATCCTAGTGTAGTTGTTCCTCAGTGCTCTTGGTCTGTCTTCTGCCTGCAGCAGGAGAGAGTGACAAGTAGACAAGAGAGTGACAGTACTCTGGGTGAGGCCACTGTCTCACCTCCCAGATCAGGCCTCTTCTCCAGGATCAGTCCCTTGAGAATGGATCCCATTCCATTCCTCTCCTATTGCCCTATGCACCAGAACCTCCACAGACAAAACAGCCTGGCAGTGAAGTTGTTTAAAAGAAACCCCAGGCTAGACATTGGTGGCTCACATCTGTAATTGTAGCTACTCTGGAGACTGAGATCTGATGATTGTGGTGATTGTGGCTTGAAGCCACAATCTATCTTTCCTTCCTTCCTTCTTTCTTTCCTTCTTTCTTTCTTTCTTTCTTTCTTTCTTTCTTTCTTTCTTTCTTTCTTTCTTTCTTTCTTTCTTTCTTTCTTTTTCTCTCTTTCTCTCTTTCTTCCTTTCTTTCTTTCTCTCTTTCTTTCTTTTTTGTCAGTCATGGGGCTTAAACTCTGGGCCTGGACACTGTCCCTCAGCTCTTCAGCTCAAGGCGAGTGCTCTACCACTTGAGCCACAGTGCCCACTTCTAGCTTTTTCTGCTTATGTGATGCTGGGGAATCGAACCCAGGGCCTCATGCATGCAAGGCAAGCGCTGTACCACTGAACTACCTTCCCAGCCCTCCATTAGATTCTTATTTTCAATTAACCACCAGAAATTGGGGCTGGGAAGGTGGCTCAGTGGTAGAGTGCTTGCCTCACGTCTTCATGTCACCAAGATGATGACGCCATTCAGGTGCCCTTGGAAGTCCCCTACCACACACCAGAATCTAGAGTTTGAGAGAACAGGAAACCATGAGTGCTGGCCAAATAGGAACAACTTCTTGCCAATTTCAGACAAGGAGAACTGAAAGTCTTTTTGAAAGTGTCTCAGTTTTAGTCATCTCCTTAGCAGAGCCAATCCCCGGTGGAGGTCTAAGGCATGTCATAGGTTACTGAGCAGCACTTTGGATTGAAGGCTCAGTTGCTGAAGCAACTGTGTGTTTGTTAAGCAGCTTTTAAGGACAAGGCATGATGATACGCAGAAAAATAATACTAGCGCTTTTGCCTCTGAAGATGAGATGAGGCTACATCATAGATCTTCTTCTAGCCTATACCCTGCCTCCAAGAAATACATTCTTGATAGGAATGTATATATAGGACAGAGCTGTGTTGTGGTCTGCTCTTAGTGATCTCAGAATTAATAACACAGAGCATGTGAGGATGTTGCAAGCCCTTGGATGTGATGAGAAAATCAGTAATGTTTAGGATGTTTGCCCTCCTGATCTGGGAGGGGAGTTGCATAGCAGAATAATGGTGCAGCAGTGTGGAAATCTACCCTAAGCAGATGGGTTACAACTGATGCTGAATGATAGACACGCTATCCCTAGACTTGCAGCACTGACAGCTCACATTTTTTTTTTTTTTTTTTGCCAGTCCTGGGGCTTGAACTCAGGGCCTGGGCACTGTTCCTGAGCTCCTTTTGCTCAAGGCTAGCACTCTATCACTTGAGCCACAGGGCCACATCTGGCCTTTTCTGTGTATGTGGTACAAGGGAATGGAACCCAGGGCTTCACGCATACTAAGCAAGCACTCTGTCACTAAGCTACATTCCCAGCCACGGGTCACTTTTTGTCGGAAGCATTGAGATTACCGTCCTCTCCACGTGTAGTTTGAATTTTTCTTTTCTCTCACACTTTGTGTTCCAACACAGAAGCTTCAGAAACTCTCATCTTTTAGTATTCCCCATGGAGAGAAGATCAAAATATCTTCTTTGGTTCAGAACTCTAGTAGCTGTGTGGCAGAAGAGCTTTCATAATCTCTTTACATGAGAGAAGGTGTAAAGTTCACCTGTGGACTCCTTACCTTTAGTGTGCCCGGTCTATGGTACTGACCTAAGTGGCCAAATGAGGCACTCCCTCCAGTCAGACTCTTATAAAAGAGTGTCCCCAGTGTGTGGCACACAGAGAAGGTGTCTCCATTACAGTTGGTTGTTTATAAGCTCAGCTCTGTGTTCTAAGGCAAAGTTTTCCATCTCTACCCAGCATTATGCACTGTCCCTGAGCTTCTTTTCTCCTCAAGGCTAGCACTCTACCACTTGAGCCAGCACCACTTCCAGCCTTTTGTGTTTATGTGGTACTGAGGAATTGAACCCAGGGCTTCATGCATGCTAGGCAAGGACTCTACCACTAAGCCACATTCCCAGCTCACCCAGGAGATTCTTGTTTATTTATTTATTTTTGGGTCCAGTTGTGCAGCCTGAACTCTGGGCCTGGGCGCTGTCCCTCAGCTCTTCAGCTCAAGGCTAGCGCTCTACCACTTGAGCCACAGCACCACTTCCGGCTTTTTTCTTTTTGCTTATATGGTGCTGAGGAATCGAACCCAGGGCCTCATGCATGCAAGGCAAGCGCTCTACCACTGAGCCACCTTCCCAGCCCAACCCAGGAGATTCTTAAGTGAAGCTGCTGTCTGTACTGCCCAAGTTCAAGCATTCTCCATAGCCGGACAGTTTAACTTGATTCATTGCTCCTAAAAACAGAAATCAAAACAAAACACACAAAGCTTCATGTTATCATATCCCAGAGGCATGATTGGTGTTAGCACCCACTTTAGGTATGGTACTTCCATCAATCCTTCCTTCCCTCCTCCCTCTCTCCCCCTTTCCCCATAGCCTTTTGCCCCTCTCCCCAGCTATCTTTTGGTCTGAAACAGGCACTTGAACTCAATACCTGACATTTTTACTCATTGGCTAAGTGTTCTACCAACTGAACCATGCCTCCAACCCCAGTTCTTTTCCCATTAATGTGCTTCAACTACTCCTAAATATATTCCTTTTTAGAATTTGTATTGGGATTCACGAGAGAGTAAATTGAATAATATTCTCAAAAACTTAACATTTTATTCTGCTCACCTAAGAGACTTCTGGAATAAATGGATAAAATAATTCTTAAGGAAATTTGCTTCTTGAAATAACAAATAAATGGAGAGTCTGGTATTAAATGCTGAGCTACATATTCCCTATCTGGCACCCTTTAGGAGGGCCCTTTCCCTAGCAACAGCAGTGTCATCTCAAAAGAATTTTCTGATTGGCTACTGCTCCACTGATTTGAACTTTAATTCTCTTATCTTTATTCTTTTCTAGTCTGTCTCTCTTGAGAGCTCTGCCGGTCCCCATCAAAACACCCAAGAAGAAATGGCCTTAAATGGAGTCCTGATGTTAGAAATTTTCTTCATGGCTATCCTGATGAGCCCTCAGGAGTCATGGGCTATCAAAGGTAAGTCCTGAGAGAAAAACTAGGGACAGTAGACGATGAAGCTCTTGAGAAATGAACTGTGGACATTTGCAGGACAATCTTTGGCTTAAACAGGAAACTATTAAAAAATGAAATAAGTCAAATTTAGTTTATTTGCACAAAACTAAACTGGGTAATAATACTTTTGACTTGGTATGAGCCAAAGTTACAGAGGGTGGGGGAAATACTACGGATAGGCATTAACAAATGTTATTTGTGGGCTTTAATTTTTCTTTCTGGAACATTAGTAAAATTAAAAATTAGAAATCTCAGGTTGGCACTAGTGACTCATGCCTGTAATCTTAGCTACTTAGGAGGCTGAGTTCTGAAGATCAAGATTTGAAGCCAGCTTGGGCAGGAAAGTCCCTGAGGCTCTTATCTACAATAAACTACCAAAAAAAAAAAAAAAAAAAGCCAGAAGCAGAGCTATGGCTGAAGTGGTAGAGTGCTAGCCTTGAGCAAGAGAAGCTCAAGGACAGTGCTCAGGCCCTGAAATCAAGCCCCAGGACTGACTCTTCTCCCCCCACCCTGCCAAAACTTAGAAACCTCACCATAAATTTTAGAATTAAATGAAAAAAAAAAGTATGAAAAGTTCTTAGCACTATTCTTAGCTGAATCATGGCATTAATTTTTTTTATCTGTATTGTAAAAGTGTTGCACAGAGGGATTACAGTTATATAAGTCAGGTAATGAATATATTTCTTTTTGAATAGTGCTTCTTTTTTGCATTTTCTTTTAGGTTTTCTCCCTTGCCCCTCTTTCTCCCAAGTTTTAAATTTTTTTTAAATTATCTTTAAGTGGTTGTACAAAGAAGTTTCCATTCTACAAAACAGTATATGAATACAAAGTGTCTGATAACATTGTTACCCATTGCTCCTAACCCACCCCTTCTCTCACTTTTATTTTCTTCCTCCTTCTTCTCCTCCTCCTTCCTCCTCCTCCTCCTCCTCCTCCTCGTCGTCTTCTTCTTCTTCTTCTTCTTCTTCTTCTTCTTCTTCTTCTTCTTCTTCTTCTTCTTCTTCTTCTTCTTCTTCTTCTTCTTCTTCTTCTTCTTCTTCTCCTTCTTCTTCTTTCTCTTCTTTCTCCTCCTCCTCCTCTCTCCCTCCCTCCCTCCCTTCCCCCCCCCCTCCTCCTCATCAGTTAAAGAGTTTGAACAGTCCGGGCACAGGTGGCTCACTCCTGTAATCCTAGTTACTCAGGAGACTGAGATCTGAGGATCACGGTTCAAAGCCAGCCTGGGCAGGAAAGTTCGTGAAACTCTTATCTCCAATAAACCACCAGAAAACGGGAAGTGACGCTGTAGCTTAAGTGGTAGAGCACTCGCCTTGAACTGAAGAGCTGAGGGACAGCTCTCAGGCCCAGAGTTCAAGCTCCACAACCGACCTCCCCCCACCCAAAAAAAGAGTTTGGGGGCTGGGAAGGTGAGTCAATGGTAGAGCGCTTGCCTTGCATGCATGAGGCCCTGGGTTCGATTCCTCAGCACCACATAAGCAGAAAAAAAAAGCTGGAAGTGGTACTGTGGCTCAAGGGTAGAGTGCTCGCTTTGAGCTGAAGAGCTGAGGGACAGCGCCCAGGCCCAGAGTTCAGGCACCATGACCGGACCCCCCCCCCCCAAAAAAAAAAAAAGAGTTTGAACTCAGGGCCTGGGTGCTGTCCTTAAGCTCTTTTGCTCAAGGCTAGTGCTCTACTACTTTGAGCCACAGCTCTACTTCCAGTTTTCATGTGGTTTGGCTTTGAACTGTAACCATCTGATCTCATCCTCCTGAGTAACTAGGAGTACAGGCTTGAGCCACCAGCGCCCAGCCAGTCAGCATATTTTGAACATAAGCAATGAATGTATTAAAGATCACTGGAAAGAAAAGTCATCAAAGAGCAACAAGGGAAGGAGAAGGGCAGACATTTAATTTAATAGTATTTGGAACAGTGCTAGCTACGCCCACCTCATTCTACAGTAGCTCTTGTAAGATCTATGGCTATTTAGTAATATTTCCAAAAGAATAGAACAACAAATAAATGGAGCTTCTGCTATCATTCTCTGTCATCTCCAGAGCAAGCCTTTATGCTATTGTATATGTATATTAAATTAGTTTAGAATATAATTAGTATATATAATTTAGCATACATATTACTATATAATGTATAATACACACATACACTAAATTAGTTTAGAATATAGCCAAATTTAGTTTACTTGGACAAAACTAAGATGGGTAGTAATACTTTTGGCTTGGTTTGAGCCAAAGTTACAGAGGGTGGGGAAATATTATGGATAGGCATTAACAAATGTTATTTGTGGGCTTTAATTTTTCTTTCTGGAATATTAGTAAAATTGAAAATTAGAAACCTCTATCTGGGCACTATATATATATGTATATATATATCATATATCTAAACTATATATAAACTAAATTGCAGTGCTCTCAAAGATAGAAAAAGTGAATGATCAGAGGTATCCCTTCAGATATTTGCAGGTAGAATGAAAATAACCCAGATCTCAGATCCATAATATGAAGTATACATTTTTACTGCCCAGGAAAGACACAAACTCTTTCCTTGGGTTGGGAAAAGGCAGTTAGAAAATCTGTGTATAGGGCTGGGAAGTTGGCTCAGTGGTAGAGCACTTGCCTTGCATGCATGAGGCCCTGGGTTCAATTCCTCAGCACCACATAAACAAAAAAGAAAAAAGCCGGAAGTGGTGCTGTGGCTCAAGTGGTAGAGCGCTAGCCTTGAGCTGAAGAGCTGAGGGACAGTGCCCAGGCCCAGATGTCAGGCCCCACGACTGGACCCCCCCCCACAAAAAAAGAAAATCTGTGTATAGAGGCAAATGCTAAATAAGTCCCTAGGTATATGAATATACAATCAGACTTTTAAATCGCTCACTTTTTCCTCTGAAGACCTGTCTATCAGCCATACATGGTTAATCAAGTTGACTATTTTCAAGTTGATTTTTCCTGTAGTTGGTTAGACTCAGTGTGAATCATGAGAGAATAGGACCTTCAACGAGAGTCTCAATCCAAGTAGCATTAAGATAGGTATCAAGTTGCTGAAGCCAATCTAGAGCCAAGCTTTTACACAGAGGTAGTATTCACGGTAGGGCTTGGGACCCATGAAGGCCAGCACTCTACAACACTACAAGGTCTTAATCTCAATTTCATAGGTTCCTCAGATCACCCTCCCCTCCCCCTTCCCCTGCCCGGCCCCGTTGTATTTCCCCTAAGTCTTGTCTTTAAATACAATGCGATCAGTGCTTGCTTAGAGTGCTTTGTATATAGTAAGAAATTACTTATCTAAAACCTGCAGTAGAAATGAAACCATAGCAGCAGAATTGGAAAAGCCACACATAAATAGCTATAAATAATCTAGGTAAGAAACTGAATGAATTTCAATATTATTGATTCTACAGCTCTGATCTCTCCTTCCATTTACCCTCTCTAACCAATCCCTGCTGTGTTTTCTTGTTGTTGTTGTTTTCAACCTTCCAGCTTTACTCAGTAAGGATGCCCATTATCTGCCACTCATCCCAACTCTCCCTCTTCCTTGATTCCACTTGGCCCAGTCCCTCTCCATCATCTCCTACCCATATGGCAGATGTGTTCTTGTCTCCTCTTGATTCCCTCAACTCCCTTTCCTGTCTTTTCAGAGGAACATAAGATCATCCAGGCGGAGTTCTATCTGCTTCCTGACCAAAGAGGAGAATTCATGTTTGACTTTGATGGTGATGAGATTTTTCATGTGGATTTAGCAAAGAAAGAGACAGTTTGGAGGCTTAAAGAATTCGGACAGTTTGCCAGCTTTGAAGCTCAGGGTGCCTTGGACAACATAGCTGTGGACAAAGCCAACCTGGACATCCTGATGAAGCGCTCCAACTACACTCCAGATGCCAATGGTACTGCCTCTCGACTGCACTCCCAGATGTGGGCATCCATAGCTTTAAAATAGATACTTCAGCAATGTCTGCCATATTACCATGACTCTCGCTCTGAGGCCTACCCATGCCTCAGAAAACCCTATATTCTCATGGTACAAGCGCAAGAATTTTATAATAGTTATCCTTCCTTAATATCTCTGCCATACATGAGCACTCACTGCTCTGAGTCTATAGGGTATGTATGTGTGGTGGTGGTGGGGAGATGGATTAAAAATTAGGTTCTTGGATATTTTATATACTTCAAGCTTGGCTCTAGCAAATCAGAGATAGGCATTGGCAAATGGGGCATACACTTCTCAGGGCCTAATTCCAACTGCTGCTTCAGATATGTTTGTACCGCAAGTCAGTGTAGAAGGTCGAGACTGAGAAGCAAGCCTAAAGATAGGAAGCTAATGTCTGTCATGTGTCCTCCAGTGCCTCCAGAGGTGACCGTGCTGACTAGCAGCCCTGCAGAAGCAGGGGAGCCCAACGTCCTCATCTGTTACGTCGACAAGTTCTCTCCTCCAGTGGTCAATGTCACCTGGCTGAAAAACAGCAAACCGGTTACCACGGGGGTATCAGAGACAGTCTTCCTGCCCAGGGCCGACAACCTTTTCCGCAAATTCTACTACTTACCCTTCCTGCCCTCCACGGAAGACTTTTATGACTGCAGGGTGGAGCACTGGGGGCTGGATAAACCTCTTCTCAAGCACTGGGGTATGCAAACACCCTTCAATTCCCTGCCTATTCTAAGGTTTTCCTCCCTTGATGCTTGTGACTAGGCCCTCAGAATTTAGTGTTTCATAAGCTCTGTTGTAATTTC
Organism: Dipodomys merriami; assembly: GCF_024711535.1. NCBI lineage: Eukaryota > Metazoa > Chordata > Mammalia > Rodentia > Heteromyidae > Dipodomys > Dipodomys merriami. The sequence goes on along the minus strand of NW_027202937.1, from coordinate 10,862,674 downwards.
ACACTCCTCCCCGCTTAGATCTACAATTGCCTCAACACCGAATTCTATTTTTCTCTTCTTTCATTTATTGATCACTAGTGTTCAAATGGGCCCTCCTTCCTTTTACTACTACCTACTCTTTTCTTTCCCTCCAGAGTTGGACCAGCCAGCTCCCCTCTCAGAAACCACAGAGAATGCCGTGTGCGCCCTGGGCCTGATTGTGGGTCTGGTGGGCATCGTTGTTGGAACCATTTTTATCATCAAGGGTGTACACAAAGGCAATAAACAACGCCGAGGACCTCTGTGAGACCTATGGAGGTAGGTTTGGTATGGCCAGAAGAAGACAGTATGGAGGTGTCTGAGGGAGGGAAACACATAGGGAAGTGGACATGTGACACTACACAGGGAAAGAAAAATTGGACTTCTTGATTTCTTTTTGCTAGAAGAAATCAGGCAATGGTATCATCTGGTTTCCCATAGCCTTGGGCTCTGTCATCACTTCCCATAGATGTAATTCCAAACCAACCAACTGGTCTCAAGACCAGTGGATGTCAGAATACTGCATCCTGATTATTTAGGCAGGGAACCTCAAGGTTTAGGCACTTATTGAATTGTATTTTCTAAGGCAACCCATCAACTTCAAAGCATTTCCAGAGCCTGGCATCTTTAGAGTTAGGGTGAGTTCCTGGCATGAAATGGAAATCCCTTAACAGTCAAGGGCTATTTCTGATCTTAGAAGTTTTTTTATTTTTGTTTTTGGTAGGCTATAGGTCTTGAACTCTGGGCCTGGGCACTGTCCCTTAGCTCTTCAGCTCAAGGCTAGCACTCTACCACTTGAGCTACAGCACCACTTCCAGTTTTCTGGTGGTTTATTAGAGATAAGAGTCTTTCGGACTTTCCTGCCTGAACTGGCTTTGAACCGTGATCCTCAGATCTCAGCCTCCTGAGTATCTAGAATTACAGGCATGAGCCACCAGTGCCTGGCCTTAGAAGATCTTTTAAAAGAAAAGCTTAAGGCAGGCACTGGTGGCTTATGTCCACAACCCTAGCTATTTAGGAGGTTGAGATCTTCAAGATCAAGATCTTAAAGACACCTGGGGCAGCTGAGAAACTTCAATCTTCAATTAACAAGGAAAAAATGCTGAAAGTGGAGGTGTGGCTCATGTGATAAAACACCAGCCTTGAGGATAAAAGCTAAGGAAGAGCATAAGATCCTGAGTTCAAACTAGTATTGGCACAAAAGAGAGAGAAGGAGAAAAAGAGGGAGGAAGAGGGAGGGAGGGAGAACAAGAGCGAGAGGGGGGACAGGGAAAGAGAGAGAGATAAAGGTCATACAAACTTGAAAAGTAGGGTTTACAATTCACCTTGGTAATGTTACATTTGACAACATTTCCAAAGTCAAATGATTAGGAGGACTGGGGAATATCTGAAAGAAAGAGCTCAGAATATTCATCTTAAGCTTCTTAGTAACTAACTATATGTGTCTCATTACAGGTAAAACCTACCTTAGAGGTTCAGTGAAGAAATTTCTGCTTTCAAAGCTTTCCAAAACTGATAAATCTCCAGCTGTTCGCATCACTGAAAATAGGTATCTTCAGCATTTTCTAAGCCCTAAACATCAAGAGTAGAGATGTCTTCCCAGTCTCATCCTAGCCTAACAGAGAACTGGGTGCTTGTCCACCACGGCTTCCCTTGTCTGCTTTCCCTCTATCTCCTTTCATTTTATCATTGCCATGTCATTCCTCTCTGATAAATTCCATAATGTCTGTCTCCACTAAGGAACATGCTGAGCATTACATGTAGAAAACTTGCATGCATTTCTCTGAATTATGATTTGTCTACCTGCAATAAACTTTTTTGTGGTGTTTTTTTCATGTCTGATTCAGTTCTTAGTGGGGTTGGGGTGGGGAAGGGTGGAAGGGTTCTGAAAAACATACATGGTCAGTTGGGTGCCAGCGGCTCATGCCTGTAATCCTAGCTATTCAGGAGGCTGAGATCTGAGGATTGTGGTTTGAAGCCAGCCTAGCCAGAGAAGTCCTCATGAGACTCTTATCTCCAATTAGTCACTTAAAAACTGGAAGTGGAGCTATGGCTCAAAGTGGTAGGTACTAGTCTGAGCAAAAGAGTTTAGGGGCAGTGCCCAGGCCCTGAGTTCAAGCCCTACAACCAATCAAAATATCCCATATATATAATATATGTGTGTATATATATATATATATATATATATATATATATATATATATATATATTCCTTCCATCCTGAAATATCTGGCTGCTGAATGTATCTAAAAGATGTGAAATTAACCAGAAATACCCAGGTTTATTAGGGTTTGTTCTCATTTCAAGCACCTTGAGAATATTGAGGATGCAATTTAGGCACATTTGTATAACTTTTATTCTAAAATAAGCAAGGTTTGCAATTGAGAACACAGTAAAACGTATAGAAGTATAGAAAAAAAATCTGTCTAAATTTATGTTCTTCAATGTAAGAAAGATTGTTTAATGGACTTTACTCCCCCCCCATTTACTTCTTAATTGTTTTTATAAAGGTGATGTATAGAGGGGTTACAGTTACATAAGTCAGGTGAGTACATTTCTTAGACTTTGTTTTTTAGAGCCATTTTAAGTTCACACAAAACTTGTGGGGAAAGTATAAGGAGCTGTGATTAGCCCCTTCTGTAACTGTACCTTCCCCTCAGGTTGCTCCTGTTATTTAAATCTTGTGTTAGTATTCTACATTTGTTACAACAGATTAACTAATAATGCTATTTATTATGAACCAAAATCCATAGTTACATTAGGCTTCACTATGTATTATACAGTTCTGATAAGTATATGAAGTCATATATCTGTTATTATAGTGTCACACAGGTCATTTTATTGACCTGAAATATTGTTGTGTTGTGAAATAATCCTCCTTTCTCCCCTCCTATTTCTTGTCCTTAAAACTGTATAGATAATCCCAGCTTCTCAGGAGGCTGAGATCTGAGGATCACAGTTCAGAGTCAGCCTGGGCAGAAAAGTCTGTGAGATTCTTTTTTTTTTTTTTTGGGTCCGGTAATGGGGCCTGAGCTGTGGGGGGCGCTGTCCCTCAGCTCTTCAGCTCAAGGCTAGTGCTCTACCACTTGAGCCACAGCGCCACTTCCTGCTTTTTTTCTTTTTGCTTATGTGGTGCTGAGGAATCAAACCCAGGGCCTCATGCATGCAAGGCAAGTGCTCTACCACTGAGCCACCTTCCCAGCTCCTGTCTGTGACATTCTTATTTCCCGATTAACCACCAAAAAGCTGGCAGTGGAGTTGTAGCACAAGTGGTAGAGCTAACCTTGAGCAAAAAAGCTCAGAGACAGTGCCCAGGCCCTGAGTTCAAGCCCCAGGAGTCCCCCCCCCCCCAACACACACACACACACACATGCACACACACACACATGCACACACAAAAAAACCCAACTGTGTGAAGCAGATAATTTTCCACTCTTTGTTTATTTGAGCAAAACATAATGGAGAAAAGTGGCAAAGGGGTTTTCAGATGCCTGGGAGGCAGGGAGGGATTAAAGCATCCGTGAGAGAATGGGGGGAAGGTACTGGGGCATGGGGTTAGCCACGGGGTGGACAAGGCCCTCAGCAAGCACATGACCTGTCAGGTCATGGAGCAGGAGAGAACCAGGTCCTAGACACATTCTCTGTTTGGATGAATGAGACGCATTTTCCTCACTTGGAGCGGTGGGGACAGAGGTCCCTCCTTCGGTGCCGTCACCTCCACTTCAGCTCAGGCATTCTGCAGGAGACACAGAGCAGCGGTGTTTCAGGCCTAACCCTGCAAACGACTTCCCTTCCCATCTCAGGGTCCCCAGCATTGCAGAAAGAAGAGAAACACGTAGAAACTTCCCCCAAGGCCATGGCTCTTCAGAGCCCAGGCCTTCTATTAGTGGCAAGTAGAAGGTTTAGACAAATTGTCCCATCAGAAATTTGGATCCAAAATCCTCCCCATTTTTTTTTTTTTTTGTCATTGTTCTCATCTGTTTCAAGGGAAGAAAATCTGTGTCTGAGAGGAGATGAAGGGATGTTACCTATTGGCTGATGTCCAGAGCGTCCTGAGAAAGGAAAAGAGAGACAGGAGTTTACAAACATGGAGGTGAACGGTCCCCAAATTCAAGTCCTCAAGCTCCCTCCTGGCACCTGAGCCTCCCTTCGCATACAGTCCACCCAGGTGAGGCAGAAAGCAGAGCGCAGACAGAGACCAGCTGACCCAGGAAGCCAGTGATAAATGTCTCTTTCTTCCTTCATTTGTTGCCGGTTCTCAGGTTGATATTTCTAGGCTGCTTAACCTTTCAATATAATTAACCAGAAACGATTTATAAATTTCCAGGACATTTGAGATCACTTAAAGAAAGACTTCATACATGGCCATTGATAGATATCTTGAGAACTAATCTCATCAAAGATGTGTGTGTATATGTATGTGTGTATACACACACATACATATACACATGTTTCCTATATACATATACATATATATACACATGCACACAAATATATATATACACATACATACTTGAACCTTGAACTCAGGGTCTGGGCACTGTCCCCCCTTTTTTTTTCTCAAGGCTGGTGTTCTACTACTTGCGCCACAACTCCATATCTGGCTTTTTTGGTGGTTAATTGGAGTTAAGAGTCTCATAGATTTTCTTGCCTGAGCTGGCGTTGAACTGCGATCCTCCGCCTCCTGAGTAGCTAGGATTACAGGTGTGAGCCACTAGTACTCAGCAAAGACATCTTTCTTACCGTTGTGATTCCTGAGATGGATGAACAGCCCCACCCCAAGGAAGAGCAGACCCAGCACAAAGACTGCAACTCCGCTCAGCATCTTCCTCTGTGTAGATCCAGATCTGGCCCCTGGGAGAAGAAGCTAGGCTTAGTGATTTTTCACTCCAAATCCAACTTCTCCTTGTTAAGACCCTGGGAATCAGAGCTTGAGAACTACCAGAAGAAGCCTGCATTAGAAGAAGCCTGCCTGAGAAGACTTTTTTTTTTTAACATTTAATTTTATTTTATTGTAAAGGTGATGTACAGAGGGGTTACAGTTACATAAGTAAGGTCATGAGTACATTTCTTGTTGAACGTTGTTACCTCCTTCCTCATTTTTCTCCCACTTTCCTCCCCCCCAGCTCCCCTTCCCACCAAGCTGTAAAGTTCATTTCCAACATAGTGTCTTGTGAATATCACTGTAGAAGAAACATTTTAAAATCCCACTGAGTCGCTGTAAAATTCAAGCTGTGAACTTAACTATGGCTGTCTTGAAACACCACCAGATAAACAAACAGTTTGAGACCCAGTGAGGCTGAAGAATTTATCATGGATGAAAAACAAAGCTGAGATTAGCTCTTTTGGATGTCAGAAGGAACCCTGCATCGCTCCTCTTCACAAGTCATGATAAACACAGACAGGCAGTAATGAAAACTGTCAACCTAGCTGCATAAGAGGCTAAGGGCTAGGGATTACAGTTCAAAGCCAGCCTAGACAGGAAAGTCCATGAGGCTCATATCTCTAATTAACCACACACACACACACACACACACACACACACACACACATACAAGCTAGAATGGAGCTGTGACTATAGCACCCAGATCCTGAGTGTAAGCCTCATTAATGGCACCAAAAACAGACAAAAGTCCAATCTATCCCATTATTGGTAGGTCAGTTTCACACTGTGCCCAGTAAACCCTGTTAGTAGCTACACCTGTAGTATTTCATTGTTACTTGTAGAAACTGCGATGCTAAGGGGGTTGTCTTGTTCTAGTTCCCTTCCAGAACTGTGACCAAAACCCTACAGGTTCCTTTTGTTCTTATTCTTGCCAGAAAACCCAAATCATGCCATCTGCTGCACTGGTGACCTTTATCTGACTGCATTGGCAGGCTTGGTCTACCAAAAAAAAAAAAACTTTGCTTTTTCAACTACTTCTTGCTTGCAAACATCTGACAGGTAGGAAGGTAACCAAGTCTTGCAACCAGTTGGCAAACAGATATTTAATGTCTCAGGGTTCCAGAGCCTCAAAGGCCAAGATCACAGTGTTGACAGAACTAGTTCCATTTGAGAATGGTGAGGGAGCATCTTCTCTGGAAGGGACTCTCTCCCAGCTTCTAGTAGCCTGGGGTGCTCCTTGATTTATGGGTGGCATTTTCCCTGGGTCTTTGTATTATCTTTCCTCACTGTGTATTTCTCAGTGTCCAAATTTCTCTCTCTCTAAAATCTCCAGTCATCTTAGATTAGGGCCCAGCATAAGGATCTTATCAACTTGATTATCTCTTGTGAATACACTATTTCCAAACCAGGTCGCATTCTGGGGTACTGAGAGTTAGGACAGCCAAATACAATTTTGGAGGCAGGCACTGTCACCCAGAAAACACCTAAGCCGTCTTTTTTTTTTTTTTTTTTTGTCAGTTGTGGGGCTTGAACTCAGGGCCTAGGAGCTGTCCCTGAGCTTGTTTACTCAAGGCTGGTGCTCTACCACTTGAGTCAAAGCTCTACTTCCAGGTTTCTGGTGGTTAATTGGAGATAAAAGCACAGGCTAGTTTTGGACTGCAATCCTCAAATCTTAACCCCCTGAGTAGCTAAAATTACAGGTGTGAGCCACTGGCGCCCAGAGTTCTCTATCCCTTTAATCTCAGCCTTTCCCTCACTCCCCATTTCCCATGAATTCCAATTCTTTGTGTCCACTTCTGATCACAAGAAAATGGCTTGATTTGGTTTTCTCTTCATTTCTTCTACTTGCATCCTTTCTCACTTCCATTTCTTCTTGATACTCAAAGCAGCAAGCTAGGTTTTCAAGACTTGGTCTCTGTTTTCCACTTGTCAGCCAGGTTACAGGCTAAGTGAGAGATGTGTATCTCTTTCTAGTTATAACTGCTTTCTAGTTTTGTTATCTTTTCCCCAGGAGCCAGCGGGGCACTGATACTGATAGATCCAGAATTGTACAGAGTGCTATTTATTGGGAAACTAAGAGGTAGAAGTGTGGTTCTGGGTGGCAGGCAGACAAAATAAACGGCTATGATTTGGGTCTGAAGAACAGAAGTATATACTAGTCAGGATCAAAGTGACTTCATAAAATTGAAATTGACTCGGTGTATATTCATCAAATTTCAGAGTCAGGCACCTTCTTGGCTCCAGGGTTTGGTAGTAAAGTTCAACATGGTTTTTTCTACTCTTAACTATGTAGGAAAGCCCAGCTAGTGTTACGCTAGAACAATCATGGAGGTTATAATTAAAGATGTCCAGGGCCTTGAATCAGCACAGTGACAGGGCTACTGCCAGCCATCTGTGCCGAACAAAGCAGACGAGAACATGGGCAAATGAAAATGGGGAGTATGGCGAGGACAGTCCTAACACTGATAGAATTTATAAGCTGGGAAACTTTGCACTCACTCCACTCCACAGTGACTGGACTGTCCAGCCTGGGGTGCTCCACGTGGCAGGTGTAGACGTCTTCCTGTTGGGGGATAATTTCCAGCATCACCAGGATCTGGAAGGTCCAGTCTCCATTCTGGACCAGGCCTGTGGACACCACCCCAGCCTGCTCCTCCTGGCCATTGTGGAACCATCTGACTTCAATGTTGCCTGGGTAGAATCCATGCACAGCGCATACCAGGAGGTTGTGGTGCTGCAGGGGTTCCGTCTTTGTGGGGTACACGGTCACCTTAGGCATAACTAGAAGAGAAAAGTGGAGAGAACTCAGAAGGTAGAACAGTCCGCCCTGGTCCTTTGCTTTTCTAATCTCTGGCCTCCTCAAAGCTTGCTGCAACCTCGAATTGAGTCCTCATAGCAGGAGTTCATTCAATTTCACAAATACTAAGAAAAAACTGTAGGGATTTCCCCCCCCCCCCCATAGCTTAAAGTAATTAATCCATTGCCAAAATTGTAAGAGGTTCAAACTTTTGCAAAGCACATAGTGTGGCTTCTGTACTTTACATACAACCTGTTAAAATTGTTTTCAGGAGAAGGCAAAGGACTGAGGGAGAGAGATAGAGCGGTGCATTTGATCAGGGTACATTGCGTGCATGCATGGAAGTATCATAATGAAATCCCCCTGTAACAATCAATACATGTTAATAAACGTTGTTTGAAAAGTGTAATTTCTGGGCAGGTTAGGTTTAGATCAAGGCTCTGCTTTTCTGGTTGATTCTGGAGGAATGTTCTATGTTGCCCTGTGCCACAGCTCTCCTACTTGCATGGGAAGATACTGATACTGACTTCACATGAAGATTAACATATCCGAAATGTATAAAGCAGTGACTGGAATGTAGTCTTCAATATACAGTTGATATTTATGCCCCTTGTTTACTTTGAGAGAAAATATGACTCAAAGCAATGTGGATGGATCTTCAATGCTACCAAACAACCACACACCTTAAAATGCATCAGAACTGATTCTGTCCTGGGAGGCAGATGCATGTAGAGGTAAATTCATAGGAATCCTGAGGAGAAGGAAAGAGTTTTAGAGTTCTTAGGTTTACACTCAGCTGAGGAACCCATCTCCTTTCCTAAATGAGCATGCCTACTATTAGAATTTTTGTGATCTTCCGACTCTCTAAACTGACATTTATGGACAGGACTCATTGGACTTATGGACTTGGACTCATTGCTTACTTACAACATGTGCTTTGTTGCTAGGACAACCCTTCATATGACCATGCTCAATGAAAGCATTTATTTAAAGGAGGAATTTAAAGGGAAGTATTGCTTCACTACTGCAAATGACACATTTAAGAATTATTGAAAGAGGTGACATTGATCAAAATGAGTTCATTCATAAACTGACATGTGGAATTGAAACTCTCCCGTACAAATACTAAAAGATAATATGGAAAACTGAGATAGTGAGGGAAGGGGTGGCAGTGTCCAAAAAGAAATGTACTCATGACTTGACTTATGTACCTATAACCCCTCTGTATATCACCTTTGTAGTAACAACAAAAAATAAAAATAAAAAGTGCAAAAAAGATAATATGGAAAAAATGATTGGAAAAAACTAGAAACTTTCCAGAATTTTTAAATAAATACTTATTTAATTATTTGATTAAGTAATTAGATAATTATTAGATAATTAAATAATTAAATAAAACTGTTAAGATTCTTAACATAGAAAGTAATAGAAATATAAACCATAATCTGAAGAAAATGCCAGAGCAAATAACAAAGTATTAATAATCTTACTGCACGAAACTCCATAAACTGAGAAAAAACCTCAGGATCCTCAGCTAATAGACAATAATGATTCTTAGAGCAGTGATGATAATTGCCCAATAAAAGTGAACTATGTTCAGGAGACACAGAAATCAAAGACATAGAAATTGGCTGGGCAATTGGGTGGCTCACGCCTGTAATCCTAGCTACTCAGGAGGCTGAGAACTGAGGATTGTGGTTCAAAGCTAGCCTAGGCAGGAAAGTTTGTGAGACTCTTATCTCCACTTAACCACCAGAAAACTGGAAGTGGCGCTGTGGCTCAACAGGTAGAGTGCTAGCTTTGAGCTGAAGAGCTGAGGGACAGTGCCCAGGCCCAGAGTTCAAGACTTATAACCAGACCAAAAAAAAAAAAAAAAAGACAGAAAGTAAAATTAAAAAGAAGTTTTTAATTATGTGTCATTACGGAAAAGATTTTTTTAAATCAAACTAAAGGGCCTCGGTTGCAAATTACCTTAACTATACAAAGAAATGTGTCACTAAATAGTATTAGCATTATCTAGAAACAGTATCTAGGTCTGCTAGGCCACGAAATTATAAGTTAAAAAAGCTAGTTCTGCAATTTTCAATGCCGTAAATATATACAGACAAAGAAAGCAAGAAACATTCACCTAAAAGAAACCTTGGGGGAAACAAAGGAGGAGGCAACAATGCTTGATAAGAAATGTACTCATTACCTTGCCCATAATTGTAACCCCTCTGTACGGTATTTTCACACACACACAAAAGAAAAAGAAAAAAAAGAAACCTTGGAAAGGTGGGAGGTGCACACACACACACACTCACTCACACTCACGTGCGCGCACGCGCAGCTTAGCTGTCCCCAGCCCCACACTCACCTCCTTGTGATGACAGGAGTATGTCAACTAATGGATAGTCATTTCTGCACCTGTCTACTGAAGCTCGGTAATTGTCCAGCACGTCCTTCTGGCTGTTGAGTTCCTCGGCGATGGGTCGCCCCAGCTCAGTCTGAGCGCGGAACTCCCCAACGTCGCTGTCAAAGCGCAGGAACTCCTTCTGGTTGTAGATGTATCTGGTCACGCTCCGCACTCCCTCGGTCCCATTGGGGAAATAACACTCACCCTTCAACTGCTGCATGAAGCGTGCTGAGGACAGAAACACGGTGTGAGCTGGGCTGGGGGGCTGGGGGGAAGGGGGGTGCTAATCAGGAGGCTGAGATCTGAGGATCGCCAGCCTGGGCAGGCAAGTCCCTAAGACTCTTATCTCCAATTGAGTACCAAAAGTCCTGTGGTAGCCTGACTTCAACCTTTAGTACCACAAGAGGAAAAAAAAAGTGCAAAAGTGGAAGAAAAGCTTGGTGCATGGATGGTAATAGTGGTGTTTGAGAGATATTTTTGAGACAACATCCATGGGATAATGGAGCACCAGGAAATCTTGCTTGCTTGCTCCTCTCTCTTTTTTGTTTCTTTGTTTCCTTCTCACTCCCTCTTTCTCTCTTCCTTCCTTCCTTCTTTCTTTTTTCAGTCATGGGACTTGAATTCAGGGCGTGGGCACTGTCCCTGAGCTCTTTTTGCTTAAGGCTAGTATTCTACCACTTTAAGCCACAGTGCCACTTCCAGTTTTCTGGTGGTTAATTGGAGATAAGAATCTCACAGACTTGGGCTGGGAAGGTGGCTCAGTGGTAGAGCGCTTGCCTTGCATGCATGAGGCCCTCGGTTCGATTCTTCGGCACCACATAAGCAAAAAGAAAAAAGCCGGAAGTGGCGCTGTGGTTCAAGTGGTAGAGTGCTAGCCTTGAGCTGAAGAGCTGAGGGCAGCGCCCAGGCCCAGAGTTCAGGGCCTATGACTGGACCCCCCCCCAAAAAAAAAAAAAAAAAGAATCTCACAGACTTTCCTCACTGGGCTGCTTCAAACTGTGGTCCTCAGATCTCAGCCTCCTGAGTAGCTAGGACTACAGAGATGAGTCACTGGTACCTGGTCATTAGTAGGCAATGTTTCTACTGCTTTATATATGCCATACCTTTCAATCCTCGAAACAGTTATATAAAGTATTAGACTATGATGCAAGGGCTGGATGCCAGTGGCTCATGCCTGTAATCCTAGCTACTCAGGAGGCTGAGATTGTAGGATCACAGTTCAAAGCCAGCCTGGGCAGGAAAGTCCATGAGACTCTGATCTCCAATAAACCACCAGAAAACCAGAAGTGGTGCTGTAGTTCAAGTGGTAGAGCATTCGCCTTGAGCTGAAGAGTTCAGGGACAGTGCCCAGGTCCAGAGTTCTAGCCCCATGACCAACAAAAAAGAAAAAGAAAAAGAAAATGGTGCAAGGGGTGACATTGATCAAGATACACTGTGCTCACAAACTAACAAGTTAAATTGAAATGTCCTTGCACAATTACTTAAGGATAACTAAAAAAATAAAAAAGTAAAAGCGGGCAATATTGCCCCCTTTATTTTATAACTGCTTTGATTATCAAATAAAGCAGAACCAAATATTCAATAGAAATGAAGAGATCTAGCTTTGGTGTCCTAGTGTGTAATTACTACATACACTTCATGGAAGACTTTCTGGATAGATAACTACCAAGAGGACCAACTACGGGTGCCTGGCTGTGATTCTGTCTGGAAATCAGCTAGCAAGGGATGGAAACCTTAAGCAGCACAGAGAGTAAAGCAAAAACAAACACCCTTCCTCCCCTCCCCCAAACCCAACCTAGAGGAAAGAACAAAGCCAATTGCAGCTTCAATCCCAGCTCCCTAGTCGGGGATGGGGACCCTACAGAAGTGGGAAAGTACCAGCAAGCCCAGCCAAGGCAGCTGACTGGCAGTTCTAACTGTCATTGTTACTAACAGTCATTCCTGCAGGCTTTAAGAAATTTGGGCAGCTGACTGGTTTCACAGTGGCAGCTCTGCTCCAAAGAAGGAACTTGCTTTGGATCTTACCAGTGCCAAGACCCCAAACGACTACAGTAGCTGTCGCTAGAAGACATGTTGCTTAGGAGATGCCTCTTAGGCTGGCTGCCACCAGAGGCTCTGGGTTGGCATGCACCTCACTGGGTGGAAGACAGTTCCTTTAGCATCCTGCATCTTCAGAACTACTAGCTGCTATAGCCACAAGCCAAGTCCCATCCTGCTTGCCCCTTGGGAACTAGGAAGATTTTTCCCTTCAGCCCACAGCCTTGGTTGGGACTGCAGCTACTGGTATGAAGAATTCATTTTATGAAGAATTCATTTTATTTGAAGCCCAAATCTTAAGTTTTTCAAAAAGTTACATCCCCAAGAAGGAAAGCTATCCTGGTTTAAACTCAGAATGGAGTTGGGTAGCCATTTGCTGATTGAGGGGCTGCAAAGTACTCTTGTGCTCCTGAGGAAACCATAAACAGATCCATGTCTTTGTTTTAGCTGCTAAGATGAACAGCCTCCCAATACTCTTGTTTTGCAATCTGGACCTGATCAATAAAAAAGCTGTATGTAAAATCAACCAATCAGGAATGGGCAAAATTGCAGCTTTTATTTGCATAAAGCAGACCAGAATGAGAACTAAATAGGACATTTGTCTGGGTAAGCTTGCCCTTGTCTCTGTTCCTTTTCAAGTGCACTTTCAAGGGTTGTAACTCCTGGATTTGCAAATAGGTTTTGTTTTGTTTTGTGATTGGTCATAGGGCTTGACCTCTGGGCCTGGGTGGTGTCCCTCAGCTCTTCGGCTCAGGGCTAACACTCTACCACTTGAGCCACAGCACCACTTCCGGCTTTTTTCTGTTTATGTGGTGCTGAGGAATCGAACCCAGGGCCTCATGCATGTGAGGCAAGCGCTCTACCACTGAGCTACCTTCCCAGCCCGTTTTTTTTTTTTTTTAAATCAAGCCTGTCTATTCTTCTTGAACTCAATAAATATGCATTGGCAGAGGCTATTAAAGTGTTCTGATAAGACTATAGAAATATGGGCAATCAAGGTCATTCTGGTAAGGTCTCAGAGAAGAATGAAAAATAAGCTATTGGAAATGAGTACAGGCCAACAATATTGCACAGCTGTAAACAGCTTGATGACATAGTATTCCCACCCTATGACTTTGTGGGAGATAGAACTTCAGTGATCCAGGACTTCTTAGTGTCTAAGAAAGAAAGAAAAGAGAATGGCAAATACCAAGGCTCCAACATCACTGATCCCTCTGTGAAAACATAGCACAGAATCTCTTAGAGAGAACCTCCAACTCTTCCATGCCTCATAAAATTTTCAGAGACACTTTTCCTTTCTCCCAGGATAACTCAACAGTATCAAGAGAAGTGTTGGGCAGGAAATTATTTTAAATTTAAGTTCTAAGTTCTAAGGCTTCCCAAATCCCTAAGAAGACATCATCAAAGACTGGAGATGCTTCTTTTGGGTGTGAGGGTAGAGAGGATGTGAAGAAATGGCCTATATGTTGGTCCCATACATAGATTTCAGAGAGGGCAAACATCCAGGCTCCTTTTTTTCCCTTGTGTAGAAATAATTTGACATTCACATGATAAACACAAGTAGCCACAGGGGGAAAAATTCTTTAAAAATATAAAAGGCCCAAAGAAAATGAGGAAGTTATCCCCCTTTCATCCCCCACCCATAGTAGCTCAGCACCTGAGGTGTGCACTTACGTCGGGTGTCCCTGAACAAAGCCCCAGGAGGGCTCAACACCATCAGCATCAGGGTTAGAGTTGCCTTGAAGGGACTGCTGGGGAGCCATAGGCACACCATGCTGGAGAAGAGGAGAGGAGGGGTGTCAGAGCTGTAGACCAGCCTCACTGAGTGAGCACTGGGACCTGACTCCACCCACATCCTAAATAGTAAGAACTAAGGTGCTCATTTCTTTAGTGCTAGGTGAAGAACCAATCAGCCTCAACAATGAATAGCATCATCTGTTGATGGTTAGAGTTATAGTATGAAGGTCTTCTGAAAGTTCCAATTTCCTTCATTAAAAGGATTGATTTAGATGATTTTTTAAAGTTTTGATCTAATTGCAATCTGAAACACCTCTGTGGTGAGCCATCTCTGTTGATTCCAAGCCAGCCTTTGACACCATAATTTTGCTTTAGGATAGTTATACAGTATGTGGAAATGAGTTCAGTCCTTCAGTCCTGCTTCCCATGATGACATCCTCATTTTATTGAGGATATGTTCCTTTCTATTATTCCTCCTCATCTACTTTATCCTAAAAATTGCTAATTAATACACTCTCAAGCATTCAGGCAAGTCAATGCAATGAATGATGATGATGATGATGATGATGATGATGTTACACCATATAATGAAATTGTATAATTTGTGAAATAAGATTCTACCATTGATGATCACACATTATATTGATAGAAATGCAATGACACAGATTCAGAATGTACTCCAAAGGGCAACTATACACACGAAGTTCAACATTAACTCACACTTTGTCATAGTTCTGACAAGCAGTTGTTCTTTGTTTCGCTACTTGTGCTAGCAGAATTCAACATGCTGCAATTAAAGTCTCTATTGAGATTTGCATATTTCACACTGTACCCAGAATTGTCCTAAGAGCTTTATATACATCCTACTTGTATTAATTCTATCATCTCTCCAAATGAAGAGTCTGAAATTATACTAAACAATTCTTGCAAGGTTGTCAGGCTAGAATATTCTACATTGGGGTTTCAGTTGGGTTCTATGTGATAGCAAATAGTACAAGTTGAGTTAGTTCATCACAGTACCTCACTTGGAAAGGTCACCAGTCTGCTGAATTGAACAACCCTGAAGATTCTCCATCTTGGAGAAAGTTTCTATGCATGAAAATGTGTCAAAGGAAAGTCATGTCAATTACATCAGATTACCTGCTATTCTCAGCAGATTCTTCATTGAAATATTTTGGCCATATATATTTTTTTCATTCTACCTTATACCACTGGTCTCAGATAAGCTAAGGTAAATTGTTTCTTCACTTAAGGAAGAAAGTCAAAGTACATTTATTACCCTAGGTCAAGCAGAAAAGACATCAATACCACCTTCTTAAATTCTAATAGGAAGAGTTTCTTTGAATTATGTGTAACTTTAAAAATGAAAAGTTTAAATTCTCAATTTCCTTAAAAAATAAAAGCTGCGGGCTGGGAAGGTGGCTCAGTGGTAGAGTGCTTGCCTTGCATGCATGAGGCCCTGGGTTCGATTCCCAAGCACCACATAAGCAAAAAGAAAAAAGCCGGAAGTGGCGCTATGGCTCAAGTGGTAGAGCACTAGCTTTGAGCTGAAGAGCTGAGGGACAGTGCCCAGGCCCAGAGTTCAGGCCCCATGACCGGACCCAAAAAAAAAAAAAAAAATAAAAAAAAAAATAAAAGCTGCTGCTGGGGCATGGCTCAAGTGGCAGAGCCCCTGCTTTGCAAGTGTGAGTTGAAACCCCAGTACCCCTAAATAATAATGAAAACAACAATAAGAATAATAACATAAAATGTCTGTGGCAATAGAGACATTAGATTCAAATGTTTAGACTCTGAAATAACTTGGTAACCGATTATTTGATTTTGATTTGACTTACATTTGAAACTGACACTTCAGATGGAATACAACAGGATTTTCTAACTTCTTTTTTTTTTTTTTTGGTCGGTCGTGGGCCTTGAACTCTGGGCTTGGGCACTGTCCCTGTGCTCTTCAGCTCAAGGCAAGCACTCTACTGCTTGAGCCACAGCACCACTTCCATACTAACTTCTTGACAGTGTATATAATACCCCTTTCTCTGAAACCCACTTTAAAAATGGTATGTTAATGAAGTCTATGGAGTCTTAAGATCCAGACACTGATTTGAAATTAGAGTTAACACTATTTTAGGTAAGGATCAAAAGAACTTTAAATTAATTTGTCTAGCTTTTTAATTTCTTTTCTTTTCTTTTTTTTTTAGATCCAAGAACAGGGCTGGTACTCAGTACTTGATGTTTTCACTCACTGGCTGTCACTCTACCAACTGAGCCATGCCTCTAACCCCCTTTTTTAGCTTTCTTTTAGCCATTTACTTTTGGTCAAATTTGTTTCAATTGTTTAAAATCTGTTCTGAGGCATTTTTGTGCTAATTTTGACTAAATTCTTAAAAAATATTTTCATTTACAAGTAAAATATTTGCATGTAAAAATTATATATGAACTAAAACCATTTGATATGTGTACTATGTCACATACTTGTTACGTAGATAAAACCCATGACCCTACTAAATAGTTTACTTCCTTCATGCCACCTTCCCTAAACCTTCACCCCAACCACAGAGCTCTAAATTTCCCTTCCCCACAAGTCTCAGGACTCACGTCAAACAAGGCTTCCTCCTTTGCTGGCCCTTCCCACAGCCTCATTCTTATAACCCCCTCTCCTGTTCCACCCAGTCTTGCTCTGGATTATTCCAGTCTCTATATCCATCACTTTCTTCCTCTTTCACCTTTGTTTTCAAAACCCTTCTCTATATTTCCATCCGTGATGTCTCAAAACATGTATAGATACCACAGTTCCATTTCTGACCCTCTTAGGACTCAAAATACTTTGAAAATGAGGATTTTTTGAGCTTTAAAAAACCATGAGTCTCTTTTTTCCAAGTAAATCTGGGGAAAGTAAAGTTCGTAGATGAGATCCTATTTGTCACATATGGCAAATTGAGGGAAACAGGACAAATTAAGGAAACCATGAAATTCACCAGCAATCTACAGAACAGTGAGTTCTTCTGGCCTGCTTATTGATGTTCAACATGACAAAATTTAACAGCCTCCATACCTCTCTGGAACTTTGTTTAGGCATATACTTTGAATCATAAGATACTGTTAATATTTTACTACTTTTAAGATGACCAAAATAGAGTTCCATAAAATTTACTCTCCACAATTTGAATTCCTTTCTTTTGGCTGGCAGTCAGATAATGAACAAGAAAGTGTTCACATAAAAAGAATCAAAATAGATTTAAAATATGCAATATAATGTCCTAGGTTTTTACAATACACCTTAAATACTTCAAGGCACCCAAGAACAATTCATAGATTCTCTTTATCGATAAGAGCATTATAAGTATTAAGGGTTTCTACCTCAGTCACAGGATGCTTTCAAGAGAAGCAAGTAGGAGCTAATCCCACCTTCCATCAGAACACCTGACCCAGAGGGACACAGACATCATAGACATTGGAGTTGGGGTGTGGGGGCGGGGGGAAGAGAAGCTGATAGAAGACTTCTCCTGGCACAATCTCACATGTGAAGGAGACAGCAACATCACTGATTCTGTGGAGGATGGAACACAGGATCTGAAGGAGAGACTCTACTAATTCTCTTTGAAAACTTGTTCTGACATAAGATGGCATTAACCAGGGAAGGGCAGTATGGGGAAGTATTTTAACAACAACGCTTCTAAGTCTTGTCAGGCCCTTCAGGGAAAGGAATTTAATGTTGGAGAGGTTTCACTGCAGGAGAGTTGGGAACAAATGGTTTCTATAAAGGCACCATAAGTAGAGCCTACAGACAGAGCATACATGGAGGTGTGGGGGATTCTTCTGTGGAAATTATTTGGGATGCATATGATAAACATACGTAGCCACTTAAAAAGAAAAAAGACCACAATTTTTAAAGGACGCTGCCTGGAAACCATGACCCAGTTAACACCCTTCCTTCCACAATCCCTACTTGTTTAGCCCATAATGTGTGCACTAAGATTGAGTGTTCCTAGCCCAAGCCAGGGGAGGACTCAACATCATTATTATCATGGTTAGTTAGAGCTGCCATGCGAGATCCTCCAGAGAGCCACAGGCACATCATGCTGGAAATTAGGAGAAGATGAGAGCCAGTGGAGTAGATTTTCTTTATCCAGTGAGAGCTATGACTCTTCTGTATCCACCTCCCAAGTAAGGAATATTCATTGGTTTGGTGCTGGATTGGATGATTTCAATATAGAAAAACCAGTCTGCATATTATATTAGCATCATCAGTTGCTGGGCAGAGATTTACTAGGAAGGTCTTCTTCTGAAACTCAGAACTTCCATCTTTCAAAGGGGTATTTCCATTTTGTATGTGAAAAGTCTGATCCAGTTATATCTGAACAACTTGAATTAAGCCACTATGGCAAGTCATCTCTGTGCTGGCAGGTAAGGCATCCGTCTGTTCAATTCACATGATTACTTGAGGACAGAGTGAGTTGGACAATTACATTTGTGGATGTGCTTAGGGATAAAAGGGAATGGAGAGTAAATGACAAGTTTATTCTTGCATTGACTGTGCCTTGACTGGGTATTGTAGATTGGGGATATCATTAACTTCTCACAGTTGAAATGAAGGCACTGCAATCTTCCAACCACTTCAGTTTTGCTGTGGTTTTGGAGATTCCCCCTCTCCCCCAAGAAACAGGGTTCCAGTGAAACTGATGATACGGCAGAATTATAACTGCTGATTGAAGAATAAAGTCTATACTTATTTTTTCTGTGTGTGTGTGTGTGTGTGTGTGTGTGTGTGTGTGTGTGTGTGTGTGTGTGTGTGTGTGTGTGTTTATGTGTTCATTTATGTGTGCTGGTCCTGAAACTTGAACTCAAGTCCTGGGTGCTATTCCTGGGCTCTTAGTGCTCTACCACTTGAGCCACAGTGCCACTTTTTCTGAGTAGTTTATGGAAGGTAACAGTCTCACTGACTTTTCTGCCCAAGCTGGCTTTGAGCCACAATACTCAGATCTCAGCTTTCTGAGAGGCTAGAATTACAGGCATGAACCACCAGTGCCTGTCTATTTTCTTTAGTTTTGTGTTTGTTTTTTTAATTTTTAAATTATCTTTAAATACTTGTACAAAAGAGTTTAAATTCAGCATGTCACTTTGTTAGTACACTGCATTTTGATCAATGTCTCCTCCATCTCTGCCACTCCCACTATCCTTTCAATTTACCTAGTTCTATTTTCACATGTGTATATTGAATATTATGAGTGCATTCACCCATACTTCCTCTCCTTCACATTTAGGGACATGGCTGATAAACTATTCAAAGGTAGTTAGTTAAATGAATGACAGTAATTCTAGTGTATCTGCTGTCACTGATTTCAGTGGCCTCTGAATACACATAGGCACTAGGCTGAAAGGAGGCCATCCACAGGGAATAAAGGTCTTAAGAGAATCTTTGCACTTAGCAATAGGGAAAGAACACCCTCTAAAGCAAACTACACAGATGCTCAGGGATCAATGCAGTACTCAGAATCAGCCTTAGACACATCTATGTTCTAAAATAATTGTAAAAAGTTTTTGATCCCTCAATCCTGCTTTCAAACATGATTCTCTCATTTCATTGAGGATATATCCATTCATTGTTTCATTTTACCTGCTTTACCTAGGGAATGACACAAGGAAGCCCTGCTAATCAGCCGGTATGTGCTTGATTTAATAGTTTCTACCGGAATGCCACCAATAAAATCAGCATCAGAGACACCAGATGAAAACAGAATAGGAAACCTTGGACTTAAAATGTCTCTATGTTTTTTTTTACTATATTAATTTAATAAATGCACATACTGGTAATGAACATTAACTATCCAAAGTGGAAATAAAATTTAGAACAAATGTGTTATGTGTCATGTTGATTATTTTTCAAAGAAGGGCAATAAAATTGCATTAAAAAAATCTACATGTTTTCTTTCAGGCTTGAAAGAAAACTAATCAGTCTATAAAGATCCATAGTTTATGAAGTAATAGGCAGATAGATAATGTCACAAACTGGGAATTATGAAATATGTTAATTCAGAATCTGCTAGTGGCTCAGAATAACTTTGAATGATGTATCTGAATTTCTTTCCTCTCACAATACCAGAAAAATGACTATAACAACCATATTTTTATTTATTTTGGGATAAACAATGAAATGTATGAAAATCTGTCTGAAGCATGATTTTTCACTCCATGTTTATTTGAGGAAAATATAAAACAAAGTCTTGTGACACAAGGCCAGGTTGGATGGGGATGGGGAAGGTGGCAGAAGGTTTGAATGCAAAAGAGCCAGGAGAGAGCGCAGAGCAGATCTTGCAGTCTGACTGGGCTTCCAGCTCAGGGACAGGGGCTGAGGGAACCATCAGGGAGGACAGGATCTGCTGGGCACTGAGCAGGGATGAAGCCAGGTCCTGAGAAAGCGTTACTTCTCTCTGAAGAATTAGAGCCAAGCTGGAGTGATGTCATGAGGAGAGGGAGGGGCAGAGGTCCTGCCTTCCCAGCTGTCCACCTTCACTTCAGCTCAGGAGTCCTGCAGGAGGCAGAGGACAGTATGTGTCAGGACCTAACCCAGAAAATGGCTTCTTTTCCCTTGATAGAACATAACATTACAGCATGTGGAAGGAGGTGAGAGGGCTTTCAACGGGCCCTCAGCAATGCTACTTTACAGCACAATTGGGTTTGGGTTTCTGTTTTGTGCCACTACTGAGGCTTGAACTCAGGGCCTGCACATTGTCATAGCTTTTCTCCCTCAAGTCTGGCACTCTATTACTTGAGCTACAGATCCACTTCTGGCATCTTGGTGGTTAACTGGACTTAAGAATCTCATGGACTTTGCTGCTCTGACCAGGTTTGAATCAGATCCTCAGTTCTCAGCCTCCTCTGGAGCTAGGATTACAGGTGTGAGGCACTATGGCTGGCTATAGCACAATTTTTTTTATTAAATGCAGAGTGGGCCTGGAGCATAGCTCAGTGATACTGCACCAACCTAACATTCATAAGGACCTGAGTTTGAATGTCAGAACCACAAGAGCACAAAGAAAACAAATAAACAAAAAAGTGCAGAGAACATGGTTTAGTTTACATTCCTGATTGATTAAAAATTTGATTCCAATTCTTTTTTTTTTTGGGGGGGGGGTCTAGTCGTGGGCCTGGACTCTGGGCCTGGACGCTGTCCCTCAGCTCTTCAGCTCAAGGCTAGCACTCTACCACTTGAGCCACAGCGCCACTTCTGGCTTTTTTTCTTTTTGCTTATGTGGTGCTGGGGAATTGAACCCAGGGCCTCAGGCATGCAAGGCAAAATTTGATTCCAATTCTATACCAGTACTTCTGCCTTGTGTCATTTGCTGTAGGAGAAACAAGTCTGTCTCTAGGAGAGGATTAGAGAACATTACCTGCTGGCTAAATTCCAGAGTGTCCTGCAATGGAGACAAGAAGACAGATACTGAACTCTACAGAAGCCAATCTATCTGCAAACACAGCATCCCAGACTCACATCTGCCACTTGAGACTTCTCTAACACCACTGAGGCAGGAGAGATGGGGGAGGGGACACAGAGGAGACATAGATTTACTTTTTTTTTTTTTTTCTTTTGGGTCTGGTCGTGGGGCCTGAACTCTGGGCCTGGGCACTGTCCCTCAGCTCTTCAGCTCAAGGCTAGTGCTCTACCACTTGAGCCACAGCACCACTTTTGGCTTTTTTCTTTTTGCTTATGTGGTGCTGAGGAATCGAACCCAGGGCCTCAGGCATGCAAGGCAAGCGCTCTACCACTGAGCCACCTTCCCAGCCCTCGATTTACTTTTGATAAATAGAAAAAGGACCAGACTCAGGAAGCAACTAAAAAGGCAGTTACCCTTCCATCTACTCAAATGCTATGTTACAAGAGCTAGGGGACCGCATAGGGGCTATCTACATCTGCTCTCTTTGTTAAAATGGTAAGATAGAAAAATCAAGCAACTCTGTAAATGGGTAGAGACAGAAGATGACAAGCTTGTCTGGAGAGTGGATGTCCTAAAACTCAATTGTTGTTCCCGTGTTTCTTGTTCCCGTGTTTCAGGTAGAACAGAGACATCTCCATAGTTTAGAATACTAAGCAGCACCTGTCTTAGCCACTGAGAATCATTGCCTGGGTTGGAGGCTGCCAGCTCAGAAAGAATACAGACAGCAGATGACAGCTGTAAACTTTTAAGTGCCACCTCCTGCATGTTTTCCCTCTCTACTCTAACCTTCTTCTTCTGAAAGAAATCATTGGTAAAACTTCCATCTTACGAGTCTCCCTCCTTTTCAGCAGACACCATGCCATGCTTTTCATGAAGCTTAGGGAGACCCTCATGCATTCTCTGGTGAGAGTTTTAAGATTTCTTTGACATTTGCAATTGCATGAGAAAAGAAAACTTCACACAGGTCCATGGACCTCCCCAGAGCTAACCAGAGTGTAGCCACATTTCTTATCCTAAAAAAAAAATATGTCAACCATGAATTTCAGCCACCAGAAAGTTCCTTACCTTATGAATTCCTGAAGTAGACGAACAGCCCTGCACCCAGGAAGAGCAGCCCCAGCACAAAACCCCCAACTCCACTCATCATCTTGCCCTGCGCAGATCCAGATTGGGGCTCTGAAAGGAGACACCAGGATTAGTTACGTGTGCACAAAATCAGAAATTCTGAGACTCAGACTCTTGAGATGGGAGGACAAAGCCTGCCCAGATGAATGAGATTTGGCTGTTCCTGGAAATGAGAGAATTAAAAATCATCTTGAGCTCAGTACCAGTGACTCATGTCTGTAATCCTAGATAGTCAGAGGCTGAGATCTGAGGATTGTGGTTGGAAGTCAGCCTAGGCAGAGAAGTCTATGAGGACCACATCTCCTATTGACCATGCAAAACCCAAAAGTGGAGCTGTGGGTCAAGTGGGACATTGCTAGCCTTGAGAAAGGAAGCGAAAGGACAGCAACCAAGCCATAAGTTCACACCTTAGTACTAGCATGCACCTGCACCCACACCCATCACCCTGCATAACTGAAAGGTTTATACACTGAACTCATGTAATTGTCACAGGGCTGAAGTGTCACCAGGTCTCTGAAAACTGTGGAGCTCAGTCATGTTACAGAGCTGGTAAAGCATGGGCTGGGAAGGTGGCTCAGTGGTAGAGCACTTGCCTTGCATGCCTGAGGCCCTGGGTTTGATTCCTCAGCACCACATAAGCAAAAAAAGAAAAAAAGCCAGAAGTAGTGCTGTAGCTCAAGTGGTAGAGCACTCGCCTTGAGCTGAAGAGCTGAGGGACAGTGCCCAGGCCAGAGTTCAGGCCCCATGACTGGACAAAAAAAAAAGAGCTGGTAAAGCATGACAGAGCTAATGGCAGACAGAGCTGAGATTGGACAGCCCTCATATATTGCTACTCTTCTCAGATCACAGTGAACAACCCAGACAGTAGTTCCCACACATAAGCTCAGCCCTGTGGCTGAGGCTGGGCCAGGACTGAGGAGCTAACTAGGACCTGTGGTATCACAGGACTTTCAGAACAGTGTCTTGATTGACACACTCATGTCCCCATGGCTCATGGGTGTTTTCCTGACCAGTGACCTATGCTGAGGGGGAGAGCATGGAATGGGTGAGAATCAGTGTGGGGAGAGAATGCTGCAGCTGTGGTGTAGGGAGAGGAGCCCTGCACCCCGTAGGCAGCCAGGTCTGCATCTGGCCTGAGGACTTTATACAGTCACCAACATGCTCACTCACGCCACTCCACGGTGACAGGACCGTCCAGGCTGGGGTGCTCCACGTGGCAGGTGTAGACGTCCCCCTGTTGGGGGGTCATCTCCAGCATCACCATGATCTGGAAGGTCCAGTCTCCATTGTAGACCAGGCCTGTGGACACCACCCCAGCCTGCTCCTCCTGGCCATTGTGGAACCATCTGACTTCAATGTTGCCTGGGTAGAATCCATTCACAGAGCACACCAGGAGGTTGTGGTGCTGCAGGGGTTCAGTCTTTGTGGTATACACGGTCACCATAGGCTTAACTAGGGAAGAAAAGGCAGGAGAAGTCAGAAAGCAGCAGAATCCTCCTTGGTTTACTGTCTTTCTGCCTCTGTCCAATTCCAGGTTAAAGTCTCTGCTGGTGACACAAGTTAGAAGAAAAGTAGCCAATCTGGGACAAGCAGGCTACAGGACTTGCAGATGATTGGATGAATGTGTAAAACTTGCCTGACTATGAAATGGGGGTAGGAGGCTACAAAAGAATGACCAAGTAAGAAAACAAAAGAATGAAGAGGAAGTGGCGCTGTGGCTCAAGTGGTAGAGTGTTAGCCTTGAGCTGAAGAAATCAAGGACACTACACACACACACACACACACACACACACACACACACACACACACACACACACACACACACACACACACACACACACACACACACACACACACACACACACACACACACACACACACGAATGAAGAAATAAAGATGGAGTTCTGACTCTCAGGAACACAAAAGGAGAGCCACTAATCAGAAGTCTGTCTTCATGGACTCCAATCTTCTGGATTTAACCCAAGGCCAAGGTTTGGGTGGAGAAAGATAGTTGGGAGGGGCTGATGAGCAAGTCTATGACACATGCTCTCTTTCTCTGCCATATTTCTGAATGAGTATTCTTTCCTATCACTTTTACTATGTTCACAACTTTCCTGTCTTCTCTGGCCAGACGTAAGGACTGAGGTCACCTTACCTGCCCTAAATTTCAGGTAACATATTTGGTACATTGATGAAGAAGTTAGGGATTAAATATGTCTTTCTCTGGCTTGGAGTCACTGAAAGGTTTCTCTTTAAAATAAAGAATCAGCAAAGCAGGGTGGAGTTGGCTGCTGCCTGTAATCTTAGCTACTCAAGAGGTTAAGATCTGAAGATAACCATTAAAAGCCAGCCTGGGCACAAAAGTTCATGAGACTCTTAGCTCCAATATACTATTCAGAAAAAAGCAAGAATTGGGGTTGTGGCTCAAGTGATAGAGTGCAAGCCTAGAACACAAAAAGGCTCAGGGACAGCTCTCAGGACTTGAGTTTAAGACCCAGAACTGGAAAAAAGAAAGTGAATAGACCCCATTTCTAATCAGTGCCAGGTTGTGCCACTCACCTACTACCTAGCGACTCAGAGGACTGGGTACAATGACGTGAGCCCTTCAATACCAATGAAGCAAGGAGACACGTGTAGAAGTGAGACAGAGGAGACAGATGCAGAGATGGGAAAATTATATCTTTTAAAACAAATATCAATGGGGCTATGAAGGTGGCTCAGTGGTAGAGTGCTCGCCTTGCATGCCTGAGGCCCTGGGTTCTATTCCTCAGCACCACATAAGCAAAAAGAAAAAAGCCAAAAGTGGTGCTGTGGCTCAAGTGGTAGAGCACTAGCCTTGAGCTGAAGAGCTGAGGGACAGTGCCCAGGCCCAGAGTTCAGGCCCCACGACCGGACCCCCCCCAAAAATAAATAAAACAAATATCGAGAGTGAGACTAAGAAGTTAAACCCAGGCAAGGAAATAGCAGTTAAACTTCCCTAGCATTCTATTCTGTCTCCTTTTAGATGCTGAGTTTAAGGATGAGAGAGACTTGAAACAGGCTACCATCTTGAATCTTGAATGTCCATTTCCTACATTGGTAGCAAGAAATGTGTCTCTTATTTTCAGTTTCTCCCTGTTACGTTAAACATAAATCTTTGTTGAAATCTTCACTTTGTGACACTTTCTTTGTTAAATACTCTTGAAGTGGGTCTCAAGGATCTTTGTTTTTGTTTTGTTTTGTTTTGATTTTTGGTTGTGGGGCTTGAACTCTGGGCTTGGGTGCTATCCCTCAGCTCTTCAGCTCAAGGCAAGCACTCTACCACTTGAGCCACAGCAACACTTCCGATTTACTAGTGGTTTATAGGAGATAAGAGTCTCTCTGACTTTCCTGCCAGGGCTGGCTTTGAACAGCAATCCTCAGGTCTCAGCCTCCTGAGTAGCTAGGATTACAGGCATGAGTCACTGGTGCCCAGCTGACTTTAGTTTTTTTGTGGAAACTGGAAAGGGGAAGCATTATCCATCATCTGATGACAGAATGATCACAGTCCAGGTTAGGCATAAAGTGAGATCCTAACTTTAAAATAACAGAGACCCGTCTCAAGTGCACCTGTCTTGCAAGCATGAACCCTTGAGTTCAAAGAGGACACGTAGGGATGAGAAAGGCTGCAGTGATTTCTTTTTTTGTATTTCCTTTTGTTCTGTTTTTGAGTCCAGCTCCTAGAGTTAGTTTTCTCATGCTGGGAGCAGAGATGCACACACACACACACACACACACACACACACACACACACACACACAGGCACACGTGTGCACACCCACTTCCTCCTCTCTCCCAGGCCGCCCGCCTCGTGCTCACCTCTGCGCTGCACCGTGAAGGCCTCCGCAACCTCGTAGTTGTGTCTGCAGAACCTGTCCACCTCCGCTGCCATCTCCTCCAGGCTGGCCTTTTTGTTCCAGGTCTCAGCCTCGGGCCGCCCCAGCTCAGTCAAGGCTATGAACTTCCTGAGGCTGCTGTCAAAGCACAGGTACTCTTCCTGGTTGTGGATGCGTCTCTCCGTAAAGACCAATCGCTGTGTCCCGTTGAAGAAATGACACTCGCTCTTCGCTTGTAACAGGAAACGTGCTGCAGGGACAGGAGCGGTTACTGGCCTGGGTCTTGTTTATCTCTGACCACAGGACTCGGACTCCTCAAGAATCAGCTCCTCTCTAGGAGCCTAAAATGGTTGGACATAAGATGGAGATGACAGCGACCCCGGAGGACAGAGGCTCCAGGCTGCGGGGCAGGGGGGTGCAGTGTGGGCTAGAGATGAAGTAGGGCGCTGTGGAGCAGGGCAGCCTTCGGGGCAGGGCTCCTGACACTTACCATGACCACCCAGAACAGAAGAGGCGGGCAGATCCTGAAATTTTCCACCCATTTCCCATAAAACGTGGGATATTCCTCCCCTCTCTCATTTCATTTTTTTTTTTTGTGGCTTTTTGTTTGTTTGCTATTGTCTAAGCTAACAGCTCCTTCACCCTCCTAACTATTAAGCAAAATCTCAGGCATAATCTTACCCTTGCTCCACACTTTGTGGTTATTTGCACGGCTCTTTGCATAATTTATGCAAAGTCCTGCTCCTCATTAGTCATCTGATATTTATCATTGTCTCTATAACAAGCCACAGGTTTACCTTCCCCAGAGAATTTTGCTATGATCCTAAATGGTCTCCCTACTTCCATATGTGAGCTCCAAGAATCCAATCTCACGTATCAGCTAAAAATTTTTAAAATGCAATATGAATCAAAACACCTTGAAATTACATAGTAGCTTAACAAATTTATTTTCTTTGTGCTGATCCAACAGCTTGAATTCAGGCTCTGGATATGGTCTTTTAGCTTTTTGGCTCAAGGGCTGATGCTTTAACTAATTGAACTACAACTTCACTTGTAGCTTTTTGCTGGTAAATTGGAAATAAGAGTCTCACAGACTTTCCTGCCTGGGCTGGCATCAAACCAGGATCCTCACCTCCCAGCCTCTTGAGTATCTAGGATTACAGACATGTGCCAGTGTGCCCAACAAAATTCAAGTTTCTTATCCTGGCTGTCAGCAGTGTTATATGATTACGCTCCTGACCTCATGTCCATACCACCTCACCATCTGCCACCCTGTCTTACTCACTAGTTAACCAAAATGAAGCCGTTCTAGGCTCCTGGCACTCCCTTAAACCCAGTACACATGTCTCAACATTTCTGGTTTTTCCCTATTTTCTTATTTTGTCTCTTAGGTCTTCACTTGACTGTTTTCTCTTTCTTCTTCTTTTAGCTAAATGGCTTTCTTGAGAATTCCGTAAGATCTATAGTCAGGTGAGTCTAATAGTCTTCGTTCCATATCCTGATGGCTTCCCCCACCTCAGAGTACTTATTGGTCTATCAAACTTTTTCTTTATTAGAATCTTGTAAAGTTTCTATCTTACTTTCATATCTCTAGATGTTAGAATGCTTTGAGTCAAGAACAGAGGACAGTATACAACTTACTTAAGAACCTACCTGCGATACAAATGAAACAACCACTGCTCTGGATATTGACCTTAGTGGATAACCTGGAAAGTAAGAATTGTTTCAAGCTCCAACACTCTTTTATTCCAATGACACATTCTGTCTTCCACTTCCAGAGAAATTTAGAGAACCTTCCTCTCTCTCTCCTCCTTATCCAAAGATAAGGAAAAAATGACTTAAACAGCATGGAAATTAAGTTTAATCATCTCCGATGGGCCTCTGCAAAGTTCATGGCTATTTAATAATGGCGGTAAAATGATTGGAAAAAAAAAGAAAGAAGTGGAGGTAGAGGGAACTGAGAATGACTAATTAAAGGAAGACACATTTGATATTTGTTAAGACTTTGGTGGACCATGAGTTCCCCTTACTTCTCTATTGGTTTCTAGACTGATGAGTTGGAAACAACCTTCATATTTTTCTTGTGTCTCTGCAGGGGTGGGTTGTTTAAAACACATCATGTTGCTGGTATTCAGGACTGGAGCATGGTTCAAGTGGTAAAGTACTTGCATAGCAAGCACAAGGCCCTGAGCTCAATCCAGAAGCAATTGTTTATATTTCACTATTTTGACTTTAAAAAAATTAGATTTTCATATATTTTAATCAAACTAGATCATTCCTCTCATGAGCCAGAGAATGCAAGATATGTAGGAGAAAGTGAAAACTCATATTATAGGTCCAGAACAAATTCATAACATGAATCCTAACCTGTGCCAAGTTTTTGGAAAGATGCCTTAAAGAGCAATTTACAGCTGTTCATTGTCTATGACACTGTTTTGAGTACAAAGGAACTCTGCTTCAGCTATAAGGTGCTGACCTCAAGATAAAAAGGAGATCTCTAATCCTACCATCCTTCATGGCATCTCTAGCACAAGGACATAGACTGAACAAACACTGGAGCTCAGGGACCAAAGAGATACTCTGTACAATCTCTCACTGGCTTTCTGACTTCAGAGAAACCTAGCTAGTTCAATACCTGACTTTGTTTTTTACTTAAAACAATGAAATACACAGAATTAAACACACAAAATAGAATAGAACCATGCATATAATGTCTTTTTAAAAGAGAAAGCTCTTTTCTGACATAACTAAACATAATGCAGGGAAGGGAAATATAGCAAATTAGATTACATTATTCATAATTCCACTAATGCCTGGAGGGAATATGAATCTAAGATTAAGTATTTTATTGGAAAAGATCTAAAAAGAAATGATTTATATATACATGTGCTTTACACAGATCTCCTAAAGGAGACAAGTATTTAGACTCCTGTTGTGTGGAAGTAGTTTGGATTTCATACAAGTTAGGTCAGAAGTTATTGAAGTAATCTCAAGTGTTAAGGGATTTATCTTGGGCAAAATGAAGAAGCTATCTCCCTGCTTTGCTCACCCATAGTAGCTCAGCACCCGAGGTGTGCACTTACGTTGAAAGTCCCTGGTCAAAGCCAAAGGAAGACTCAGCACCATCAGCAGCACCATCAGAACTGCCATGTGGAAGCCTTCAGGGAGCCTTGGATATACCATGCTGGAGATCAGCATGAACCCTCTCTACCCAGATCCCAAGTAATAACCAAGGTATTCATTGCTTTGATGCTGGATTGACTAAGTTCAATGTAGACAAACCAGTCAGCACTAGAGATGAAAAGCATCACCTGTTGCTGGGCAGAGATCGAATACCAATGTACTCTTTTGAAATGTACCCATTTCTTTAGTTTTTTTACTTAATATTTTAACTCCTTAACCCCCAAATGTCTGAATTATTTTATTGGGATCTCTATCCTGATCTGGTCAGTCCTAGTAAGTAATATAGTCACAGGGATGAGCCTTGGAAAGACAGTTGCTTGCACAACTCCTCACTTGGGCAGAGTGCAGAGCCACGCACAGGAGCACAGTGGCCCTGACCCCTATCGTTTCTTCCTGACCAAGATAAGAAGATGGCTAGTTGAGTCAAGGATGTTAGCTTAATAGCTTGTTGATCCAGTGCCCCCTGCTTTGATTCCTGAGGTTGTTTTGGCATCTTCCTTTCTTCCTCACGAGGAACCTCCAGATTGCTGTTGACAGTGGTTATACTAGATTATTTTCCTCACCAACAGTGCAATAGGATCATTCCTTTTTCCCCACATCCCCACCATTTGTTATTGTTCAAGTTCATGACGTTGGCCAATCTAACCGGGGTGAGATAGAATCTCAGAGTTGTTTTATTTGCGTTTCCTTTATGGCCGGGGATGATGAGCATTTCCTCTTGTGTTTCTTTGCCATTCTTACCTCTTCTTCTGAGAAGTCTCTCTTAGTACACTTACCCATTTAGTGATCCCTTTTTTTTTTTTTTTAGCTTTGGAAGGGGTTAGTTGCTTGAGATCCTTGTATCTTTAGGATATTAGACCTTTGTCAGATGTATTGCTGGTAAAGATCTTCTCCCAGTCTGTTGGCTGTTTTTCTAGTTTAGTAACTACGTTCTTTGCTTTTGAACAGGTACCTTCAAGGTGTCTGTTCACCCTGCAGTGCTGGACCCAGCAGTTGGTATCACAACCTCTGACCTCAACTCTACTAACAGAGATACATAACAAAAACAGTTTGGTATCCCCTTTCTGATGCTGGTCCTTCGAGTTGGAAGACACAGGGGAAGACATGGTGTCACTGAAGACTAGCCAGCCTTGATCTCGGACAGGCCCAGGGGCACCTGCCAGTTGTGTTCTCCAGGGACAACTGGTTCTCCAAACTCAGTGGCTAACAGGCTACAACCCAAACCACCACAGGGGGTTCTGCCCCACACCATCCTGACTTCTTCCTGACTGCTGGAGCTGGGCATCCTCTATTGATCTGCTGTGACTCACACAGTAGAGTGCCAGGAGGGTTCCATGTTAAGATTTAGGGACCTGGCCTGGAGGTACTCTGTCACTTCCCTCCAAGTTCCACTAGTCACACGTAATACCAAGAAAGACTAAGAAAGATGGCTTCAAGAGCTAGACACTAATGGCTCCCGCCTATAATCCTAGCTACTCAGGGGGCTGAAATCCGAAGATCACAGTTTGAAGCCAGCCCAGGTGGGAAAGTTCATGAGATTCTGATCTCCAACGAACCTCCAGAAAACTGGAAGTGTTACTGTGGCTCAAAGTGGTAGAGTACTAGCCTCGAGCGAACAAGCTCAGAGACAGCACCTAGGCCCTGAGTTCAAGCCCACGACTGACAAAAAAAATGGCTTAGGTGTTTTCTGGGTGAAAGTGTCTCCTTCCCAAACTGTATCTGACAGTTCTCACACTCAGTACCCAGAATGCAACCTGGTTTGGAAATAGTGTCTTCACAAGGGATAATTAAGTTGATAAGATCCTTATGCTGGGCCCTAATATGACTGGAAGTTTTATAGAGTGGGAAAGATAACAAGACAAAGACCCAGGGAGAATGTCACCCACAAATCAGGGAGCACCCCAGGCTACTAGAAGCTAAGAGAGAGCCCTTCCCGGAGAAGACCATTCTCAGAATGAGCTTTGTTAACACTATGATCTCAGCCCTTGAGGCTCCAGGATCCTGAGACATTAAATGCCTGTTTGCCACATTGTTTGCAAGACTCAGCCACCTGCCTGGATGTCCCCCATCAGTAAAATACATGGTGGGTTTGGGACATACGGGGAGCTGCCAGACATTGCAGTCCCAGCTCTGCTCAAAAGGGGACAAAAACAGAAACCGATCTCCTTATGGATGTGCTGAGTTGCTTACCCAATGCCCCATGCCTCCCCTGGGATATGTCACCTTCTCCCTACTCCTGACACAAATCCTTCCAGAAAAAGAGAGAGAGAGACAGACAGACAGAGAGAGACAGACAGACAGACAGACAGACAGACAGAGACAGAGACAGCGACATTACAGATTCGGTGGAGGCTGGGACATAGGCTGTGTAGAACAGACCCTTCTAATTCCCTTTGAAAGCTTGTTCTGACATATCACAGTATTAATCAGGGAAGGGCAGTGTGGGGGAACTATTTTAACATGATTGCTTCTAAGTCCTGTCAGGCCCTTCAGGGAAAGGAATGTAATATTGGAGGGCTTTACTGCAGGACAGTTGGAAATGATCTACATGGAGACACCATAAATAGAGCTCACAGAGAGGACAAATGTGAAGGCTCTCTTTAGTTTGGGGAGTTGTTCTGTGGAAACTATTTGGGATGCATATGATAAACATAGGTAGCCACCTAAAAATCAGTCATATTTTTAAAGGGATGCTGCCTGGAAATAATGACCCAGTTAGCACTCTTCCTCCCACAATTCCTACTCGTTTACCCCTCATGTGTGCACTAAGGTTGAGTGTTCCTAACCACACCAGGGGAGGACTCTGCATCCTCACTCTCATGGTTAGAGCGGCCGTGCAGGGTCCTCAGGGGACTCAAGCCACAAGCACATCATGCTGGAAAATAGAAGATGAGAACCAGTGGAGTAGATCATCTTTATCCAGTGAGAGCCATGACCCTTCTGCATCCACATCCCAAGTAATGAGAATCAAGGTATTCATTGGTTTGGTGCTGGATTGGGTGATTTCAATAGGGAGAAACCAATCTGCATATTAGCAGTGGATAGCATCATCAGTTGCCGGGCAGAGATTCACTATGAAGGTCTTTAAAACTCAAAACTTCCATTGTTAAAAGGGTTATTTCCATTGTTTATGTGAAAAGTAGGATCCAGTTATATCTGAAAAACTTGAATTGAGCCACCAGGGTGAGACATCTCTGTGTTGGCAGGTGAGGCATTCATCAGCTCTATTCACATGATACTTGAGGACAGAGTGAGTTGGACAACTGCATGTGTGGACATGCTTAGGGATAAAGGGAATGGAGAGTAAATGATTCCACATCAGGACAAGTTTAATCTTGCGTTGACTGTGCCTTGGCTAGGTATTGTAGATTGGGGATATCATTAACTTCTCACAGTTGAAATGAGGGCACTGCAATCTTTCAAGCATTTTAGTTTTGCTGTGATTTTGGAGAACCCATGAGAAGCAGTGTTCCACTGTAACTGATCCGTTGAAGAATAAGTCTATATTTCTTTTTTCATCTGTGTGTGTGTGTGTGTGTGCTGGTGCTGAAATTTGAACTCGGGGCCTGGGTGGTATCTGTGAGCTTCCTTTGAGGCACAGTGCCACTTTTTCTGAGTAGTTTATTGAGGATATGAGCCTCATGGGCTTTTATACTTGGGCTAGCTTTGAACTGCGATCCTCAGATCTCAGTCCTTTTAATAGCTGGGATTACAGGATGTGTCACCAATGACCCACCACTTTTGGCTTTAAAAAAATTACTTTATGGTTTATACACATTTGGTGAACAGAGGAATTACAATTGCATGAATAAGGTAATGAGTACACTTCCTTTTATATAGTGTTTTCTGCTCCCTTACTCTCTTCTAGTCCCTCTGTCGCATCTCTATCCATGAGTTGTACAATTCACTTTTGGCTTTCCTGAAGTTCATTGGAGATAAGAGAGTCACGGACTTTCCAGCCCAAGCTGGGTTCAAACTTTGATCTTAGTGTCTCAGTCTGCTGAGTTACTTAGTATTACAACTAGGAACCACAAGTGTCTGGATAATTTCTTTTCATTTTATTCATTATTACCTTACTTTCTTATTTCATTAACTTTAAATAGTTGCACAAAAAGTCTTTAAATCATCTTTTTTCACATTTACCATGTCAGTTTGTGACTGCATTTCCCCACTTTTCCTCTTCTTAACATTTAGGAACATGGCTGATAAAGAAAATCCAGAGGTAGTCATTTTACTGAGTAAGAGTGTTTCAAGTTTATCTGCTGCTGTCACTGATTTTAGTGACCAGAATCCACACAGGCACTGGGATGGGAAGCTGTCTACACAGAATGAAAGCCTGAAGAGAATCTTTGCACTTAGCAACAGGGAAAGACCACCCTCTAAAGCAAACTACACAGAGGCTCGGCGATCAACATGGGACTCAGCCTTAAACACATCCCTGCTTTAAAATAATTGTGAAAAGCTTTCAATCCTTCAATCCTGCTTTCCATTATGATTATCTCGTTTCGTTGAGGGTGTGACCATTCATTGTGCCATTTCACCTGCTCTGCCTCAGCAATGACAATAGAAAGCCCCGCTAATCAGCTGGGATGTGTTTGATTCAACAGTTTGCCTGAGAGCCACCAATAAAGTAAATATCAGGGACACCAAATGAAAACAGAATATGGAATCTTAGACTTAAAGTGTCTCCATTTTTTTTTTTTTGGTCGGTCGTGGGGCTTGAACTCTGGGCTTGGGTGCTATCCCTCAGCTCTTCAGCTCAAGGTGAGTGCCCTACCGCTTGAGCCACAGGGCCACTTCTGTGGTTTATTGGAGATAAGAGTCTCATGGACTTTCCTGCCCAGGCTGGCTTTGAACTGTGATCCTCAGATCTCAGCCTCCTGAGTAGCTAAGATTACAGGTGTGAGCCACTGGTGCCAGGCATCTCCATATTTTTTACTTTATTAATTTAATAGAAGACACATACCTGTGATAAGCATGAACTATCCAAAGGGGAAACTAAAATTAGAAGAACAGATGTGTTATATGTATCATGTTGATCATTCATTTTTAAATGAAGGGCAGGGTTCTTACATTTAAAGAACCTATACTTGTTTTCTTCAGGAGTTAAGTATCGAAAAAGTTTTCACCAATAAAGATCCACAATTTATGAAATAGTGAAAATGCTTGGATAGACATTGTGATAAACTGGAAATTAGGACATACATTAATTCAGAATCTGCTACTGATATAGAATAACTTTGAATGATATGTCTGAATTTCTTCTCACAATATCAGAAAAATAAATAACACCATAGTTTTCTTTCTTTTGGACAAACAAGGAACTGCATGAAAAACCTATAAGAAATAAGATTTTTCACTCCATGTTTATTTGAGAAAAAATATAAAACAAAGTATTGTGATACAAGGCCAGTTGGGGTGGGGGCGGTGAGGGGCAGAAGGTTTGAATGCAAAGGGGCCAGGAGAGAGTGCAGAGCAGATCTTGCCGGTTTGTTCTGGGGCTTTGCTGAGGGACAAGGGCTGAGTGAGGATACAATCTGCTGGAGCAATTTCATGAGGAGAGGTAGGGGCAGAGGTCCTGCCTTCCCGGCTGTCCACCTTCACTTCAGCTCAGGAGTCCTGCAGGATGCAGAGGACAGAATGTTGCCAGACCTAATACAGAAAAAGACTTCCCTCCCTTATAAATGCTTCTCATTATAGCATATGGGAAGAGGTGGGGGGACTTTCAACCAGCCCTCAGCCAATGCTGCTTTACAGCACTACTTAGAACCAAACTGAGGGCCTGTACACTGACCCTTAAATTTTTTCGTTCAACTTTGGCACTCTACCACTTGAACTACAGCTGGTTAACTGGAGAGAACAATCTGAAGAACTTTTCTGCTCTGATGAGCTTTGAATCAGGATCCTCAGTTCTCAGCCTCATGAGTAGCTGGGATTATAGGCTTGAACCACCAGGGCTGGCTATAGCACAGCTTTTTATTCAATGCAGAGTGGGCCTGGGGCACTGCACTTGCCTAATATAACATGCATAAGGCCCTGAGTTTGAATGACAGAACCACAAAAGCACAAAAGAAACAAAGAAAAATGTGCAGAGAACAAGGTTTAGTTCATATTTCTGCTTCATCAAATAATTTGCCTCTAGTTCTTTCACAGTACTTCTGCTTGTCTCATTGTTGTGAGAGAAGCAAGTCTGTCTCTGAGAGAGGATTAGAGAACATTACCTGCTGGCTGAAGTCCAGAGTTTCCTGCAATGGAGACAAAAAGGACAGATAATTAACTCTACAGAAGCCAAACTAGCTTCAAACCCAGCAGCCTAGACTCACATCTGCCACCTGAGACTTCTCCAACACCTCTGAGGCAGGAGAGATGGAGGAGGGGACACAGAGGAGACAGGGAAATTAACTTATTTTTAATAAATCAAAACAGGGCCAGACTCAGAAGTTAAAACCAGGAAGCAACTAAAAAGCAGTTAAACTTCCATCTACTCAAATGCTATGTTACAAGAACTAGGAGAGCTCATCGGGGCGACCTAAATCTGCTCTCTCTGTTAGAATGGTAAGATAACAGAATCAAGCAACTCTGTAAATGAGTAGATACAGTAAGAAGACAATCTTGACTATAGAGGGGAAGCCCTAAAGCTCACCTATTTTCCCCATGTTGCTGGGAGGACCAGCTCCATATTTTAGAATACTAAGCAGCATCTCTGTTAGCCACTGAGAAGCATTGCCTGGTTGGGGGCTGCTACATGACAGGACTACATCACCCAGTTCAGAAAGAATGAACAGGGCAGATAACAGCTGCTATTTTGAATCTTTAAGTGCCACTTCCTGCATGTGGGGAGTCGGAATATTTTTCTTGCTTTCTAATTCTTCCTGCATTAACCTTGTTGTACTAAAATAACTCCTGCTTAAAACTTTCATCTTATAAGTCTCTCTCCTTTCAGAAGACACCATGACATGATTCTCTTTTTTTGTTTTGGTGGGTTGTGGGGCTTGAACTCAGGGCCTGGGCACTGTCTTTGAACCTCTTTATGCTCAAGGCTAGTGCTCTACCACTTGAGCCACAGTGTCACATCTGTTTTTTGAGTGGTTAATTGGAAATAAGAGTATTACGAGGACTTTTCTACCCAGGCTGGCTTCAAACCGAGATCCTCATATCTCAGCCTCCTGAGTAGCTAGGATTACAGGTAGGAGCTACTAGCTCCTGGCTACCTGATATGCTGTTCATAAAGCTTAGGGAGACCCTCATGCATTCTGTGGTGATAGTTTTGGAATTACTTT
This sequence comes from Dipodomys merriami, assembly GCF_024711535.1. Classification (NCBI taxonomy): domain Eukaryota; kingdom Metazoa; phylum Chordata; class Mammalia; order Rodentia; family Heteromyidae; genus Dipodomys; species Dipodomys merriami. The sequence goes on along the minus strand of NW_027202937.1, from coordinate 10,825,932 downwards.
GACAGCTAAGGTCACATGAGAAAAGGAATCTACCCACAGGCCCATAGATGTCCTTAGAATTAACCTCAGTGAAGTCACATTTCTCTAAAAAAATAAGTTCTGTGGACCAAGATTCTCAGATACCAGAAACTTCCTTACCTTTTGAGTTTTTGAAGTAGATGAACAGCCCTGCACCCAGGAAGAGCAGCCCCAGCACAAAGCCCCCAACTCCACTCATCATCTTGCCCTGCGCAGATCCAGATTGGGGCTCTGAAAGGAGACACCAGGATTAGTTACATGTGTACAAAATCAGAAATTCTCTCATGAGACCCTGAGACTCAGACTCATGAGTTGAGCGAATAAAGCCTACCCCAGATGAATGTGATTTGGCTATTCCTGGAAACAAGGAAATTAAAAATAACCTTGAACCAGGCCCCAGTGGCTCATGCCTATAAACCCAGATACTGAGCGGCAGAGAATTGAGGATTGTGGGTGTAAGTCAGCCTGGGCAGAAAAGTCTATGAGGCTCATATCTCCTATTAACCACACAAAACCTAGGAGTGAAGCTATGGATCAAGTACTAGAATGATATCCTTGAGAAAAGAAGCTAAGGGATGTTACACAGGCCTTAATATCATGCTCTGCTACCAGCATGTGGGTGTATACACACACACACACACACACACACACACACAAATACACATACACAGACACACATTCATTACACTTAGTAATGAAAAGATTTATATTATGAATTTCTGAAATTATCACATGGCTGAAGGGCCACCTGGTCTGTGAAAACTGTGGAACTCAGTCACATCACAGAGCTGGTAAAGGATGCTGGAGCTAATGGCGGACAGTGCTGAGCTAGGACATTAATTATGTCAGGAAGGACCCTGCATTGCTACCCTTCTCAGATCACAGTGAACAACCCAGACAGTAGCACCCACACATAAGCTCAGCCCTGAGGCTGAGGCTGGACCAGGACTGAGGTGGTAACTAGGACCTGTGGTGTCACAGGGCTTTCAGAACAGTGTCTTGATTGACACACTCATGTCCCCATGGCTCATGGGTGTTTCTAGAATCGTCTCAGCCTCCCTGCCCCCAACGACCAACCCTGAAGGAGAAAGCATGGAATGGGTGAGAATCCAGTGTGGGGAGAGAATGCTGCAGCTGTGGTGTAGGGAGAGGAGCCCTGCACCCCGCAGGCAGCCAGGTCTGCATCTGGCCTGAGGACTTTATACAGTCACCAACATGCTCACTCACTCCACTCCACGGTGACAGGACCATCCAGGCTGGGGTGCTCCACGTGGCAGGTGTAGATGTCCCCCTGTTGGGGGGTCATCTCCAGCATCACCATGGTCTGGAAGGTCCAGTCTCCATTGTAGACCAGGCCTGTGGACACCACCCCAGCCTTCTCCTCCTGGCCATTGCGGAACCATCTGACTTCAATGTTGCCTGGGTAGAATCCATGCACAGCGCACACCAGGAGGTTGTGGTGCTGCAGGGGTTCCATCTTTGTGGGGTACACGGTCACCATAGGCTTAGCTGGGGAAGAAAAGGCAGGAGAAGTCAGAAAGCAGCAGAATCCTCCTTGGTTTGCTGCCTTCCTGTGTTTGTCCAACATTCCCAGGTTCCAGTCCCGGCTGCTGATACAAGTTCTAACTGGTAGCACCATGGAAAAGCAGGCTACAGGACTTGCAGATGGTAGGATAAATGGATAAAACTTGCCTGACAATGAAATGGAGACACAAAAGAATGAGGGATAAGAAAACAACGAATGGAGAATTAAAGATGGGGCTCTTCATCTTTGGCTCCATGACCTTACAGGAACCAGAAAGCAGAGTCATAACCATGTGTCTGTCTCAACGACTCCAATTCTCTGGATTTAAGCCAAGGCCAGGCTGTGTGAGAAGGAAGGTGGTTGGATGGGCTTATGCTCTGTCTTCCTGTGGCATGTCCATGACACAGGCTCTCTTTCTCTCTTTCTCATTTCTCTACTGATAATTCTTCCCCTCACCTTCACCATGTGCACACCTTGCCTGTCCTCTCTGGCCAGCATAAGTACTGAGGTCCCCTTAGCTGCCCTGAATTTCTGGTAACATATTTGTTGCAGTGGTCACGTAGCCAGAGATTAAATATGTCCTTTTCTGGTTTGGATTCACTGAAAATTTCAAAATAATCAGCTGAAATGGAGGAAATCCCCTTTTTCAATCAGTGGTGGGTGCTGTGCCACTGGCCTATTATCCCAGCTAGGAGACTGGGTGCAATGGCGTGAGCCTGTCATCCCTGTGACATGAGGAGACACCTGCAGAAGTGAGGTGAGATGGAGACATAAGGAGCCCGGCGATAATGTTGTTTCAAATAACTCTCATGAGCAGAGTCAGACGGTAACACAAGAGAAGGAAAAGGCAGTTCAACTTCCCGACCACTTTACCTTCTGTTAGGTGCCGAGTTCAAGACTGGAGACCTGAGACATGCTATCTGAATCTGCCCTTCCTATGAAGGTGCAAAACCCTGCCAGCTCCATCAGTGGGTAAAGGTGGACAGTGGGAGGCAAATCTGGGAAATAGAGGCCCTGCCTAAAGCTCAACCATTTCCCCTTCTCCATATTTTAGAACATGAGCAGCACTCATTTTGGCCGTACTGAACCATGGTGTAATGCTCAGGAGTTGAGGAGCTCCACAATCACGTGCAACCCACCAGGAAGAATGAAGGCCACTGCCATCTTGATTCTTGACCACCCTTACCTATGTGGGAACCACGAATTGTGGATCTCTCATTTTCCATTTCTGTTTGCTTTGCCCTTCTTTTAAAAAAAATGTTTTTGTTGAGATTAAGTGATTATATAAATATCACAATATTGTGAATAGTGATACTTAGGTAAAGTAACAAACACATTTTAACCTTTGTTTTGTTTTGTCAGTCATGGGGTTTGAACTCTGAGCTTGGCACTATCCCCCAGCTCTTCAGCTCAAGGCTACTGCTCTACCACTTGAGCCACAGTGCCACTTCTGGTTTTCTCATGGTTTATTGGAGACAAGAGTCTCACAGACTCCTTCCCAGGCTGGCTTTGAACCATGATCCTCAGATCTCGGCCTCCTGAGTAGCTAGCATTACAAGCAAGAGCCACTGGCGCCAATCCACAGTTTAACCTTCACAAGGCAAACTGTCATTACCATGGCCCATAACACTTGTGAACTCTACACATTTGACAATACAACTATTTCTCCCACATCAGGAGACATGTGCATTTCTTTCCTTTTGCTTAGTATGAGCCCTTCCCTCTTTCTCACTCCCCCCTCCCTTCGCTGCCCTTGAGTTGCTTAGTTCACGTTCATCCATGTGCAGCGCAGCTGATGGCCTCTGCTCTATGTTTCCCCCTGTTTCCCTCTGAGTCTGTGCCTCCTCCTGGCTTTCCTCAGATGTGCACATGTGTGTTCCATATGTGGGGCCAACAACAACATGGAGTCGTCTAAAACAATGCCACAAAATAAGATGAGCTCCTTTGTTGCTTGAGTACTGTTTCCTTTGCCATATCTTGTTTTGAATTTAACATCCACATATCAGGGAGACCATGTGCCTTTGTCTCTCTGAGCTGAGCTTACCTCACTCATCATGATTTGTTCTAGTTCCATCCATTTCCCTGCAAAGGCCATTGTTTTGTTCTTTTTAATGACTGTGTAATATTCCATTGTATATAGGTACCACAATTTATGCATGCATTCATCTGTCGTGGGGCATCTAGGTTGTTTCTGTATCTTGGCTATTGTGAACAGTTGCTTAGCCCTTCTTATATTGAGAACAGTCCTTGCTCGAACTTTCCCCTTGTGGGACTGTTTTTGTGAAAGGCTCCTGAAGTGCCTTTCATGAGTGGATGTCAAGGAGCTGTGGATTGGAGCCTTCACCTGTCATCTGATGACAGAAGGCTCACAGGCCAGCCTGGGCATAAAGTGGGATCCTCACTGTAAATAATCAAGGAGGGGAGGTGGTGGAGACCTGGTTCCAGTGGTGGAGCACGTGACTTGCAGGCCAGAGGCCTGAGTTCCACCCTGAATTGTACCAAAAAAGAAAGAAAAAAAGAGAAAGAAAGAAAGAAAAGAATCAAAGGGGGGAGAGGGGAAGGATGGAGGGGGGAGGGGAGGACAAACTGGCAGGGGAGGGGGACAGGGGGGAGGGAGGGAGGAGAGAGGGGGTGGGGGAGGGGGACAGAGGACAGGCTAGGGACAGGAAGGGAGAGGGAGGGGAACAGGGAGGGATGGGGAGTGGGGGGAGGGAAGGATGGGCAGAGGTGAGGAGCTAGAAGCAGGGCAGGGAGGGGGGAGGTGAGAGTGGGGAGTAGGACAAGGAGGGAGAGGAGGGGGGAGGGGGAAGGGTGTGAGGGAGGGGATGGGTAGGGGGGAGCAGGGAGCAGAGGGGAGGTGGGAGGGGGAGGGAGAAGCATGTGAGGGAGAGGAAGGGGAGGGGGAGCAGGAGCAGGGCAGGGTTGGATGTGAGGGGGCGGGGAGGGAGGGAAGGAGGAGGGGGAGGAGGGGGAGGGGGAAGGGAAGGGAAGTGAGCAGGGGTGGGAAGGGAGGGAAGAGGGGGTGGTGGGAGCAGACTGGGGAGGGAGGGGATGGAGGGAGGGGGAGGGGGGGAGGGAGAGTAAGAAGGAGGGAGGGGGAGGGCAGCGGGGCGGGGCGGGCGTCTGGAAGTTACTCATTTCCATCACCTTCTGCTCTGTGTTTGGGTTCAGATCTGAGCGTTGTCTCAGGCTGGCAGCAGACGCGGGCGGCGCACAGGCACGTGCGCACACACGCGCAGGCGGACGCGCACCCTCCCGCACGCGCCCCGCTCCCCGCCCTCCCCGCCCGCACGCGCCCCGCGCCCCGCCCTCCCCGCACGCACGCGCCCCGCGCCCCGCCCTCCCCGCACACACGCGCCCCGCGCTCCGCCCTCCCCGCCCGCACGCGCCTCGCGCCCCGCCCTCCCCGCCCGCACGCGCCCCGCGCTCCGCCCTCCCCGCCCGCACGCGCCCCGCGCCCCGCCCTCCCCGCCCGCACGCGCCCCGCGCCCCGCCCTCCCCGCCCGCACGCGCCCCGCGCCCCGCCCTCCCCGCACGCACGCGCCCCGCTCCCCGCCCTCCCCGCCCGCACGCGCCCCGCGCCCCGCCCTCCCCGCACGCACGCGCCCCGCTCCCCGCCCTCCCCGCACGCACGCGCCCCGCTCACCTCGGCGCTGCACCGTGAAGCCGTCCACGACCCCGTAGTTGTGTCTGCAGTAGGTGTCCGCCGCCGCCCGCGCACGCTCCAGCTGGCCCTGCAGGCTGTTCCAGTACTTGGCGTCGGGCCGCCCCAGCTCGGTCACCGCGCGGTACTCCCCGACCTCGCTGTCGAAGCGCACGAACTCCTCCCCGTTGTGGAACTGTCTCTCCAGAAAGCGCACCCGCTGCGTCCCGTTGAGGAAGTGACACTCGGCCTTAGCTTGTCTCAGGAACCGCGCTGCGGGGACAGGAGCCGTTACTGCCAGGGCCGCGATGACCTCTGACCCCAGGACTCGGGCTCTGAAGGATGAGCTCCCTCCAGGACCCCGACAGGATGGGACAGAAGACGGAGGCGACAGTGACCCTCACAGAGGCCCCATTGAACCAGAGCCACCCGTGTGCGGAGGGGCGGGGGGAAGGGGCATGGGGCGGGGCGCGGGGCGGGGCGGGTTCCCCCCCTCCTCCCCCTCCCCGCACACTTCCAGAGCCAGACACCTGACATCGCCAAGTCCACCAAGAACAGAGCAGGCGGCAGACCCGGGAAATTTCCACCCATTCCCCACAAAACGTGGAACAGTCCTCCCCTCTCTACCTTCTGTTCAGAATCTACAACCTCCCTTCCCCGAAGGCAGAGGATCAGAAGCGAGAGCTCTCCCTCCCAGGGTTCTTATTCTTGGCCCAGATTAAAGCAGCCTTAGTTCTGCCATTCCAGCAAGGCCGAATGTCTCCCTCTGGAGCAGGGAAGGGGAGTGGGGGGATGGAAGAGAAACAGAGACAATGGAGGCACCTTTGGGAACAGAGTGGGAACAGACTGTGGAAAGTCCTGAGGCCTCTGGAGAGGCCTGCTGTTTGCAGAGAGGCCTGGGGAGAGTGGAGAGGCCTGCAGAGAGGGAGGAAGGAAGGAAAAGGAAAGGCCTTTCCCAATGGAGGTTTGGAAGTTTGGAGGTTTGGAGGTTTGCAGATGGGAGGTTTGGAGACTGACTAATAGGAGGTTTGCAGACTGACTAATGGGAGGTTTGCAGACTGACTAATAGGAGGTTTGCTGACCGACTAATAAAGGTCGAGGCTGTTCTTTTGAGGTTTGGAGGTGGAGGCTGCTCTTGGCTCTGGGTAGCTAGCCCAAGACAAGGTAGCCACAGACCCCTTTCTAGTGTAAATAAAATTCTTTTGTCACCTATAACCCTGCTTCTGAGGATTGGCTCACTCCCAGGTCAGTATAGTTGGAGGCCCAGCAAGATAATCCATCTGGAGGGCAGCTTCCCCAAAACCAGTGGGACCTCTACAACTACTAGTCATTAAGATGAAAAGAAGAGTCATGGAAAACAGTGGTGAGGTATGCAAATGTGGAGACTGCACTTGTGAAAATGCTTACAGGCTCAACCCTTCTATGTCTGCTTATAGCTGGTAACTTACCCCAGGCACTGCCTAAATCTGTCTTGAAAACCAGTGGGGCCTCAGCCTGCCAAGCCTATGAAATGAATGTAGAAGGTTGTCAACAGATAAATGCTGGAGAGTCAGAACATCTGGAGAGAGTGCATAAGAGAAGAACCTCAGAGTGTCTTTTGGTTTGTTTGTTTTGTTTTGGGTCCGGTCGTGGGGCCTGAACTCTGGGCCTGGGTGCTGTCCCTCAGCTCTTCAGCTCAAGGCTAGCGCGCTATGACTTGAGCCACAGCGCCACTTCCGGCTTTTTTCTTTTTGCTTATGTGGTGCTGAGGAATCGAACCCAGGGTCTCATGCATGCAAGGTAAGTGCTCTACCACTGAGCCACTATCCCAGCCCTCAGAGTGACTTTTGGGAAGTGGACTTCATGGAGGTAAAGCCTGGAAAGTATGGGTTTTGGTATCTGTTAGTACTAGTAGACACTTTTCCAGGCTGGGCTGAGGCATTCCCAACAAAAACCAAAACCACTCATGTAACAGCTAAAACTTATTCCATGAAATAATCCCTCGATTCAGCTTACCCTTAGCAGTGGAGTTCGACAATGGCCCTGCCTTCATAGCCCAAGTCACTCAATTATTAGCTAAAGCCCTAGGAATAAGTTGGAAGTTACATTGTATTTATAGACCTCAGAGTTCAGGACAGGTGGAAAGAATTAATTGGACCTTCAAGGAAACTTCAACTAAAGTAATTACAGAGAATTTCCATGACTGGGTAAACCTCCTCCCCTTTGCTCTCCTCCAAGCAAGATGCACCTCTTACCCACCCCCTTCAATGTAATTTATGAGAGACTGCCGCCTTCTGTTCCTAAACTGGGGGAAGCTATACTAACAGAAGTGTCTCACCACAATCTTGTACAGTCTCTGCAGGCTTTGCAACATGTTCTTTTGGGTGCCTGTCCTTTGGTAGCTGAAGCTCATCAACCTCCTGAGAAAAACTCCCCCCACTCTTTCTCACCTGGGGGAAAAAGGCATCATGCTCCTGAACTGGAGCCCAGGTGGCAAGGACCTTACTCAGTAGTGCTAATAACTGTCGCTATTAAATTTGCAGGAAAACAGCACTGGAGCCATCACTCTCAAGTGAAACAGGCAGTGGAACAATATCCAGAGATGGATGCAAGATGGTTTGTTAAGATACTCAGAGGATCCCCTAAACATAAGGCTTACTAAGTGTTAACGTTTCTAACAGGGATATGATGCTTTGCTATGGTTGCCCTTCCTTGTTCTTAATGCATTCCTAAGACTTCCCATGGGGAGAGCTTTTCTGCCCATTCCTTTGTACACGTGTCTTGTTATTATCTGTTGAAGTTGCTGCACTTTAAGCCTGTTAGATGAGGGGAAGAAGGGAGTTTAGGATTTGGCCCAAACAAAGGATGTAAAAATCAATTATTTGATTGGACATGAAAACCAATGGGGAATGTGAGGACCAGCCGGCAGTTTGGCCAGCACTGTGCTGATGTCATTGCCCCAGGGCCGGGCTGCTGGAGGGCAAGGGGTGTCAAGGAGCAGTTGGGCAGTGGGCAGCTTTGGGCAGGGTGTCAGTGGGCCTTTGGAGCCAGTGGAGTGGGGGAGGGTCAGCCTATATATAGGCAGCATATTCTGAGTTATGGGGAGGAGAGAGAGATGGTGGAGAGAGAGACAGCAAGTGGCACTTCCCAGAGCAGAGTGGGCAGGACCTGTGGAAAGTCTGGAGGCTTCCGGAGAGGCCTGCAGAGAGGCTTGTGGGGCGGCACGAGGCCTGCAGAGAAGGAGGAAGGAAGGAAAAGGAAAAGCCTGCCCCTTCGGAGGAATGGAGTTTTGGAGATTGGCAGACCAACTAATTGGAGGTTTGCAGAACCACTAATAAAGTTCGAGGCTGCCCTTTGGAGGTTTGGAGGTTGAGGCTGCTCTTGCTTCTGGGTAGCTAGCCCAGGACAAGGTAGTTACAGCCCCCCTCTCTATTGTAAATTAAACTCTTTTGTCACCTTTAACTGTGCCTCCATGGATTTTCTCACTCTGAGGTCATTACAGAACCAGAAGATATGGAAAGCAAGATCCATGATGTAGTCACTTCCTCAAATAACAGCACCCCACCATTCACTTTTCCTAAACCAGAGACAGAACAAGCCCAGAGGGCAAGGGACCCCTGTGACATTGCACCACATGGCACCACACACACCCCTCCACTTGGGTGCTGTGCTGGGGACCATCAAGCAGGAGCTGGGTAAGGACTTGGCCCTCACAGCCCCTGACCCACTCCTGCTGGGAGCCTCCATCCATTCCTTCCACCTCTCCTGCCCACAGTTCTTCATCCCTTTCTTCACAAGACCTATCTGGAACATTCTGTGGAAATCTTAGCATGGATCCAGGAGCAGGCCTGGGCTGCCCTTGGGAATTCAAACAGGGAAAACACCATCTGCCTTCCACTCCTTGAGCTTAAATAAATGAAAGTAAGGCACAAGAGCCAACACTCCGGAAATTATCCAGGAATGGGAAATGTCAGAGTATGGAGTTCTATGACCAGAATAGAAAGAAGAACCAACATGGAATTGGGAGGCAAGGAAGGACTGTGGGGAGTCACATTTGAGGTTTGACAGGGAAGGGTAGGAGGATGTGAGCCAGAGAAAGGGTGTGGTGAGGGCATTGGTTTTGATAAACAGGAAATGAGATAGAAGGATGGAGAGGACATTTTCTCTTTCTTTCCTAGCTGCCATGTAGTGAGCAGTTTCCTCCACCACACCCCCCACCACAGGCCCAAAAGCAATGGAGCTAACAGACCCCAGACTGAAATCTCTCTTCTGCAAAGAATCCTTTCCACTTAGTCATTTGTTTGTGTGAGGTAGTTGGTCATAGTGACAGAAATCTTACCATCAGTAACAACAGTAAGCCAGACCCCAATGGCTCACACCTGTAATCCTAGCTATTGAAGAAGCTGAGATCGGAGGATCACAGTCTAAAGCCAGCCCTGACAGGAAAACCTGTGAGACTCTTATCTCCACTTAACCACCAGAAATCTAGAAGTAGTGCTGTGGACAATTTTGGATAGTTAATGTTCATTAGCAGTATGTATATGCTTTTAAATTAATATGGTAAAAACATAGAGACATTTTAAGTCCAAGGTGCTGTGGCTCAAACTGATAGTAACCCTTATCAAAAAAGCCATCTATTGGGCTGGGAAGATGGCTCAGTGGTTGAGTGTTTGCCTTGCATGCCTGAGGCCCTGGGTTCGGTTCCTCAGCACCACATAAGCAAAAAGAAAAAAAGCCGGAAGTGGCGCTGTGGTTCAAGTGGTAGAGCACTAGCCTTGAGCTGAAGAGCTGAGGGACAGCACCCAAGCCCAGAGTTCAGGCCCCACTACCGGACCCAAAAAAAAAAAAAAAAAAAAAAAAGCCATCTTTTAAAAGTCAACTTCCTCTACCTTTTTTTTTTGTCATGGGGATGTACAGAGGGGTTACAGTCAAATAAGTAAGGTAATAAGTACATTTCTTGTCAATCTTGTTATCCCTTCCCTCATTTTTCTCCTACTTTACTTCCTCCCACTCCTTTTCCAATATATTATCTTGGTATATTGATGTTGCATTGATTCTCTTATCCTTTGTCTCATCATTCTGTGGTTTTCCTTCCCTTCCCTAACTCAAATAAATGTATATACAATACCAGAGTACCCAAATGAACTACGGTAACAACAAGAGATATACCACAGGGGAAAGAACATACAAAAGAAACAAAAAATTACATAGTACATTAAAAACAATAACAAAGAAAAACCTCGTATGTCCATGTCTTCAAGTTCATTTCACTTATTGTCATCCTAGATAGAAAAATCGTTTTTTTAATTTTCTTCCATCTTTTTGAAATGTTTAGATTTGTTGTATCCTCATCACACATCACCCCAAACATGTCCCCAAACAATAAACACATATACTCTGTGTAGAAACTCTGCAGTTTTATTGAGTGTGTTCTTAACTGGTTTTCAAGACTTAGATTTTCATTTCTCTTGATATATAGATTCAGATATACTGAAACATGTAATATTAGAATTTATATGAATGTACATATATACATATGTTTGTGTATGTACATATATACATGCACGGGAATGTATTGGGATATATAGATAGGTTTTCAGTTGGTGAACCCATGAAATTTCCAATCATTTCATTGATGGCTTTGTAATCACTAAACTGCATTAAGTCATCTTCACAACACATTCCTTCTTCTCATTGTCAATGTCTTTGTTCTACTATGTATCTATAGTAATCACACTCACTTCATTCAGCACTCCAACTACTTGCAATCTGATTGGTATCCAATATCCAGTTCCCAATATTCATCTTAGAGCCATCCCTAGCCAGGTATGGGCCTCTCACACATGTAGTCAGGACCCCACAAAATGGGAAACATGAGAAGGGAATCGTCTTGCTGGTTCACATTTCTAACCTTAGCTATTCAGCAAGGTTAAGATCTAGAGGATCATGGTTCAAAGCCAAAATGTCCTCCAGACTCCAGCTCCAGCTCCAGGCACCATTCCAATTTTTGTAACCTTTGTGAACACACACTCACAAGAGTAATTCATTCTGAATTTCCTGGAATAAATAATTTTTCATCATAGGACAATTTTATTACTAATTTCCATTTTCAGCACCTGGGTACAGAAGCACTGGTGTACTGGACTGTACAGCACACGGAAGCTCGCCCCTAAGTGTCCAGTACAGAAGGGAGGGGTCTCCCCTCTACTCTCATGGGCCTGTAATCTGGGTCAAGCCCAACAATGTGACTCTGGTAAGTTACTTAAACCCTTTAAGTTTTAGTTTGCATTGGTACATAGATGTATAAATATCTCAGGCATGATATTTCTACTTAACTGACAGGCTGAAATAAATAGGCCTGCAAAAACGTTTCAATGCTCCATACCAAAACAGCACAACTGTTCATCTCTCCATTCTTCAAAATATGGTAAATATATTCTAAGCCACTAATAAATAAGAGCTATGGGTCAAAGGACCTTTAGTTTTTCCAGAGCAGACAGGTAAAGGTGTGGCCAGTGCTTCTGTGTAAACTAAACCAACAATTTCTGCACTCATATTCTCTCAGACTTTCTGACTCCCGTTCCACAGCACAGCCTTTTCTACAGGCACTACTTAGTCATGTCTTCTCCAACCCTCACTTCCTCGGTTCTGCTCTCTTCAATCCTTGCAATCCAGTTTCTTCCTCAACATTCTTCCTACAATGAAGGTGAAGGGTAGGGGACCCAGGGCTCACTTCCCTGTCCCATTCCCCCTGTGGCTCCTCCTGGGTCTCACCACCACTGGCCATTCCCTCTCTCCCTCCCCCGCCTCCTACACCTCTCCTACCACCACCTCCCCCCCCCCCCCCCCCCGTCCTCCTCTGTCTCATCCTCCTCCTTTGTCCTCCTTCTCCTCCTATTCCTCCTCCTCTTTCTCCCTCTCAGAAAGTTGCCTTCAATTTCCATGGGTGACTTCCCTTTGATTTTCTTACAGGGTCCCTGATCACTCTCCTCTGTCCCTTTGCTGCCCCAGCCTTCTTGGTTCCTAGGCACAATCTCTCCCTAACTACTTTGACTTCTGGAAATCTAGCCCAGTACTTGTGTCAGTGATGCCAACATAATCCCTCCCATCTTACACTCACCCTGAACTCAGCTCTCTTATGTTCACCTGACCCTTAACAGCTCCACACAAACATTTCAAAATCATCTCATACTTGACTTTGTAGCTTGTAATTGACTTTTAGCTTGTAATTGTCCCCTTGAAACCATGTCCTGTTGCTGTCTTGCCTGGCTCTGCAGAAAGCTCCACCAACCTCCTGACTATTAAGCCAAGATGCTCAGGGATAAACTTGGTCCTTTCTCCACCCGCTATGTTTAATGTGTAGTTCATGCAAAGCCCTGCCCCTCAAATCCATTAGATACTATCTTCATTATATCAAACCACAAGTTTGCCTTCTTCAAAGAATTCCGCTATGATCCTAATTGGTCTACTTACTTGCACATATGAACCCCGATAATCCAATCTCACATATCAGCTAAAATTATTTTTAATTCCATATGAATTAAATGCCTCAAAACCACATAGGAGTTTAAGTAAAACTTAGGTTTGCTTTGTGCTGATCCTAGGGCTTGAATTCATGGTCTGGGAACTGTCCCTTAGGTTTTTCGCTCAAAGCTGTTGCTTTACTAATTAAACCATGAATCTACTTCCAGTTTTTGGTACTTACTGGGAGATAAGAGTCTGAAAGATTTTCCTGCCACTGCAGGCTACAAACCATGATCTTCAGATTTCATCTCCTGAGTAGCTAGGATTAGAATCATGAGCCGTAGTGGCCCAACAGCATTTAGGTTTCTTAACCTGTCTCTCAGAGCCCAGTAGGATTAGTTCCTGCCCTCAACTCCATACCACCTCACCTTCTGCCACCTGCACCCTATACTCCTCTTCACTAAAATGAAGCCACTCTGAACGCTGGGCTCTCCCTTAAGCCCAGAACACATGGTGCCACATTTCCAAATTCTTCTTCTTCCTCACCTTGTGTCTTAGGTCTTCAATTTGTTGTGTTCTCTATCTTATTCTTTCACCTAACTGCTACTCTCTTGGAGACACTTCCCTAACAACTAGAGTTGCCTGAATCTCATTGTCTTTCTTCCACAATCCTGATTGGATCACCACCAACCCTGAGGATACTTACTGTCTCAAACATTTTTTTTAAATTAGAAGCTTGTAGATTTACTGCCTTACTTTCTTGTCATTAGAGGAGAATACTTTGGGTCAAGAACAGAGATCAGCATATAACTTACTCAAGAACTTATCTGTGATCTAAAGGAAAGCACCAGGGTTCTGGAACTTGACCTCAGTGGCTGACCTGGAAAGCAAGCAGTGTTTCAAGCTGCAGCACTCTTTTCTTTCTTGTTTTTCTTTTCTTGTCTTTTTTAAAATTTTTTTGGTCAGTCATGGGCCTGAACTCTGGGCCTGGGCGCTTTCCCTCAGCTCTTCAGCTCAATGCTAGCTCCCTAGCACTCGATCCACAGTGCCACTTCCAGCTTTTTCTGTGTATGTGGTGCTGAGGAATCGAACCCAGGGCCTCATGCATGCAAGGCAAGCACTCTACCACTGAGCCACTTTCCTAGTCCCTGCATCAGTCATATTCAATGTCTTCCACATCCAGAGAAATTCAAACAAATTTCCTCTTCCTCTGCCTTCTAACTCTAAGTATCCACAGATAAGGAAAAAATAAAATAATCAAGGAAATTAAATTTTGTGGCCTCTATTGGATCTTTCAGAAACCTATACAAAGCTTATGCATTTTTAGTAGTGTCAGTGAAATGACTGTCCCAAACAAAACAAAACAAAACAAAACAAAAGAGCAAATGGAGATAGAGGTAAGAAGACTGGCTAGTTAAAGAAAAACAGACTTTCATTATTTGTCAATAATGCATGAGTTCCCCATCCTTGCCTATTGGTGTCTAGCCTGATGAGCTGAGAGCAGCCTTCAGGTTTTCTTTGTATCCATGCTGTGCTGTTCAAAGCACATGACATTGCTGATATTTTGGACTGGGGCATAATTCAAGTGCTAAAATCCTTGCATTGTAAGCCTCAGTTCAATCAGATCCAGGGCTTTCAGAAACAATTGCTGATATTTTACTATTTTGACTTTTCAAACATTTGATTTTCAATATTGACTTCAAACTAGCTCAATCCTGTCTTATGCGCTCAAGCCACAGAATGTAGGATATATAGGAGAAAATGGTAACAAATATTGTAGGTTAAGAACAAATTCTTAAAATGAATCCTAACCTGTGTCAAATTTTGGAAAGTTGCCTTAAGTACTTTAAGGCACAAAGAGCAATTGGCAGCCGTTCATTGTCTATAACACTGCTTCAAGTCAAAAGGAACTCTGCTTCAGCTACAAGGCACTGAACCCAAGAATACAAGATGATCACTAGCCCCACCATCCTTCAAGGCATCCCCAACACAAGGACACAGGCTTTCCAAACACCAGAGCTCAAGGGCAAAGAGAGAAGATATGAAGTGCAGCTCCTGGCAGAATCTCTCACTGGCTGTCTGACATTTTCAGGAGGATGTAGCTAGTTCAACATTTAACTTTATAACTTAAAAGAAAAAATAAAGCAGAATTATACACTGTACCAATAGACTAAAAAGAAAAGAATTATTCAGATGAAACAAACTACAACTATAATATAATATGCATATGGTGACATCTTTTTAAAAAAGAAATTTCTTTTCTGGTATAATTCAATACAATGAAGGCAAGGGGTATATAGCAAGTTAGTTTAACATTATTTTTAAATCCACTTAAGGCCTGGAGGGAATATGATCTAAGAGTAGAGATTTTACTGGAGAAGATGCCATTGAGACAAATTTCATAAAGGAGACAAGCTTTTACACTCCTGTTTGGTGGAAGTACTTTGGATTTCATACAAGTTAGATCAGAAATTATTGAAGAAATCTCAACTACTAAGGGATTTGTCCTGGACAAAATGAGGAAGCTACCCCCTTCCTTCCCCCACCCATAGTAGCTCAGCACCCGAGGTGTGCACTTACGTTGAAGGTCCCTGGTCAAAGCCACAGGAGGGCTCAGTACCATCAGCAGCACCATCAGAACTGCCATGTGGAAGCCTCCAGGGAGCCATGGGCACAGCATGCTGGAGATCAGCATGAGCCCTCTCTACCCAGATCCCAAGTAATCACCAAGGTACTCATTGCTTTGATGCTGGATTGGCCAAGCTCAATGTGGACAAACCAATCAGCACTAGAGATGAAAAGCATCACCCGTTGCTGGGTAAAGGGTCAATTTCAAGGTACTCTTCTGAAATGTGGCCATTTCTTTCTTTCAATAAGTTTTGTATTGAATAGTTTAACTCTTTAACCCACACATATGTGAATAGTTTTATTTGGGTCAGTATCCTGGTCTGGTTGGGTGCTAGTCAGTGAGTGATATGTTCACAAGGTTGAGCCTTGTAGGGAGTTCATGCAGTCACCACTCATTTAAAGACAGATGTTTGTACAATCACTCCATCCCCAAGCTCCAAGAGCTTATGGACACCTTTGGCAAAGCAGCAGAGTACAAAATTAGCCCACAAAATCAGTAGCCTTTCTGTACAGTAACAACACACAAGCAGAGAGGGAAATCAGTCAAACAACTCCATTTGAAATAGCCTCAGAATAAAATATCTACGAATAAACCACCCAAGAAGCAAAAACCTTTATAGAGAAAATGATTTTAAAATATGAAGATATCAAAGATATCATCAGAAAATGAAGACACCTTGCATCTTCGTGGATAGCTAGAATTAATATTGGCAGCATAGTCATTCTCCAACAAGATCTACAAATAGGATGCAATCCCCATCACAATCCCAGGGAATTTCTCTGTTGAGATAGAGTATGTATTGAGTTTTATAAGATAAAGCTTATAAAACATGAGTACAATTGGTATGTCATTAAGTTGGCTGTGACTTGAAAACTGATCTGAAGAGTTTTCCAAAGGACAAAATCAATCCACTAATGTAAAACTAAATAGAAACTAGCCTAAGGTTTTTTAAAGTATCTGTTTATGTCAGGGTTCTGTGAATGGTCACATTTTCACTGATTAAATAAAATTAAAATGTTAAGAATTATTGCTGTCTAATATATTCTTCTCCAGCACATAAGCCAGCTTGGATACTAAATTAAAATGGACACCAAACAGGTTATTTCTAAATTAATAATACCACACTGAGCAGGCTTGTGTCTGTGCATTCCTTATTGTAATAAAAAAAAGGCTTAGTGACATCACACTACTGTATACAATAAAAATAACTACATTGTTGAATCAGTCACTGTTTCACACTTCTACTATGACTACTCTTAAGTCTTTTATCCTGACAGATTTTACTCTCTGCAGCATTTATAGCCAGGCCCACAGAATGATAAATAAATCAAGTATTAATTGGTCAAGCAGAGCTTTTATTCCTAATATCTTCTAGGTAAACCTTGCCTAATAACTAGTTTTTATTGATCTCTTTGTTGCTTCAATTTAAAGTAAACGGGTCTTACTGGCACAGTTTTTGTTGGTTGTGAGGCTTGAACTCTGGGCCTGGGCACTGTCCCTCAGCTCTTCAGCTCAAGGCTAGTGACCTACCACTTGAGTCACAGCGCCACCTCCTGTTTCTGGTGGGCTATTGGAGATAAGAGTCTCACAGACTTTCCTGTCCAGACTGGCTTTGAATCATGATCCTCAGATCTCAGCCTCCTGAGTAGCTAGGATTACACTTTCTCACTTTGACTATTTTACTTGTAATAACCAAGGTGTCAGCCCTGTGGAACGACATTATGGCTCTTGTTCCTCCAGCACAGCTCCTGCAATGTACTGAAAAGCACCTGAAGAAGGTAAATGGAGGTCGCCAGACCCATGAATAACTTGGGGTAGAGGATGGGCTTGTGTCTTAGTAGAATCTGCAGCAGCTCCTATCTGGGAGGTGTGTCAAGCCTAGCCATGGACAGGGAAGATCAACATGCCTGAGACCTTTACAACATGACTCTGAGTCCAAATGAATCGTGAGCCCTACAGCCCTGGAGACAGCCCAACTAGCAAAGCAAACCCAGTCTCTTTGGACAAGTGAAGAAGATACTTCACAAAGTAGAGAGACTTCATTGCATCAAGCTAACCTGCCTACCACTGCATGAACCTGCTGGGAGCAACCTTTGCCAACCTTTGCCTTACAGTACCAGGGGCTCAAGGAGAACAAGTATTGAGCCACAGTTCCTACCCCTCCCCTGCTGAGGGCTACTGGAGCCAAGTTATAGAAACAGCCCAGATGCCCTACAATAGAGGAATGGAAGGAAACAATGTGGTAGCTGATGGGAATCTGCATTGCTCTCAGGACTCAATATTGCTTCCCTGGCTTGGCCCACTGACTCACCTCCCAACCTCCCACCCCAGGGGACCTTCCCACAAGTCTCCAGCCCAGAATCTTAATGTAACTTTGAAATCCCACTCCCCAGCCCTTTCAGGTGGTAGGCACCTGAGAGATGGGGTAGGAGACTTGCTCAAACAATAGATTCCCAAAGCCAGACTTGCATTATATACTCATGAAACTCCTTGAACCCTCCAGCTTCCTGTGACCCTGACCCCCACCCACACCTCTCCACCCCTTACCCATTATGCCTCCTGTCTCCTGCCTCTCCTTAGGTCACCGTATTGTCCCTCTACAACTCTCTATGAAAGTTGATCTGGTCTGTAAAGTTCACTTTCTGCTCTTTCCTTATGCTCATATCCTCAGGATTCTGTTTCCTAACAGTACTTATACACAATGGATTTTACATACACATTAGAAAGAATAGTAGTATGTGGTCTGTAGGGAAAGGGATGGCACTAGAACATGTTAGGTGGGGTAAGCAAGCTCAGAGAAACAAACAGCACAGGTGTTCTCCCATATGCAGAAGCTAGTTCTAAAACACACCAGATCATAACAAATTCTATGTATTTCACAATGAGACCAAAGGAGGTTGCTCTTAGGAGAGGAACACAAAATACACAATGCCTATGTACATCTGGATTATACAAAATAATATTTATTGAAATGAACTCCAGGTGATGGAAACAGAGGTTTATTCTTTTTGCTGTTTTTATTTTTTTCCTTTGATCATGTTTGTTCATTTCTCTGCTTTTGTATTGTAAATGGAGACACAGAAGTGGAAGGACAAAGGGTAAAGAAATGCAGCAATGGTAGCCACTGGACTCTATGCTGAAAATGAACTTTACAATTTGTGAGTGGGGATGGGACAGTGAAACGGAAAGAGGGGAAAATGACATTGTCCAAGAGAAATGTACTCTTTATCTAACTGATGTAACTGTAACCCTTCTGTACATCATCTTTCTAATAACAATCTAAAATATTTTTAAAATAAGACCTAAAGAAACATTAACAGCCTCCATGCCTCTCCGGACCTTCTCTCAGACATGTACATTGGATCATTAGAAAGTGCTCATGTGTTACTATTTTGGATTGCCAAAATGGAGTTGCATGAAATACATCCTCTACAACTTGAATTCTTTCTTGTGGCTTCCACAGAGATTATGCAGAAGAAAAATCACAGAATAACAAGAATCAAAATGAAGCCAGGCACCAGTGGCTCACACCTGTAATCCTAGCTACTCAGGAAGCTGAGATATGAGGATGGTGGTGCAAAGCCAGCCTGGGCAGGAAAAATCTGTGAGACCCTTATCTCCAATACACCACTCAGAAAACCAGAAGTGACACTGTGACTCCAGTGGTAGAGCACTTGCCTTGAGCTGAAGAACTCAGGGACAGCACCCAGGCCCAGTGTTCAAGCCTCATGACTGACCAAAAAAATGTCATAATGGATTTGAAATGTGCAGTATACTATCCTAAGTTTTCTTAATATGTCTTAACTACTTCAAGGCTCCCAGGAACAGCTCACTGATTCTCCTTTTCCATAGGCCCATTCTAAGCATTAAGGTTTTCTACCTCAGCTGCAGGATGCTTTCCAGAGGAGCAAGCAGGAGCTCTAACCCTGCCCTCCATCAGAGCTCCTGCCCCACAGGGACACAGACTTCATACACATTGGAGCTATGGAGAAAAGAGAAGATGCTGGAAGACTTCTCTTAGCATGACCTCACATGTGACAGAGACAGCATCATCACAGATTCTGTGGAGCATGGAACACAGAATCTGTAGGAGAGACAGACCTTTCTAACTCCCATTGAAAGCACGGCATGAACCAGGGTAGGGCAATATGGGGAAATATTTGAACATCACTGCTTCTAAGTCCTGTCAGGCCTTCAGGGAAAGGAATGTCATGGAACATTGGACAGCTGTCACCGGAGGAGACATGGAAACAAATACTCTCCATGGAGGCATCATATGCAGAGCTCACAGAAAGGGAAAACGTGGAGGTTCTCTTTGGTTTGGGAAGTTGCTGTATGGAGATTATTTGGGAGACATAGGATAACCATAGGTAGCCACCTGACAAAAAGCATGCCACATTTTAAAGGATGCTGCCTGGAAACAGTGGCCCGTCACCACCCTTCCTCCCACAATGCCACCTGGTTGGGCCTCATGTGTGCAGTGAGGTTGAGTGTCCTGGCCACACCAGGGGAGGACTCCACACCATCAGTGCTGTTCCAGCTAACATGCGTGCTCCACCAGGGAGGCAAGACACAGGCACATCCCGCTGGAAAATGGGAGACGATGAGCTATGACTGCTATGAAACTTCCCCACAGCTGAAATAATCACAATCAAAATATTCATTGGTTTCGTGCTGGATTGAGTGATCTCAATGTGGAAAAAACAAATCTGCATGTCAGCAGTGGATACCATCATCATTTGCTGGGCAGAGTTTCTCTATGAAGGTCTTCTTCTGAAATTCAGAACTTCTATTATTAAAAAGGAATGTTTCCATTTTTTATCTCTGAAGTCTGATCTAGTTACAAGTAGAACTCTTGGCTTGAACCAGTATGGAGATTCATCTCTGTGCTAAGCAGGGAGGCATTCATATGTTCCATTAGCATGTTACCTGAGGAAAAAACCATTTGGAAAACTCCATGTGTGGAGGTGTTGAGGAATGAAAGAAATGGAGAGAAAATGACTCTAAATCAGGACAGGTTTAATCTTACCTTGACTCGGTTTTGTAGAAGGGAGTTATCAGTTAACTTCTCAGAGTAGAATTTTATTTTATTTATACAGTTTATTATTATTGATGCATTTTATTCGTGCTTATTTTTATCTTTACTTTTTGAATTATTATCTTTAAATAGTTGTACAAAAGAGTTATTTCTAATTTTTTTAAAGGAGATTCAATGCAACATGTTAGTTGCATGTACAATGCATCTTGACCTATGTCTCCCCTTTCATTGTTTTACCCCATCTTTCCCAATCCTATCTACCCCCTCAATTTATATGAACCTATTTTCGCATATGTACACTGGAGATTATGAGGGCATTCACTCACTTTCCTCATTTTAATATTTAGGGATATGGCTGATAAATTAAAGGAAGTCCAGAGGCACCATTTAACAGACTAAGAGGCTTCCAGGTTTATCTGCTGCCTTCACTGCTGTCAGTGGCCCCTGAATGCATGTCCATAGACACCAGGATGATGGGTGGCCATCCACATGGCATGAAGCTCTGAAGAGAATCTGTGCACTTACCTTAGCAACAATGAAAGACCACCCTCCATACAAACTGCACAGGGACTCAGCGACTATATAGGGTACTCAGAATCAGCCTGAGACACATCTCCCCTTTAAATTTATTGTAAGAAGGTTTCCATCCCTTTATTCTGCTTTCAGTTTTCATTCTCTCATTCCATTGAGGATAGAGATATCCCTTCCTTATCCCATTTTGCCTGCTCTATCCTAAGGAATTAGCTGGTATGTGCTTGATTCCACCGTGTCTACCTAAGTGCCACCATTACACTGAACAGAAAAGACACCAGATAAAAACAGAAGGAAAAACTTAACCCTTAAAATAACTCTGCATATTTTTTACTTTTTTAATTTAATGGAAGATATACCACTAATGACCATTAACTATACAAAGTAGAAATCAAAATTTAGAATAACAAGGGGCTGAGAAGGTGGCTCAGTGGTAGAATGCTTGCCTTGCATGCATGAGGCTATGGGTTCGATTCCTCAACACCACATAAGCAAACAGAAAAAAAAAGCCGGAAGTGGTGCTGTGGCTCCAGTGGTAGAGCGCTAGCCTTGAGCTGAAGAACTGAGGGACAGCGCCCCGGCCCAGAGTTCAAGCCCCATGACCAGACCAAAAAAAAATTAAAAAAAATTTTAGAATAACAAATGTGTTATAAGTATCATATAGATCACTCACGTTAAAATAAAGGACAGGGATCTGCCATACAAAAAAACTATACTTTTTTTGCTTCTGAATTGAACTGCACAAAAGTTATTATCATATAGAGATCCATGGTTTAAGAAGTAGTAAAAATGATTGGATAGATATTGTAATAAAGTAGAAATTAAAAACATATCAAATCAGAATCTGTTTCTGGTTCAGAATAACTTTGATATGTCTGAATTTCTTTCTTCTCATAATATCCGAAAATAAATACAACACCATATTTTTTTTCTTTTGGGAAAAACAAGAAACTGTAAGAAAAACCTGTGGGAAAATTTTTTTAGCTCCATGTTTATTTGAGGGAAACATAAAATGAAGTATTGTGACACAGGCCAGATTGGATTGAATGGGGGTAGAGAGGGTGGCAGAAGGTTTGAATGCAAAAGGGCCAAGAGAGAGTGCAGAGCAGACCTTGCAGTCTGACTGGGCTTCCAGCTCAGGGACAGGGGCTGGGGACCATCAGGGAGGACAGGATCTGCTGGGCACTGAGCAGGGATGAAGCCAAGTCCGGAGATAGCATTACTTCTCTCTGAAGAATTAGAGCCAAGCTGGAGTGATGTCATGAGGAGAGGGAGGGGCAGAGGTCCTGCCTTCCCAGCTGTCCACCTTCACTTCAGCTCAGGAGTCCTGCAGGAGGCAGAGGACAGTAAGTGTGCAGACCTAACTCAGAAAATGGCTGCTTTCCCACGATAAGGACTTCTCATTATAGCATGTGGGAAGGAGGAAGGAAGACTTTCTACTGACCCTCAGCCAATGGTATTTTACAGCATAATTGGGTTTTTTCTTTCATTGTTGGTTTGCTTGCGTCACTTGTGAATCTTGAACACAGGGCACTGTCCCTTGGCTTTTTCTGCTCAACTCGGCAATTCTAAGACTTGTGCCACAACTCCACTTCTGGCATCTTGGTAGTTAATTGGACTTAAGAATCACATGGGCTTTCCTGCTCTGAGCAGGTTTGAATCAGGATCCTCAGTTCTCAGCCTCCTGAGTAGCTGGGATTATAGGCATGAGCTAGCATCGTTGGCTCTAGCACAGTTTATATTAAACTCAGAGTGGAGATGGGGTGCAGTTCAGTGTACAGCACTTGTGTAACATGCACATGTATAACATGAAACAGGCCCTCAGGAGCAATGTCAGTAGCACAAGAGCACAAAGGAAACAAATATTAAAGAGAACAAGATTTAGTTCACACTTCTGCTTCATCAAAACTTTGATTCCAGTTCTATGCCAGTATTTCTGCCTTGTGTCATTTGTTGTAGGATTAGAGAACATTACCTGCTGGTTGAAGTCCAGAGTGTCCTGCAATGGAGACAAAAGGACAGACACTGAACTCTACAGAAGCCATTCCACCTGCAAACACAGCATCCAGGACTCACATCTGCCCCCTGAGACTTCTCTAACACCACTGAGGCAGGAGAGATGGGGGACTGGCATAGAAGAGACAGGGAAAGTCTCTTCTTTTTAATAAATAGAAAGAGGGCCAGACTCAGAAGTTCTAACCAGGAAGCAACTCAAAAAGCAGTGAAACTTCCATCCACTCAAATGTTAAAGCGAGGAGACCTGAAAGGGGCTGCCAAAGCCTTCTCTGTTAAAATGGTTTTGTAAAAAAGTAGAGAGGAAATACCTCTGCAAATGCACATAGACAAGATGAGAGGCTTCTCTGGAACAGAGCAAGTCCTAAAGCTCCTAGGATTATTCCCCTGTTTCAGGTAGGACCAGGGGCATCTCTCTATGTTAGAACAATAAGCAACATACATATGAGCCACTGAGAACCTCTGCTTGCGTGGAGGCCGCCAGATGACATGGCCACACCTATTCTCTCAGCTCCCAATAGGAAGACAGCAGGGAAGTGCTGCCATTTTGAACCTTTAAGTGCCACTTCCTGCATATGAGGAGCTGGAAATGTTTTCCTAGCTTTCTGTCTCTCTATTTTAACCTTGTTCTACTAAAATTAATCCTGGATAAACACTTTCAGCTCATGAGTCTCTCTCCTTTTCAGGAGACAGCATGGCATGCTTTCAATGAAGCTTAGGGACACCCTCATGCGTTCTCTGGTGAGAGTTGCACAATTTCCTTAGCATTTCAGGTCATGTGAGAACAGGAAACTGCCCACAGGTCCCTTGCTGTCATCAGAATTAATCTCAGTGATACCACTTTTTTTCTTAAAAAAAAAAAATCTGTGGACTGTGATTCTCAGCCACTAGAAGGTCTAAGGACCCAGGGTCAGCTTGCCATTAAGTCCCCACCTGTATCCCTACCTGTTCACAAAAATCTGTTAAGTTTGTCTTTCCCCAGTGCTGTATTGCTTTCCCCCTCTGACATACAAACTCCTACCCCAGTTGCAACAAGCTCATTACTCCTCCTTCTTGGAATATGACTCTCCCCCCAATTCCTGTACCTCATGTAATACCTTCCCAACACCTTCTTCTTGGAACTGATTCTACCCCCTGAATTCCCATGGTCCATGTAATGTGACCCATGTGAATGCCCTCTAAGTTTAGTTTAAATTCCACCCAACCTGTGCACTGCTGCTCCCTCCATTCCTGCTTGGAGAGCCCAGCAGGTCTGTCACCCAGGAAATCCTTGAGCCCATACTGGTGGCTCACCTCTCCTTTCTGACAGAGGTTCCTTACCTTTTGAGTTCCTGTGGTAGATGAACAGCCCTGCACCCAGGAAGAGCAGCCCCAGCACAAAGCCCCCAACTCCACTCATCATCTTGCCCTGTGCAGATCCAGATTGGGGCTCTGAAAAAGACACCAGGATTAGTTACGTGTGTACAAAATCAGAAATTCTCTCATGAGACCCTGAGAGTCAGACTCTTGAGCAGATAGAAGCCTGCCCCAGATGAATGAGATTTAGCCATTCCTGGAAACAGGAGAATTAAAAGTCCCCCTGAGCCAGGTGCCAGTAGCTCATGCCCATAATCCTAGACACTCAGGAGGCTGAGATCTGAGGATGGTGGTTAGAAGTTAACCTGGGCAGAAGAATGTCTGTGAAGCTTTATCTGCTATTGAGCACCCAAAAGCCAGAAGTGGAGCTGTGGTTCAGATGGTAGAGTGAGTTTGAAGGAGTGGAGTGCTAGCCTTGAGAAGAGAAGATAAGGGAAAGCACCAAGGCCCTAAGTTCAAGCCCTAGTACTGGCATGATCACACACACATGCTCATCAACCTTAGTGACTGAAAGGTTCATACACTGGCTTCATGTAATTGTCACAGGGCTGAAGTGCCACCAGGTCTCTGAAAACTGTGGAACTCAGTCATGTTACAAAGCTGGTAAAGGATGACAGAGCTAATGGCAGACAGAGCTGATAATGGACGAACCTCATGTCAGGAAGGACCCTGTATGGCTACTCTTCTCAGATCACAGTGAACAACCCAGACAGTAGCACCCACACATTAGCTCAGCACTGAGGCTGAGGCTGGGCCAGGACTGAGGAGGTAACTAGGACCTGTGGTGTCACAGGGCTTTCAGAACAGTGTCTTGATTGACACACTCATGTCCCCATGAATCATGGGTGTTTCTAGAAACATCTCAGCCTCCCTGCCCCCAGTGACCTATGCTGAGGGGGAGAACATGGAATGGGTGAGAATCAGTGTGGGGAGAGAATGCTGCAGCTGTGGTGTAGGGAGAGGAGCCCTGCACCCCGCAGGCAGCCAGGTCTGCATCTGGCCTGAGGACTTTATACAGTCAGCAACATGCTCACTCACTCCACTCCACGGTGACAGGACCGTCCAGGCTGCGGTGCTCCACGTGGCAGGTGTAGACGTCCCCCTGTTGGGGGGTCATCTCCAGCATCACCATGATCTGGAAGGTCCAGTCTCCATTGTAGACCAGGCCTGTGGACACCACCCCAGCCTCCTCCTCCTGGCCATTGCGGAACCATCTGACTTCAATGTTGCCTGGGTAGAATCCATGCACAGCGCACACCAGGAGGTTGTGGTGCTGCAGGGGTTCAGTCTTTGTGGGGTACACAGTCACCATAGGTTCAACTGGGGAAGAAAAGGCAGAATAAGTCAGAAGACAGTAGAATCCTCCTTGGTTTGCTGCCTTCCTGTGTTTGTCCAACATTCCTAGGTTCCAGTCCCGGCTGGTGATCCAAGTTCTAACTGGTAGCACCATGGAAAAGCAGGCTACAGGACTTGCAGATGGTAGGATAAATGGATACATCTTGGCTGACAATGAAATGGAGACACAAAAGAATGAGGGATAAGAAAAAACGAATGAAGAAATAAATATGGGGCTCTTCATCTTTGGCTCCATGACCTTACAGGAACCAGAAAGCAGAGTCATAACCATGTGTCTGTCTCAACGACTCCAGTTCTCTGGATTTAAGCCAAGGCCAGGCTGTGTGAGAAGGAAGGTGGTTGGATGGGCTTATGTTCTGTCTTCCTGTGGCATGTCCATGACACAGGCTCTCTTTCTCTCTTTCTCATTTCTCTTCTAATAATTCTTCCCCTCACCTTCACCATGTGCACACCTTGCCTGTATTCCTTCCCAGGCTGGCTTTGAACCATGATCCTCAGATCTCAGCCTCCTGAGTAGCTAGCATTACAGGCTTGAACCACTGGCACCAATCCACATTTTAACCTTCACAAGGCAAACTGTCATTACCATGGTCCATAACACTTGAAACTCTACACATTTTGACGATACAACTATTTCTCCCAAATCAGGAGACATGTACCTTTCTTTCCTTTTGCTTAGTATGAGCCCTTCCCTCTTTCTCATTCCCTCCCTTCGCTGCCCTTGAGTTGCTTAGTTCACGTTCATCCATGTGCAGCGCAGCTGACGGCCTCTGCTCTATGTTACCCCCTGTTTCCCTCTGAGTCTGTGCCTCCTCCTGGCTTCCCTCAGATGTGCACATGTGTGTTCCATATGTGGGGCCAAGAACATGGAGTCGTCTAAAAACAATGCCACAAAATAAGAAGAGCTCCTTTGTTGCTTGAGCACTGCTTCCTTTGCCATTTCTTGTGTGTTTTGAATTTAACATCCACATATCAGGAAGACCATGTGCCTTTGTCTCTCTGAGCTGGGCTTACCTCACTCATCATGATTTGTTCTAGTTCTATCCATTTCTCTGCAAAGGCCATTGTTTTGTTCTTTTTAATGGCTGTGTAATATTCCATTGCATATAGGTACCACAATTTATGGATGCATTCATCTGTCGTGGGGCATCTGGGTTGTTTCTATATCTAGGCTATTGTGAACAGTTGCTTAGCCCATCTTATATTAAGAACAGTCCTTGCTGAAACTTTCCCCTTGTGGGACTGTTTTTGTGAAAGGCTCCTGAAGTGCCTTTCATGAGTGGATGTCAAGGACCTGTGGATTTTCCTGGGCAGGGGTGGGTTGGAGCCCTCACCTGTCATCTGATGACAGAAGGCTCACAGGCCAGCCTGGGCATAAAGTGGATCCTCACTGTAAATAATCAAGGAGGGGAGGTGGTGGAGCCCTGGTTCCAGTGGTGGAGCACCTGACTTGCAGGCCAGAGGCCTGATCCACCTTGAATTGTGCCAAAAAAAAGAAAGAGGGGCTGGGAAGGTGGCTCAGTGGTAGAGCACTTGCCTTGCATGCATGAGGCCCTGGGTTCCATTCCCCAGCACCACATAAGCAAAAGGAAAAAAGGCGGAAGTGGTGCTGTGGCTTAAGTGGTAGAGTGCTAGCCTTGAGCTGAAGAGCTGAGGAACAGCGCCCAGGCTCAGAGTTCAGGCCCCAATACCGGACCCCCCCCCCAAAAAAACAAAACAAAACAAAAAAAAGAAAGAAAGAAAAAAAAAGAAAGAAAAGGGGGGAGTGAGGGGAAGGATGAGGGGGAGGGGAGGACAAACTGTTAAGGGAGGGGGAAAGGGGGAGGGAGTGAGGCGAGAGGGGTGAGGGAGGGGGACAGAGGACAGGGGAGGGACAGGAGGGGGGAGGGAGGGGAATAGGAAGGGAGGGGGAGTGGGGGTAGGGAGGGGAGGGGAGAGGGGAGGAGCTGGAAGCAGGGCAGGGAGGGGGAGAGGAGAGCAGGGAGCCTGCAGCAGGGCGAGGAGGGAGGGAAGGGGGGAGGGGGAAGGGTGTGAGGGAGGGGATGGGTAGGGGCAGGGGGGAGCAGGGAGCAGGGCGGGGAGGGAGCAGAGAAGGAGCGGGGAGGGAGAAGGGTGTGAGGGAGGGGAAGGGGAGGGTGGAGCGGGGATGGGGAGCAGGACAGGGTCCGAGGTGAGGGGGAGGAGAGGGAGGGAAGGGGGAGGACGGGGAGGGGGAGGAGGAGGGGAGGGGGAATGAGCAGGGGTGGGAGTGGAGGGAGGGAAGGGGAGGGGTAGGGGGAG
Organism: Dipodomys merriami; assembly: GCF_024711535.1. Lineage (NCBI taxonomy): Eukaryota > Metazoa > Chordata > Mammalia > Rodentia > Heteromyidae > Dipodomys > Dipodomys merriami. The sequence continues at coordinate 10,798,100 of NW_027202937.1, read as the reverse complement.
GGAGAGTGAGAAGGAGGGAGGGGGAGGGCAGCGGGGCGGGGCGGGCGTCTGGAAGTTACTCATTTCCATCATCTTCTGCTCTGTGTTTGGGTTCAGATCTGAGCGTTTTCTCAGGCTGGCAGCAGACGCGGGCGGCGCACAGGCACGTGCGCACACACGCGCAGGCGCACGCGCACCCCGCACGCACGCGCCCCGCGCCCCGCCCTCCCCGCACGCACCCGCCCCGCGCCCCGCCCTCCCGGCACGCACGCGCCCCGCGCCCCGCCCTCCCCGCACGCAAGCGCCCCGCGCCCCGCCCTCCCCGCACGCAAGCGCCCCGCGCCCCGCCCTCCCCGGCGCCGCCCCGCTCACCTCGGCGCTGCACCGTGAAGCCTTTGTCCACCTCGTAGTTGTGTCTGCACACGGTGTCCGCCGCCGCCCGCGCACGCTCCAGCTCGTCCTGCCGGCTGTTCCAGTCCTTGGCTTCGGGCCGCCCCAGCTCGGTCACCGCGCGGAACTCCCCGACATCGCTGTCGAAGCGCAGGATCTCCTCCCCGTTGTAGAAGTATCTGTCCAGAAAGCGCACCCGCTGCGTCCCGTTGAGGAAGTGACACTCGCTGGTTGTTTGGTGCAGGAACCGCGCTGTGGGGACAGGAGAGGTTACTGCCAGGGCCGCAATGACCTCTGACCCCAGGCTCTGAAGGATCAGCTCCCTCCAGAACCCCGAGACGACTGGACACAAGACGGAGGCGACAGTGACCCCCGAGGACGAGGAGGACGCCCCATTGCACCGGAGCCGCCTGTGTGCGGAGGGGGGCGGGGTGCGGGGCGGGGCGGGTCCCGCACACTTTCAGAGTCAGGAACCTGACATCACCAAGTCCACCAAGAACAGAGCAGACTGCAGACCCGGGAAATTTCCGCCCATTCCACACAAAACGTGGGACAGTCCTCCCCTCTCTACCTTTTATTCAGAATCTACAACCTCCCTTCCCCGCAGGCAGAGGATCAGAAGCGCGAGCTCTCCCTCCCAGGGTTCTTATTCTTGGCCCAGAGTAAAGCAGCCTTAGTTCTGCCATTCCAGCAAGGCCTAAGGTCTCCCTCTGGAGGGGAGATGGGGGAGTGGGGGGATGGAAGAGGAACAGGAGAGAGAGACAGCAATAGGCACCTTTGGGAACAGAGTGGGAACAGACTGTGGAAAGTCCTGAGGCCTCTGGAGAGGCCTGCTGTTTGCAGAGAGGCCTGGGGAGAGTGGAGAGGCCTGCAGAGAGGGAGGAAGGAAGGAAAAGGAAAGGCCTGCCCCAATGGAGGTTTGGAGGTCTGGAGGTTTGGAGGTTTACAGACTGACTAATGGAAGGTTTGCAGACTGACTAATAGGAGGTTTGCAGACTGACTAATAAAGGTCGAGGCTGTTCTTTGGAGGTTTGGAGGTGGAGGCTGCTCTTGGCTCTGGTTAGCTAGCCCATGACAAGGTAGTCACACGCCCCTTTCTAGTGTAAATAAAATTCTTTTGTTACCTATAACCATGCTTCTGAGGATTGTCTCACTCCCAGGTCAGTACAGTTGGAGGCCCCAGCAAGATAATCCATCTGCATGGCAGCAGGCCTTGGCCCCCAGGAAACCCCTCATAGGTGAGCGCCTCAGCCCTCAGGGCAGAGAGCCTCCCTCCAGCATCTGTTTCCCAAGGACCAACATAGACAGGAGTCATTAGGAAACTCTGCAGGGGAAGTCTGGGCAGGCCTGCGTCTGGACAGACTCACTGAAGGCTGGACACAGCACTACTTCCCAAGTCCAAGACCAGGATGAGATGTTGCCCCCCACCTCCAGGGACTTCCTCAAGAGGTCATCTGAGGCTTCCTAGGGAGGTCATCTGGGTCATGTGGGACATATAGATTAAGTGTGTGTGGCTACTTGTCTGTGTTTGTTTTTAGTAGTTCTATCTGTATCCTGTATATACCTCTATTTAATCCTTTTTCCAGGTTGGCAAAACAATGTGCTAAGGTTCTTGTAGGTGAAACTGTAACTGAAAAATCTTCTGCCCAGTGTTACAGGCCCTAGAGGAAGACCCCCTGGTGCTCTCTCCCTCCTGCTCTCTGCCATTAGCACCTCTGATGTGAAGTCCCCACCCCCACCCCATGCCAGAAGTGGTTCCTTGTACCAGCCTGAGGTATTAAAGGTGGTGCAGTCCCCTTACCACCCCTGAGCCAGGAGCATGGGGGAGACTGTGGGCAGGCCCTGTTTCTAGGGTATGTTCCCTTTACAACTAGTGACCTGTATAACTGGAAACAACAAAACAGTGTTTGTCACACACCAGCCCACCTGCAATGATTGCCAGCAACTTTTACAGGTGCTGTTCACTTTGGAGGGAAGGGAGGAAATCTGGCACAGTGCCTTGAAGGCAGCCCTTGGACCAGATGGTTTTCCCACTGATGACCCAGTCTGTTTGGAACAAGTCTTTCCCCAGACTCACTCAAGATGGGAATCCAACAGTGATCGAGGTAAGGAGGCGTTTACTAATTATTGCCAGATCTGTTGGCAGGGATACTGGCAGCAGCTAGGAAGCCAACTAATTTATCTAAGGTGAGTGAGACAATACAGCTCCCAGAGATTCTCTCACTGCTGTTCTGGACTGTCTCTTGGTGGCCTATAGGACTTGTATGCCTACAGGTCCTGAGGCCCCAGAGAAGCAAAGAGCCATAAATATGGCCTTGGTTACCCAGTTGGCCCCAGATATTATAAAAAAGCTTGAAAGGTTAGACAGTTTTGAGGGAATGGTGTTATCTGAGGTGGTTGTGGTTGCCCAGCAGGTGTTTGATAACACAGATAGAGTAGCAGCACCAGGACAGGGATCAAGAAACTGTACGCGATGCTATAACTTGTTTCTAAATGCCAGTAGGGAACCTCTAGGACTAGACCAGTGTGTTTATTGCAAGAAAAACAGACATTGGAAAGGGATTGTTCAAAGATGGAAAATGAGAGGTTAAGTAAAGGAGTTATCTGCCTGAAAATGGTGTCCATGTCTCCTGAGAAACATGGAAAGGAGTTTGGGGCTCTGAAATCTAACCTTGATGAACTTAAAAATCTCTGGCCAGGCACTGGTGGCTCACGACTGTAACCCTAGTTACTCAAGAGGCTGAGATCTGAGGATTGCAGTTCAAAGCCAGCCTGGGAAGGAACATTCATCAGACTCTTACCTCTAAATACCAGAAAACCAGAGGTAGTGTCATGACTCCAGTGGTAGTGTGCTTGCCTTGAACTGAGGAGCCCGGGGACAGTGCCAGGCCCAGAGTTCAAGCCCCACAACCAAAAAAGAAATCAGCTCTCTGAACTGAACGAAAAATGTGGTGAGGACCAAGAAAAATTCAAACATTACTGTCTGAAAACACTGGCTTGAAGAAGACCCTGAACCTCCAGTACATCCAGTCAAAACCACAGAGAGGCTAAAAGCACATTCAACAGCATGCTGGAGAGAACCAAGAGAAAATTATTGGACATGAAGAAAAGATTTGAAGACATAATCCAGGAATTGTGAAAGCCAAAGATGAGAATGACATCCTCAAAAGGAACCTGGAAACTCTGAGAATGAAATGAAAGCCATATACATCAGCCTGGGTGAGCATGAGGCCAAGCGGAGCGGGGGGTGGGGGGGGTGAGAGGGCCCCACAGATCAGAAGTTGAAGGAGCCACAGGAAGCCAACGCTGCCATCCTGGCTGACTACAAGCCAGGCCAGGAGGAGATCCTGATGCTGCACATGGAGATCAAGACCCAGAAGAAGGAGCTGGACATGATCCAAGAACGTAATAGGCTGGAGAGCATGCCAATTATCAGCTCTTGAAGAGTGTAGGCAGAAATTCAAAGCAACAGAGAGAAAACTAAAAGAGCAGATAGTGGAGCAGACACAGAAGTGCCATGTCAGAAAAGCAGAGGCCAAGAAAAGTGAGCAGGCTTTCCCTCCATGAAGTCCACTTCCCACAATTCACCAGGTGAGGTTCCTCTCTTACACGCCCTCTCCACATGTCCCATCTTTCCAGCATTTACCTGTTGGCAACTTTCTACATGTATTACGTAGGCTTGGCAGGCTGAGGCCACACTGGTTTTCAAGACAGTTGTAGGCAGTGTCCTGGGGCAATTTATCAGATGACAAATAACCAGATATAAGCAGACATGGAAGGCTTGAGCCTGGAACCACTTTTTGCAAGTGCAATCTCTAAATTTGCATAGAAGAGGCCAAGAAAAGTAGCAGGAAAACAACAGGCTCAAGAAGGAGATTGTCACTCACCAGAAAGAGTTAAAGGACACAAATCCTCTGATAGGGAATGCCCAAGAAATGGAAAGAGCAGTAGGCAGAAAAACAGAAGAGGAAACAAACAGTTGAAAGATCTGTCAACAAATACACTGAAGGGAAGAATGAGGAAGAGAAGCTATTAGAGGAAAAGGCCTAACAGACTGCGAAGATCCTCGCCACACAAAGTCTAATACAGAAGCAGCATGTCCCAATGGAACAGGTGGAGGTGCTGAAAAAGTCTCTCAATAGTACTGTCCAGAACTTAGAGGAGGAGCTGAAGAGCAAGCAAAGGAGCTGTGAGAAGGAGCAGCAGGCTGGGAGCAGGCTGCAGCAGCAGTTGGACAATCAAAGCAACTCTCCTGTGGCCCTGGCAGAACACTTGCAGGTTAAGGAGGCCTTTGAGAAGGAGGTTGGATCATAAAAGCAAGCTTGAGGGAAAAGGAGGAAGAAGATAGCCAAAATAAAACAAAAGAAGTCTCCAAGGTCCAGACTGAGGTTCAGAATATTAAACAGGTGTTAATGAAATTAGAGACTGGGCTGGGAAGGGGGCTCAATGGTAGAGTGCTTGCCTTGCATGCATGAGGCCCTGGGTTTATTCCTCAGCACCAAATAAGCAGAAAAAAAAGCTGGAAGTGGTGCTGTGGTTCAAGTGGTAGAGCATAGCCTTGAGGTGAAGAGCTGAGGGACAGTGCCCAGGCCCAGAGTTCAGACCTAAGATGGGACCCACCATCCAAAAAAAAAAAAAGAAATTAGAGACTCCTGTGGTTCAGGGAAACAACTGAGCCTATCAGGTAACTTGGGAAGCTGCCCCAAAACCAGTGGGGCCTCTACAGCTACTAGTCATTAAGATGAAAGGAAGAAGCAAGAAAAACAGTGGTGATGTATGCAAATGTAGAGACTGCACTTACTCACAGGCTCAAGGCTTCTATGTCTCCTTAATATGGTAAATAGCACGATAAATTGCCCCAGGCACTGTCTAAAACTGTCTTGAAAACCAGTGGGCCTCAGCCTGCCAAGCATATGTACTGAATGTAGAAAGGTACCAACAGGTAAATGCTGGAGAGTCAGAACATGTGGAGAGGGTGCATAAGAGAGGAACCTCAGAGTGACTTTTGGGAAGTGGACTTCATGGAGGTAAAGCCTGGAAAGTATGGGTATTGGTATCTGTTAGTACTAGTAGACACTTTTCCAGGCTGGTCTGAGGCATTCCCAAAATAAACCAAAATCACTCACATAACAGCTAAAACTTACTCCATGAAATAACTCCTCGATTCAGCTTACCCTTAGCAGTGGAGTTCAACAATGGGCCTGCCTTCATGGCCCAAGTCACTCAATTATTAGCTAAAGCCCTAGGAATAAGTTGGAAGTTACATTGTATTTATAGACCTCAGCTTTCAGGACAGGTGGAAAGAATTATTTGGACTTGGAAGGAAACTTCAACTAAAGTAATTACAGAGATGGGCCATGACTGGGTAAACCTCCTCCCCTTTGCTCTCCTCCAAGCAAGATGCACCCCTTATGGTAGAGGATTCCTTCTCTTCAAAATAATTTATGATAGACTGCCCCTTTGGTTCCTAAACTGGGGGAAGCTATATTAACAGAAATGTCTAACCACAATCCTGCACAATCACTGCAACATGTTCTTTTGCGTGCCTGTCCTTTGGTATCTGAAGCCCACCAACCTCCTAGAAAAACTCCCCCCACTCTTTCTCACCTGCGCAGCTGGTGTGGGGAAAAAGGCATCCTGCTCCTGAACTAGAGCCCAGGTGGCAACGACCTTACTCAGTAGTGCTAACTACATTGTTGCTATTAAAGTTGCAGCATTGGATCCATCTCTCTCAAGGAAACAGGCAGTGGAACAATATCTAGAGATGGCTACAACATGGTCTGTTCAGAGATACTCAGAGGATCCCCTAAAGATGAGTCTTACTAAATGTTCATTTATGTGTTAACAGGGACATGATTCTTTCCTGTGGTTACCCCTCCCTGTTCTTAATGCGTTACTATGGGGAGAGTTTTCTGTCCACACCTTTGTACAGGCAGCCTGTTATTATCTGTTGGATTTGATGCACTTGAAGCCTGTTTGAGGGAGGAAGGGAGAATTTAGGATTTGGCTCAGAAGAAGCATGTAAAACTCCATTGGGCATGAAAACCAGTGGGGAATGTAAGAACCAGTGGGGCCAGAAGGCCCGCCCCACTCTGACATCATCACCCCATGGGCCAGGCTGCTGTAGGCGATGGGGCATCAAGAGGTGTCAAGCAGCAATTGGGCAGTGAGCAGCTTGGCGGCAGGCATCAGTGGGCAGTTGGAGCCATTGGAGTGGAGGAGAGGACAGCCTATAGATAGGCTGCATGTTCCAAGGATCAGAGGAGGAGACAGAAACATGGGAAAGAGAGACAGTGGAGATGGAGACAGCAAGAAGCTCCTCCCAGAACAGAGTGGGACAGGCCTATGAAAAGGCCTGAGGCCTCTGGAGAGGCCTGCAGAGAGGTCTATGGGGAGGGGAGAGGCCCGCGGCTTGCAGACAGGCCAGGGGAGAGGCCTGCAGCTTGCAGACAGGCCTGGGGAGAGGCCTGCACAGAAGAAGGAAGGAAAAGGAAAAGCCTGCCACTTTGCAGGTTTGGAGGTCTGGAGGTTGAGGCTGCTCTTGGTTCTGGGTAGTTAGCCCAGGACAAGGTAGTCACAGGTCCCTATTCTATTGTAAATAAAACTCTTTTGTGAACTTTAACCATGCCTCCATGGATTTTCTCACTCTGAGGTCATTACAGAACCAGAAGATATGGAAAGCAAGATCCATGAAGTAATCACTTCCCCAAACACCAGTACCCCACCCATTCACCTGTCTTAACCCAGAGGCAAAACAAGCCCAGAGGGCAAGGGACCCCTGTGACATTACACCACATTGCACCACACACACCCCTCCAGTTGGGTACTGTGCTGGGGATCATCAAGCAGGAGCTGGGTAAGGACTTGGCCCTCACAGCCCCTGGCCATTCCCCCTCCCCCCCTCCTCCTCCACCTCTCCTCCCCCTCTTCTTCCTCCTCCCCCTCCTCTTCCTCCCCCTCCTCTTCCTCCTCCTGCTCTTCCTCCTCCTCCTCTCCCCCTCCTCCTCCTCCTCCTCCTCCTCCTCCTCCTCCTCCTCCTCCTCCTCCTCCTCCTGCTTCTCCTCCTCCTCTGTCTCATCCTCCTCCCTTGTCCTCCTTCTCCTTCTATTCCTCCTCCTTTTTCTCCCTCACAGAAAGTTGCCTTCAATTCCCATGGGTGACTTCCCCTTGATTTTCTTCCAGGGTCCCTGATCACTCTCCTCTGTCCCTTTGCTGGCCACCCTTCTTGGTTCCTAGGCACAATCTCTCCCTAAGTAACTTCTTTGACTTCTGGAAATCTAGCCCAGTACTTGTGTCAGTGATGCCAACATAATCCCTCCCATCTTACACTCACCCTGAACCAGATCTCTTATGTTCACCTGACCCTTAACAGCTCCACACAAACATTTCAAAATCATCTCATACTTGACCTTGTGGCTTGTAATTGACTTTTAGCTTATAATTTTCCCCTTGAAAACATGTCCTGTTGCTGTCTTGCCTGTCTCTGCATAAACCTCCTCCAATCTCCTGACTATTAAGCCAAAATTCTCAGGGATAAACTTGATCCTTTCTCCACCCCCTATGGTTAATGCATAGTTCATGCAAAGCCCTGACCCTCAAATCCATTAGATATTATCTTCATTATATCAAACCACAAGTTTGCCTTCCTCAGAGAATTCCGCTATGATACTAATTGGTCTACCTACGTCCACAGGTGAACCCCAATAATCCAATCTCACATATCATTTAAACTTATTTTTTATTCCATATGACTTAAATGCCTCAAAACCACATAGGAGTTTAAGTAAAACTTAGGTTTGCTTTGTGCAGATCCTAGGGCTTGAATTCATGGTCCCTTAGGTTTTTTGCTCAAAGCTGTTGCTTTACTAATTGAACCATGTACCTGCTTCCAGTTTTGGGTACTTACTGGGAGATAAGAGTCTGACAGATTTTCCTGCCACTGCAGGCTACAAACCATGATCTTCAGATGTCATCCCCTGAGTAGCTAGGATTAGAGTCATGAGCCATAGTGGCTCAACAGCATTTAGGTTTCTTAACCTGTCTCTCAGAGCCCAGTAGGATTAGTCCCTGCCCTCAACTCTGTACCACCTCACCTTCTGCCACCTGCACCCTATACTCCAGTTCACTAAAATGAAGCCACTCTGAACGCTGGGCTCTCCCTTAAGCCCAGGACACATGGTGCCACATTTCCAAATTCTTCTTCTTCCTCACCTTGTCTCTTAGGTCTTCAATTTGTTGTGTTCTCTCTCTTATTCTTTCACCTAACTGCTACTCTCTTGGAGACACTTCCCTAACAACTAGAGTTGCCTGAATCTCATTGTCTTTCTTCCACAATTCTGATTGGATCACCACCAATCCTGAGGATACCTATTCTCTCAAATATTTTTTTAAATTAGAAGCTTGCAGATTTACTGCCTTACTTTCCTGTCATTAGAGGAGAATACTTGGGGTCAAGAACAGAGATCAGCATATAGCTTACTCAAGAAATTATCTGTGATCTAAAGGAAAGCACCAGGGCTCTGGAACTTGACCTCAGTGGCTGACCTGGAAAGCAAGCAGTGTTTCAAGCTACAGCACTCTTTTCTTTCTTTCTTTTTTTCTTTGTTGTCTTTTTTTTTTGTTTGTCGGACATGGGGCCTGAACTCTGGGCCTAGGTGCTGTCCCTCAGGTCTTCAGCTCAAGAATAGTACTCTACCACTCGATCCACAGTGGACTTCCAGCTTTTTCTGTGTATGTGGTGCTGAGGAATCGAACCCAGCGCCTCATGCATGAAAAGCAAGCACTCTACCACTGAGCCACTTTCCTAGTCCCTGCATCAGTCATATTCAATGTCTTCCACATCCAGAGAAATTTATATGAATTTTCTCTTCCTCTTCCTTCTAACTCTTAAGTACCCAAAGATAAAGAAAAAAATGAAATAATCAAGGAAATTAAATTTTGTGGCCTCTGCTGGATCTCTCAGAAACCTGTGCAAAGCTCATGCATTTTTAGTAGTGTCAGTGAAATGACTGTCCCAAACAAAACAAAACAAAACAAAAGAGCAAACAGAGATAGAGGTAAGAAGACATGGCTAAAGAAAAACAGACTTTCCATATTTGTCAATAATCCATGAGTTCCCCTTTCTTGCCTATTGGTGTTTAGCCTCATGAGTTGAAAGCAGCCTTCAGGTTTTCTTTGTATCAATGCTGCACTGTGCTGTTCAAAGCACATGACATTGCTGATATTTTGGACTGGGGCATAATTCAAGTGCTAACATCCTTGCATTGCAAGCCTCAGTTCAATCAGATCCAGGGCTTTCAGAAACAATTGCTGATATTTTACTATGTTGACTTTTCAAACATTTGATTTTCAATATTTACTTCAAGATAGCTCAATCCTTTCTTATGGGCCCAAGCCACAAAATGTAGGATACATAGGAGAAAATGGTAACACATATTGTAGGTTAAGAACAAATTCTTAAAATGAATCCTAACCTGTGTCAAATTTTTGGAAAGATGCCTTAAGTACTTTAAGGCACTAAGGCAAAAGGAACTCTGCTTCAACTAGAAGGCACTGAACTCAAGAATACAAGATGATCACTAACCCCACCATCCTTCAAGGACACAAGGACACAGGCTTTCCAAACACCAGAGCTCAAGGACTAAGGAGAGAAGATATGAAGTGCAGCTCCTGGCAGAATCTCTCACTGGCTGTCTGACATTTTCAGGAGGATGTAGCTAGTTCAACATTTAACTTTATAACTTAAAAAAATAGAGCAGAATTATACACTGTACCAATAGACTAAAAAGAAAAGAATTATTCAGATGAAACAAACTACAACTATAATATAATATGCATATAATGACATGTTATTAAAAAATTTCTTTTCTGGCATAATTCAATACAATGAAGGCAAGGGGTATATAGCAAGTTAGTTTAACATTACTTTAAATCCACTTAAGGCCCAGAGGGAATATGATCTAAGAGTAGAGATTTTACTGGAGAAGATCTAGAAAATTGATTCACACATGCCATTGAGACAAATTTCATAAAGGAGACAAGCTTTTACACTCCAGTTTGGTGGAAGCACTTTGGATTTCATACAAGTTAAATCAGAAATTATTGAAGAAATCTCAACTACTAATGGACAAAATGAGGAAGCTACCCCCTTCCTTCCCCCACCCATAGTAGCTCAGCACCCGAGGTGTGCACTTACGTTGAAGGTCCCTGGTCAAAGCCACAGGAGGGCTCAGCACCATCAGCAGCACCATCAGAACTGCCATGTGGAAGCCTCCAGGGAGCCATGGGCACAGCATGCTGGAGATCAGCATGAGCCCTCTCTACCCAGATCCCAAGTAATCACCAAGGTACTCATTGCTTTGATGCTGGATTGGCCAAGCTCAATGTGCACAAACCAATCAGCACTAGAGATGAAAAGCATCACCCGTTGCTGGGTAAAGGGTCAATATCAAGGTACTTTTCTGAAATGTGGCCATTTCTTTCTTTCAATAAGTTTTGTATTGAATATTTTAACTCTTTAACCCACATGCATGTGAATAGTTTTCTTTGGGTCAGTATCCTGGTCTGGTTGGGTGCTAGTCAGTGAGTGATATGTTCACAAGGTTGAGCCGTGTAGGGAGCTCATTCAGTCACCACTCATTTAAAGACAGATGTTTGTACAATCACTCCATCCTCAAGCTCCAAGAGCTTATGGACACCTTTGGCAAAGCAGCAGAGTACAAAATTAGCCCACAAAATCAGTAGCCTTTCTGTACAGTAACAACACACAAGCAGAGAGGGAAATCAGTCAAACAACTCCATTTGAAATAGCCTCAGAATAAAATATCTACGAATAAACCACCCAAGAAGCAAAAAACTTTATAGAGAAAATGATTTTAAAATATGAAGATATCAAAGATATCATCAGAAAATGAAGACACCTTGCATCTTCGTGGATAGCTAGAATTAATATTGGCAGCATAGTCATTCTCCAACAAGATCTACAAATAGGATGCAATCCCCATCACAATCCCAGGGAATTTCTCTGTTGAGATAGAGTATGTATTGAGTTTTATAAGATAAAGCTTATAAAACATGAGTACAATTGGTATGTCATTAAGTTGGCTGTGACTTGAAAAGTGATCTGAAGAGTTTTCCAAAGGACAAAATCAATCCACTAATGTAAAACTAAATAGAAACTAACCTAAGGTTTTTTAAAGTATCTGTTTAAGTCAAGGTTCTGTGAATGGTCACATTTTCACTGATTAAATAAAACTAAAATGTTAAGAATTATTGCTGTCTAATATATTCTTCTCCAGCACATAAGCCACCTTGGATACTAAACTAAAATGGACACCAAACAGGTTATTTCTAAATTAATAATACCACACTGAGCAGGCTTGTGTCTGTGCATTCCTTATTATAATAATAAAAAAGGCTTAGTGACATCCACACTACTGTATACAATAAAAATAACTACATTGTTGAATCAATCACTGTTTCACACTTCCACCATGACTACTCTTAAGTCTTTTGTCCTGACAGATTTTACTCTCTGCAGCATTTATAGCCAGGCCCACAGAATGATAAATAAATCAAGTATTAATTGGTCAAGCAGACCTTTTATTCCTAATATCTTCTAGGTAAACCTTGCCTAATAACTAGTTTTTATTGATCTCTTTGTTGCTTCAATTTAAAGTAAACGGGTCTTACTGGCACACTTTTTGTTGGTTGTGAGGCTTGAACTCTGGGCCTGGGCACTGTCCCTCAGCTCTTCTGCTCAAGGCTAGGGACCTACCACTTGAGTCACAGCGCCGCCTCCTGTTTCTGGTGGGCTATTGGAGATAAGAGTCTCAGACTTTTCTGTCCAGACTGGCTTTGAATCATGATCCTCAGATTTCAGCCTCCTGAGTAGCTAGGATTACAATTTCTCATTTGACTGTTTTACTTGTAATAACCAAGGTGTCAGCCCTGCGGAACGACATTATGGCTCTCGTTCCTCCAGCACAGCTCCTGCAGTGTACTGAAAAGCACCTGAAGAAGGTAAATGGAGGTCGCCAGACCCATGAATATCTTGGGGTAGAGGATGGGCTTGTGTCTTAGTAGAATCTGAAGCAGCTCCTTTCTGGGAGGTGTGTGAAGCCTAGCCATGGACAGGGAAGATCAACATGCCTGAGACCCTTACAACATGACTCTGAGTCCAAATGGATAGTGAGCCCTACAGCCCTGGAGACAGCCCAACTAGCAAAGCAAACCCAGTCACTTTGGACAAGTGAAGAAGATACTTCACAAAGTAGAGAGACTTCATTGCATCAAGCTAACCTGCCTACAGGTCCATCAACCTGCTGGGAGCAACCTTTGCCAACCTTTGCCTTACAGTACCAGGGGCTCAAGGAGAACAAGTATTGAGCCACAGTTCCTACCCCTCCCCTGCTGAGGGCTACTGGAGCCAAGTTATAGAAACAGCCCAGATGCCCTACAATAGAGGAATGGAAGGAGACAATGTGGTACCTGATGGGAATCTGCATTGCTCTCAGGACTCAATATTGCTCCCCTGGCTTGGCCCACTGACTCACCTCCCAACCTCCCACCCCAGGGGACCTTCCCACAAGTCTCCAGCCCAGTCTCCAGCTCAGAATCTTAATGTAACTTTGAAATCCCACTCCCCAGCCCTTTCAGGTGGTAGGCACCTGAGAGATGGGGTAGGAGACTTGCTCAAACAATAGATTCCCAAAGCCAGACTTGCTTCATATACTCATGAAACTCCTTGAACCCCCCACACCTCTCCACCCCTTACCCATTATGCCTCCTGTCTCCTGCCTCTCCGCAGGTCTCCATATTGTCCCTCTTCAACTCTCTATGAAAGTTGATCTGGTCTGTAAAGTCCACTTTCTGCTCTTTCCTTATGCTCATATCCTCAGGATTCTGTTTCCTAACAGTACTTATACACAATGGTCTGTAGGGAAATGGATGGCACTAAAACATGTTGGGTGGGGTAAGCAAGCTCAGAGAAACAAACAGCACAGGTGTTCTCCCATATGCAGAAGCTGGTTCTAAAACACACCAGATCATAACAAATTCTATGTATTTCACAATGAGACCAAAGGAGGTTGCTCTTAGGAGAGGAAAACAAAATACACAATGCCTATGTACATCTGGATTATACAAAATAATATTTATTGAAATGAACTCCAGGTGATAGAAGCAGAGGTTTATTCTTTTTGCTGTTTTTATTTTTTTCCTTTGATCATGTTTGTTCATTTCTCTTCTTTTGTATTGTAAATGGAGACACAGAAGTGGAAGGACAAAGGGTAAAGAAATGCAGCAATGGTAGCCACTGGACTCTATGCTGAAAATGAACTTTACAATTTGTGAGTGGGGATGGGACAGTGAAACGGAAAGAGGGGAAAGTGACATTGTCCAAGAGAAATGTACTCTTTATCTAACTGATGTAACTGTAACCCTTCTGTACATCATCTTTCTAATAACAATCTAAAATATTTTTAAAATAAGACCTAAAGAAACATTAACAGCCTCCATGCCTCTCCGGACCTTCTCTCAGACATGTACATTGGATCATTAGAAAGTGCTCATGTGTCACTATTTTGGATCACCAAAATGGAGTTGCATGAAATACATCCTCTACAACTTGAATTCTTTCTGTGGCTTCCACAGAGATTATGCAGAAGAAAAATCACAGTATAACAAGAATCAAACTGAAGCCAGGCACCAGTGGCTCACACCTGTAATCCTAGCTACTCAGGAAGCTGAGATCTGAGGATCGTGGTGCAAAGCCAGCCTGGGCAGGAAAAATCTGTGAGACTCTTATCTCCGATACACCACTCAGAAAACCAGAAGTGACACTGTGGCTCAAGTGGTAGAGCACTTGCCTTGAGCTGAAAAACTCAGGGACTCAACAAAAAATTAAAAAATAACATAATGGATTTGAAATGTGCATTATATTGTCCTAGGTTTTCTTAATATGTCTTAAATACTCCAAGGCACCCAGGAACAGCTCACTGATTCTCCTTTTCCATAGGCCCATTCAAGTATTAAGGGTTTCTACCTCAGCTGCAGGATGCTTTCCAGAGGAGCAAGCAGGAGCTCTAACCCTGCCCTCCATCAGAGCTCCTGCCCCACAGGGACACAGACTTCATACACATTGGAGCTACGGAGGAAAGAGAAGATGCTGGAAGACTTCTCTTGGCATGATCTCACAAGGGACAGAGACAGCATCATCACAGATTCTGTGGAGCATGGAACCCAGAATCTGTAGGAGAGACAGACCTTTCTAACTCCCATTGAAAGCACGGCATGAACCAGGGTAGGGCAATGTGGGGAAATATTTGAACATCACTGCTTCTAAGTCCTGTCAGGCCTTCAGGGAAAGGAATGTCATGTAACATTGGGCAGCTGTCACCGGAGGAGACGTGGAAACAAATAGTCTCCATGGAGGCATCATATGCAGAGCTCACAGAAAGGGAAAACGTGGAGGTTCTCTTTGGTTTGGGAAGTTGCAGTATGGAGATTATTTGGGAGACAGAGGATAACCATAGGTAGCCACCTGACAAAAAGCATGCCACATTTTAAAGGATGCTGCCTGGAAACAGTGGCCGGTTACCACCCTTCCTCCCACAATGCCACCTGGTTGGGCCTCATGTGTGCAGTGAGGTTGAGCAGGAATGCTCAACGCCACACCAGGGGAGGACTCCACGCCATCAGTGCTGTTCCAGCTAACATGCGTGCTCCACCAGGGAGGCAAAACACAGGCACATTGTGCTGGAAAATGGGAAACGATGAGGTATGACTGCTATGAAACTTCATCCACCCCTGAAATAATCAGAATCAAAGTATTCATTGGTTTCGTGCTGGATTGAGTGATCTCAATGTGGAAAAACCAAATCTGCATGTCAGCAGTGGATACCATCATCAGTTGCTGGGCAGAGTTTCTCTATGAAGGTCTTCTTCTGAAACTCAGCACTTCCATTATTGAAAAGGATTGTTTCAATTTTTTATCTCTGAAGTCTGATCTAGTTACAAGTAGAACTCTTTGCTTGAACCAGTATGGTGGTTCATCTCTGTGCTAACCAGGGAGGCATTCATATGTTCCATTCGCATGTTACTTGAGGAAAGAACCATTTGGAAAACTCCATGTGTGGAGGTGTTGAGGAATGAAAGAAATGGAGAGAAAATGACTCCAAATCAGGGCAAGTTTAATCTTACCTTGACTCGGTTTTGTAGAAGGGAGTTATCAGTTAACTTCTCACAGCAGAATTTTATTTTATTTATATAGTTTATTATTATTAATGCATTTTTTCATGCTTATTTTTATCTTTACTTTTTGAATTATTATCTTTAAATAGTTGTACAAAAGAGTTATTTCTTATTTTTTTACGGGAGATTCAATGCAACATGTTAGTTGTATGTACAAGGCATCTTGACCTATGTCTCCCCTTTCATTGTTTTACCCCATCTCTCCCAATCCTATCTACCCCCTCAATTTACCTGAGTCTATTTTCACATATGTACACTGGAGATTATGAGGGCATTCACTCACTTTCCTCTTCTTAATATTTAGGGATATGGCTGATAAACCAGAGGCACCATTTAACGGACTAAGAGGCTTCCAGGTTTATCTGCTGCTTTCACTGCTGTCAGTGGCCCCTGAATGCATGTGGATAGACACCAGGATGATGGGAGGCCATCCACGTGGCTTGAAGGTCTGAAGAGAATCTGTGCACTTACCTTAGCAACAATGAATGACCACCCTCCATACAAACTGCACAGGGACTCAGCGACCATATAGGGTACTCAGAATCAGCCTGAGTCACATCTCCCCTTTAAATTTATTGAAACAAGGTTTCCATCCCTTTATCCTGCTTTCAGTTTTCATTCTCTCATTCCATTGAGGATAGATATATCCCTTCCTTATCCCATTTTGCCTGCTCTATCCTAAGGAATTAGCTGGTATGTGCTTGATTCCACCATGTCTAACTCAGTGCCACCATTACACTGAACAGAAAAGACACCAGATAAAAACAGAAGCACAAACTTAAACCTTAAAATAACTCCGCATATTATTTACTTT
The DNA here is from genome assembly GCF_024711535.1 of Dipodomys merriami. NCBI lineage: Eukaryota > Metazoa > Chordata > Mammalia > Rodentia > Heteromyidae > Dipodomys > Dipodomys merriami. The sequence goes on along the minus strand of NW_027202937.1, from coordinate 10,781,665 downwards.
TTTAATTTAATGGAAGATATACCACTAATGACCATTAACTATACAAAGTAGAAATCAAAATTTAGAATAACAAGGGGCTGGGAAGGTGGCTCAGTGGTAGAAGGCTTGCCTTGCATGCATGAGGCTATGGGTTCGATTCCTCAGCACCACATAAGCAAACAGAAAAAAAAAGCCGGAAGTGGCACTGTGGCTCAAGTGGTAGAGCGCTAGCCTTGAGCTGAAGAACTGAGGGACAGCGCCCCGGCCCAGAGTTCAAGCCCCAAGACCAGACCAAAAAAAAATTTAAAAAAAATTTAGAATAACAAATGTGTTATATGTATCATGTAGATCACTCACGTTAAAATAAAGGACAGGGATCTGCCATACAAAAAAAGTATACTTTTTTTTGCTTCTGAATTGAACTGCACAAAAGTTATTATCATATAGAGATCCATGATTTAAGAAGTAGTAAAAATGATTGGATAGATATTGTAATAAAGTAGAAATTAAAAACGTATCAAATCAGAATCTGTTTCTGGTTCAGAATAACTTTGATATGTCTGAATTTCTTTCTTCTCATAATATCAGAAAATACATATAATACCGTATTTTATTTCTTTTGGGACAAAGAAGAAACTGTAGGAAATACCTGTGGGAAAAATTTTTTAGCTCTATGTTTATTTGAGGGAAACATAAAATGAGGTATTGTGACACAGGCCAGATTGGATTGAATGGGGGTAGAAAGGGTGGCAGAAGGTTTGAATGCAAAAGGGCCAAGAGAGAGTGCAGAGCAGACCTTGCAGTCTGCACTGGGCTTCCAGCTCAGGGACAGGGGCTGGGGAGCCATCAGGGAGGACAGGATCTGCTGGACACTGAGCAGGGATGAAGCCAGGTCCGGAGAAAGCGTTACTTCTCTCTGAAGAATTAGAGCCAAGCTGGAGTGATGTCATGAGGAGAGGGAGGGGCAGAGGTCCTGCCTTCCCAGCTGTCCACCTTCACTTCAGCTCAGGAGTCCTGCAGGAGGCAGAGGACAGTAAGTGTGCAGACCCTAACTCAGAAAATGGCTGCTTTCCCACGATAAGGGCTTCTCATTATAGCATGTGGGAAGGAGGAGGGAAGACTTTCTACCCACCCTCAGCCAATGGTATTTTACAGCATAGTTGGGTTTTGTCTTTCACTGTTGGTTTGCTTGTACCACTGGTGAAAATGAACTCAGGACACTGTCCTTTGGCTTTATCTGCTCAACACTGCAACTATAACACTTGTGCCACAGCTCCACTTCTGGCTTCTTGGTAGTTAATTGGACTTAAGAATCACATGGGCTTTCCTGCTCTGACCAGGTTTGAATCAGGATCCTCATTTCTCAGCCTGCTGAGTAGCTGGGATTACAGGCATGGGATTACAGCCAGCCATCTCTGGCTCTAGCACAGTTTTTATTAAACTCAGAGTGGAGATGGGGTGCAGTTCAGTGGTACAGCATTTGTCTAACATGCACTAGACCCTCAGGAGGAATGTCAGAAGCACAAGAACACAAAGGAAACAAATCTTAAAGAGAACAAGACTTAGGTCACATTTCTGCTTCATGAAAACTTTGATTCCAGATTTATGACAGTACTTTTGCCTTGTGTCATTTGTTGTAGGATTAGAGAACATTACCTGCTGGTTGAAGTCCAGAGTGCCCTACAATGGAGACAAAAGGACAGACACTGAACTCTACAGAAGCCATTCCACCTGCAAACACAGCACCGAAGATTCACATCTGCCCCCTGAGACTTCTCTAACACCACTGATGCAGGAGAGATGAAGGACTGGCATAGAAGAGACAGGGAAAGTCTCTTCTTTTTAATAAATAGAAAGAGGGCCAGACTCAGAAGTTCTAACCAGGAAGCAACTCAAAAAGCAGTGAAAATTCCATCCACTCAAATGTTAAAGCGAGGAGACCTGAAAGGGTCTGCCAAAGCCTTCTCTGGTAAAATGGTTTTGTAAAAAAGTAGAGAGGAAATAGCTCTGCAAATGCACATAGACAAGATGAGAGGCTTGTCTGGAACAGAGCAAGTCCTAAAGCTCACCTAGGATTGTTCCCCTGTTTCAGGTAGGACCAGGGGCATCTCTCTATGTTAGAATAATAAGCAACATACATATGAGCCACTGAGAACCTCTGCTTGCGTGGAGGCTGCCAGATGACATGCCCACACCTATTCTCTCAGCTCCCAATAAGGAAGACAGCAGGGAACTGCTGCCATTTTGAACCTTTAAGTGCCACTTCCTGCGTATGAGGAGCTGGAAATGTTTTCCTAGCTTTCTGTCTCTCTCTATTTAACCTTGTTCTACTAAAATAAATCCTGGATAAACACTGTCAGCTCATGAGTCTCTCTCCTTTTCAGGAGACACCATGGCATGCTTTCAATGAAGCTTAGGGACACCCTCATGCGTTCTCTGGTGAGAGTTGCAGAACTTCCTTAGATTTTCAGGTCATGTGAGAACAGTAAGCTTCCCACAGGTCCCTTGCTGTCCTCAGAATTAATCTCAGTGATACCACTTTTTTTCTTAAAAAAAAAAAAATCTGCCGACTGTGATTCTCAGCCACTAGAAGGTCTAAGGACTCAGGGTCAGCTTGCCATTAAGTCCCCACCTGTATCCCTACCTATTTACAAAAATCTGTTAAGTTTGTATTTCCCCAGTGCTGTATTGCTTTCCCCCTCTGACATACAAACTCCTACCCCAGTTGCAACAATCTCATTACTCCTCCTTCTTGGAATATGACTCTCGCCCCAATTCCTGTACCTCATGTAACACCTTCCCAACACCTTCTTCTTGGAACTGATTCTACCCCCTGAATTCCCATGGTCCATGTGATGTGACCCATGTGAATGCCCTCTAAGTTTAGTGTAAATTCCACCCAACCTGTGCACTGCTGCTCCCTCCATTCCTGCTTGCAGAGCCCAGCAGGTCTGTCACCCAGGAAATCCTTGAGCCCATACTGGTGGCTCACCTCTCCTTTCTGACAGAGGTTCCTTACCTTTTGAGTTCCTGTGGTAGATGAACAGCCCTGCACCCAGGAAGAGCAGCCCCAGCACAAAGCCCCCAACTCCACTCATCAGCTTGCCCTGTGCAGATCCAGATTGCGGCTCTGAAAGGAGACACCAGGATTAGTTACATGTGTACAAAATCAGAAATTCTCTCATGAGACCCCGAGAGTCAGACTCTTGAGCAGATAGAAGCCTGCCCCAGATGAATGAGATTTAGCCATTCCTGAAAACAGGAGAATTAAAAGTCTGAGCCAGGTGCCAGTAGCTCATGCCCATAATCCTAGACATTCAGGAGGCTGAGATCTGAGGATGGTGGTTAGAAGTTAACCTGGGCAGAAGAATGTCTGTGAAGCTTTATCTGCTATTGAGCAGCCAAAAGCCAGAAGTGGAGCTGTGGTTCAGATGGTAGAGTGAGTTTGAAGGAGTGGAGTGCTAGCCTTGAGAAAAGTAGATAAGGGAAAGCACCAAGGCCCTAAGTTCAAGCCCTAGTACTGGCATGATCACACACACATGCTCATCAACCTTAGTGACTGAAAGGTTCATACACTGGCTTCATGTAATTGTCACAGGGCTGAAGTGCCACCAGGTCTCTGAAAACTGTGGAACTCAGTCATGTTACAGAGCTGGTAAAGGATGACAGAGCTAATGGCAGACAGAGCTGAGACTGGATGAACCTCATGTCAGGAAGGACCCTGCATTGCTACTCTTCTCAGATCACAGTGAACAACCCAGACAGTAGCACCCACACATAAGCTCAGCCCTGAGGCTGAGGCTGGGCCAGGACTGAGGAGGTAACTAGGACCTGTGGTGTCACAGGGCTTTCAGAACAGTGTCTTGATTGACACACTCATGTCCCCATGGCTCATGGGTGTTTTCCTGACCAGTGACCTATGCTGAGGGGGAGAGCATGGAATGGGTGAGAATCCAGTGTGGGGAGAGAATGCTGCAGCTGTGGTGTAGGGAGAGGAGCCCTGCACCCCGCAGGCAGCCAGGTCTGCATCTGGCCTGAGGACTTTATACAGTCACCAACATGCTCACTCACTCCACTCCACGGTGACAGGACCGTCCAGGCTGGGGTGCTCCACGTGGCAGGTGTAGACGTCCCCCTGTTGGGGGGTCATCTCCAGCATCACCATGATCTGGAAGGTCCAGTCTCCATTGTAGACCAGGCCTGTGGACACCACTCCAGCCTTCTCCTCTTGGCCATTGCGGAACCATCTGACTTCAATGTTGCCTGGGTAAAATCCATGCACAGCGCACACCAGGAGGTTGTGGTGCTGCAGGGGTTCAGTCTTTGTGGGGTACACGGTCACCATAGGTTTAACTGGGGAAGAAAAGGCAGAATAACTCAGAATACAGCAGAATCCTCCTTGGTTTGCTGCCTTCCTGTATTTGTCCAACATTCCCAGGTTCCAGTCCCGGCTGGTGATACAAGTTCTAACTGGTAGCACCATGGAAAAGCAGGCTACAGGACTTGCAGATGGTAGGATAAATGGATAAAACTTGCCTGACAATGAAATGGAGGCACAAAAGAATGAGGGATAAGAAAACAACGAATGAAGAAATAAAGATGCGCTCTTCATCTTTTGCTCCATGACCTTACAGGAACCAGAAAGGAGAGTCATAACCATGTGTCTGTCTCAACGACTCCAGTTCTCTGGATTTAAGCCAAGGCCAGGCTGTGTGAGAAGGAAGGTGGTTGGATGGGCTTATGCTCTGTCTTCCTGTGGCATGTCCATGACACAGGCTCTCTTTCTCTCCTTCTCATTTCTCTACTAAAAATTCTTCCCCTCACCTTCACCATGTGCACACCTTGCCTGTGCTCTCTTGCCCATCAAAAGTACTGAGGTCCCCTTAGCTGCCCTGAATTTCTGGTAACATATTTGTTGCAGTGGTCAGGCAGTCAGAGATTAAATATGTCTTTTTCTGGTTTGGATTCACTGAAAATTTCAAAATAATCAGCTGAAAGGAAATCCCCTTTTTCAATCAGTGGTGGGGTGCTGTGCCACTGGCCTATTATCCCAGCTAGGAGACTGGGTGCAATGGCGTGAGCCTGTCATCCCCATGAAAGGAGGAGACTCCTGCAGAAGTGAGGTGAGATGGAGACACAAGGAGCCAGGCGATAATGTTGTTTCAAATAACTCTCATGAGCAGAGTCAGACGGTAACACCAGAGGAGGAAAAAGCAGTTCAACTTCCCCACCACTATACCTTCTGTTAGGTGCTGAGTTCAAGAGTGGAGACCTGAGACATGCTATCAGAATCTGCCCTTCCTACGAAGGTGCAAAACCCTGCCAGCTCCATCAGTGGGTAGAGGTGGACAGTGGGAGGCAAATCTGGGGAAAAGAGGCCCTGCCTGAAGCTCAACCATTTCCCCTAGGTTTCAATAGGCTCCAAACCTTCTCCATATTTTAGATCATAAGCAGCACCCGTCTTGGCCGTACTGAACCATGGTGTAATGCTCAGGAGTTGAGGAGCTCCACAACCTCGTGCAACCCACCAGGAAGAATGAAGGCCACTGCCATCTTGATTCTTGACCACCCTTTCCTACGTGGGAACCACGAATTGTGGATCTCTCATTTTCCATTTCTGTTTGCTTAGCCCTTCTTTTTAAAAAAATTTCTTTGTTGAGATTATATAAATTTCATAATAATGTGGAATAATGATACTTAGGTAAAGCACCAAACACATTTTAACCATTATTTTGTTTTGTTTTGTCGGTTGAGGGGCTTGAACTCTGAGCCTGGCACTATCCCCCAGCTCTTCAGCTCAAGGCTAGTGCTCTACCACTTGAGCCACAGTGCCACTTCTGGTTTTCTCATGGTTTATTGGAGATAAGAGTCTCCTTCCCGGGCTGGCTTTGAATCATGATGCTCATATCTCAACCTCCTGAGTAGCTAGAATTATAAGCATGAATCATTGGCACCAAGCCACATTTTAACCTTCACAAGACAAATTGTCATTACCATGGTCCATAACACTGGTGAACTCTACACATTTTGACGATACAACTATTTCTTCCAAATCAGGAGACATGTACATTTCTTTCCTTTTGCTTAGTATGAGCCCTTCCCTCTTTCTCACTCCCCCCTCCCTTCGCTGCCCTTGAGTTGCTTAGTTCACGTTCATCCATGTGCAGCGCAGCTGACGGCCTCTGCTCATGTTACCCCTGTTTCCCTCTGAGTCTGTGCCTCCTCCTGGCTTCCCTCAGATGTGCACATGTGTGTTCCATATGTGGGGCCAACAACATGGAGTCGTCTAAAAACAATGCTTGTGTAGTGTTTATTTTGCCATATCGTGTCTCATTTTGAATTTAATGTCCACATATTAGGGAGACCATGTGCCTTTGTCTCTCTGAGCTGGGCTTAGCTCACTCATCATGATTTGTTCTAGTTCCATCCATTTGCCTGTGAAGGCCATTGTTTTGTTCTTTTTAATGGCTGTGTAATATTCCATTGTATATAGGTACCACAATTTATGGAAGCATTCATCTGTCGGGGGGCATCTGGGTTGTTTCCATATTTTGGCTATTGTGGACAGCTGCTTAGCCCATCTTATATTAATAACAGTCCTTGCTGAAACTTTCCCCTTGTGGGACTGTTTTTGTGAAAGGCTCCTGAAGTGCCTTTCATGAGTGGATGTCAAGGACCTGTGGATTTTCCTGGGCAGGGGTGGGTTGGAGCCCTCACCTGTCATATGATGACAGAAGGCCCACAGGCCAGCCTGGGCATAAAGTGGATCCTCACTTGAAATAATCAGGAGAAGAAGTGGTGGAGACCTGGTTCCAGTGGTGGAGCACCTGACTTGCAGGCCTGAGGCCTGAGTTCCACCCTGAATTGTGCCAAAAAAAAAAAAAAGTAAAGAAAAAGAAAAAAGAAAAAGGGGGAGGAGAGAGGGGAAGGATGGAGGGAGGGGAAGGGAAGGGAAAAAGGGGAGGGGAGGGAAAACAGGGAGGGGGGAGGGAAGGGAGAAGGGTGGAGGAGGGGGACAGGGGACAGGGGAGGAACAGGAGGGGAGAGGAAGAGGAGCAGGGAGGGAGGGGGAATGTGGGGGAGGGAGGAAAGGGGGGATGTGAGGAGCTGGAAGCATGGCAGGGAGGGAGGAAAGGAGGGGAGGGGGGAGGGGAGAGTGGGGAGTAGGGCAGGAAGGGAGTGGAGAGTGAAGGGAGGAGGGGGAGCAAGAAGCAGGGCCATGACATAGAGGAGGGGGAATGGGGGAGGGGAGAGCAGGGAACAGGGCCTGGATGGAGGGGAGGGAAGGGTGGAGGGGGAGTGGGAAGGGTGTGAGGGAGGAGGGGGGAGCAGAGAGCAGGGCAGGAACAGACAGGAAGGGGAGGGGAGGGAGGGAGGGAAGGAGGAGGAGGGGAAGAAGAAGAGGGAGGGGAGGGGGAGTGATGAGGGATGTGAGGGGAGGGGGGAGGCAGGGAAGAGGGGGTGGTGGGAGCAGACTGGGGAGGGAGGGGAGGGAGGGACTGGAGGGAGGGTAGCTGAGGGGGAGGTGGAGGAAGAGTGAGAAGGAGGGAGGGGGAGGGCAGCGGGGCGGGGCGGGCGTCTGGAAGTTGCTCATGTCCATCATCTTCTGCTCTGTGTTTGGGTTCAGATCTGAGCGTGTTCTCAGGCTGGCAGCAGACGCGGGCGGCGCACAGGCACGTGCGCACACACGCGCAGGCGCACGCGCACCCGCACGCACGCGCCCCGCGCCCCGCCCTCCCCGCACGCACGCGCCCCGCGCCCCCGCCCTCCCCGGCGCCGGCCCCGCTCACCTCGGCGCTGCACGGTGAAGCCATACCCGATCTCGTAGTTGTGTCTGCAGTAGGTGTCCGCCATCCGCCGCCTGTGCTCCAGCTCGTCCTGCCGGCTGTTCCAGTACTCGGTTTCGGGCCGCCCCAGCTCATTCAGGGCTTGGAACTCCCCGACCTCGCTGTCGAAGCGCACGAGCTCCTCCCGGTTATAGAAGTATCTCCGCAAGTAGCGCACCCGCTGCGTCCCGTTGAGGAAGTGACACTCGGACTTAGCTAGTTCCAGGAACCGCGCTGCGGGGACAGGAGCGGTTACTGCCAGGGCCGCGATGACCTCTGACCCCAGGACTCTGAAGGATCAGCTCCCTCCAGGACCCCGAGACGACTGGACACAAGACGGAGGCCACAGTGACCCCGAGGACAAGGACACCCCATTGCACCAGAGTCACCCGTGTGTGGGGGGAGTGTGGGGGGGAGGCGTGCGGGGCGGGAGAAGGGGCGGGGCAGGTCCCACACACTGGCACCTGACATCACCAAGTCCACCAAGAACAGAGCAGGCGGCAGACCCGGGAAATTTCCACCCATTCCCCACAAAACGTGGAACAGTCCTCCCCCCTCTACCTTTTATTCACAATCTACAACCTCCCTTCCCCGAAGGCAGAGGATCAGAAGCGCGAGCTCTCCCTCCCAGGGTTCTTATTCTGTCATTCTAGCAAGGCCCAATGTCTCCCTCTTGAGGGGGGGATGGGGGAGTGGAGGGATGGAAGAGAAACAGGAGAGAAACTATGGACAGAGAGACAGCAAGAGGCACCTTTGGGAACAGAGTGGGAACACCCTGTGGAAAGTGCTGAGGCCTCTGGAGAGGCCTGCTGTTTGCAGAGAGGCCTGGGGAGAGTGGAGAGGCCTGCAGAGAGGGAGGAAGGAAGGAAAAGGAAAGACCTGTCCCAATGGAGGTTTGGAGGTTTGCAGACCAATAATAAAGGTCGAGGCTGTTCGTTGGAGGTTTGGAGGTGAAGGCTGCTCTTGGCTCTGGGTAGCTAGCCCATGACAAAGTAGTCACAGACCCCTTTCTAGTGTAAATAAAATTCTTTTGTTACCTATAACCCTGCCTCTGAGGATTGTCTCACTCCAAGGTCAGTACAGTTGGAGGCCCAGCAAGATAATCCATCTGCATGGCATGGGGCCATGGCCCCCAGGAAACCCCTCATAGGTGAGCACCTCAGCCCTCAGGGCAGAGAGCCTCCCTCCAGCATCTGTTTCCCAAGGACCAACACAGACAGGAGTCATTAGGAAACTCTGCAGGGGGAAGTCTGGGCAGGCCTGCGTCTGGACAGACTCATTGGAAGGCTGGACACAGCACTACTTCCCAAGTCCAAGGCGGGAATGAGGTGTTGCCCCCCACCTCCTGGGACTTCCTCAAGAGATCTTCTGAGGCTTCCTAGAGGTCATCTGGGACCTCCTTGGGAGGTCATCTGGGGCATGTGGGACATGTGGATTAAGTGTGTGAGGCTACTTGTGGGTGTTTGTTTTTTAGTAGTTCTGTGTGCATCCTGTATATACCCATACTCACTCCTTTTTTCCAGGTTGGGAAAACAATATCCTAAGGTTCTTGTAAGTGAAACTGTAACTGAAAAATCTTCTGCCCAGTGTTACAGGCCCCAGAGGAAGACCCACTGGTGCACTCTCCTGCCTGCTCTGTGCCATTAGCACCTCTGATGTGAAGTCCCCACCCCCCCCATGCCAGAAGTGGTTCCTCTTTCAGGCCTGAGGTAGTAAAGGTGATGCAGTCCCCTTACCACCCCTGAGCCAGGAGCATGGGGGAGACTGTGGGCAGGCCCTGTTTCTAGGGTATGTTCCCTTTACAACTAGTGACCTGTATAACTGGGAACAACAAAACAGTGTTTGTCACACACCAGCCCACCTGCAATGATTGCCAGCAGCTTTTACAGGTGCTGTTCACTTTGGAGGGAAGGGGGCAAATCTGGCACAGTGCCTTGAAGGCAGCCCTTGGACCACATGGTTCCACTGATGACCCAGTGCTTTTGGAGCGAGTCTTTCCCCAGACTCACTCAAGCTGGGAATCCAACATTGATCGAGATAAGGAGGCGCTTACCAATCATTGCTAGACTCTGTTGGCAGGGATATGGGCCACAGCTAGGAAGCCAACTAATTTATCTAAGGTGAGTGAGACAATACAGCTCCCAGAGATTCCCTCACTGATGTTCTAAATGTCTCTTGGCAGCCTATAGGACTTGTATGCCTACAGGTCCTGAAGTCCCAGAGAATTATACAGCTCTAAATATGACCTTGGTTACCCAGTTGGCCCCAGATATAGGAAAAAATTTGAAAGGTTGGAAGGATTTGAGGGAATGGTGTTATCTGAGGTGCTTGTGGTTGCCCAGCAGGGGGTTGATTAAAAAGATAGAGTAGCAACACCAGGACAGGGTGTTTATTGCAAGGAAAACAGACACTGGAAAGGGATTGTGCAAAGATGGAAAATGACAGGTTAAGTAAGGGAGTTATCTGCCTGAAAATGGTGTCCATGTCTCCTGGGAAACATGGAAAGGAGCTTGAGGTTCTGAAATCTAACCTTGATGAACTTAAAAATCACTGGCCAGGGGCACTAGTAGCTCACACCTGTAACCGTAGTTACTCAGGAGGCTGAGATCTGAGGACCCCAGTTCAAAGCCAAAAGTGGTGTCGTGACTCAAGTGGTAGAGCACTTGCCTTGAACTGAGGAGCTCAGGAACAGTGCCAGGCCCAGAGTTCAAGCCCCACAACCAAAAAAGAAATCAGCTCTCTGAACTTAATGAAAAAACTCACACACTCCTGTCTGAAAACACTGGCTTAAAGAAGACCCTGAACCTCCAGTACATGCCAGTCAAAACCACAAAGGGGCTAAAAGCACATTCAACAGTCTGCTGGAGAGAACCAAAAGAAAATTATTGAACATGAAGAAAAGATTTGAAGACATAATTCAGGAACTTGTAAAAGCCAAAGATGAGAGTGAAGTCCTCAAAAGGAAACTGGAAAACTCTGAGAATGAAATGAAAGCCGAGTACATCAGCTTGGGTGAGCATGAGCCCAAGCAGGGGAGCACGGGTCAGAAGCTGAAAGAGCCACAGGACACCAACGCTGCCGTCCTGGCTGATTACAAGCGAGGCAGGAGGAGATCCTGATGCTGCATGTGGAGATCATGACCTGGAAGAAGGAGCTGGACATGATAGAAGAATGTATTATGCTGGAGTGCACGCCCATTATCAGCTTTTGAAGAGTGTAGGCAGAAATTCAACGCAACAGAGAGAGAACTAAAAGAGCAGATAGTGGAGCAGACACAGAAGTGCCATGTCAGAAAAGCAGAGGCCATGAAAAGTGAGCAGGCTTTCCCTCCATGAAGTCCACTTCCCAGAATTCATCAGGTGAGGTTCCTCTCTAACACACCCTCTCCACATGTCCCATCTTTCCAGCATTTACCTGTTGGCAACGTTCTACATGCATTACATAGGCTTGGTAGGCTGAGGCCATACTGGTTTTCAAGAGAGTTTTAGGCAGTGGCCTGGGGCAATTTTCCAGGTGACAAATAACCAGATATAAGCAGACATGGAAGGCTTGAGCCTGGAACCACTTTTTGCAAATGCAATCTCCACATTTGTATAGAAGAGGCCAAGAAAAGTAGCAGGAAAACAACAGGCTCAAGAAGAATATTGTCACTCACCAGAAAGAATTAAAGGACACGAATCCTCTGATAGGGAATGCCCAAGAAATGGAAAGAGCAGTAGGCAGAAAAACAGAAGAGGAAACAAACAGTTGAAAGATCTGTCAACAAACACACTGAAGGGAAGAATGAGGAAGAGAAGCTATTAGAGGAAAAGGCCAAACACACTGCCAATATCCTCACCACACAAAGTCTAATACAGAAGCAGCATGTCCCAATGGAGCAGGTGGAGGTGCTGAAAAAGTCTCTCAATAGCACTGTGGAGAACTTAAAGGAGGAGCTGAAGAGCAAGCAAAGGAGCTGTGAGAGGGAGCAGCAGGCTGGGAGCAGGCTGCAGCAGCAGGTGGACAATCAAAGCAACTCTCCTGTGGCCCTGGCAGAACACTTGCAGGTTAAGGAGGCCTTTGAGAAGGAGGTTGGATCATGAAAGCAAGCTGGAGAGAAAAGGAGGAAGAAGAAAGCCAAAATAAGACAGAAGAACTCCACAAGCTCCAGACTGAGGTTCAGAGTACTAAACAGGTTTTAAAGAAATTAGAGACTCCTGAGGTTCAGGGAAACAACTGAGCTGATCAGGTAGCATAGGAGGCTGCCCCAAAACCAGTGGGGCCTCTACAGCTTCTAGTCATTAAGATGAAAGGAAGAGGAGTGTAAATAGTGGTGAAGTATGCAAATGTGGAGACTGCACTTGTGAAAAGTGCTTACAGGCTCAAGCCTTCTATGTCTGCTTATATCTGGTAAATTGCCCCAGGTACTAAAAATGTCTTGAAAACCAGGGGGACCTCAGCCTGCTAAGCATATATACTGAACATAGAAGGTTGCCGAGAGGTAAATGCTGGAGAGTCAGAACATGTAGAGAGGGTGCATAAGAGAGGAACCTCAGGGTGACTTTTGGGAAGTGGACTTCATGGAGGTAAAGCCTGGAAAGTATGGGTATTGGTAACTGTTAGTACTAGTAGACACTTTTCCAGGCTGATCTGAGGCATTCCCGAAAAAACCAAAACTGCTCAGATAACAGATAAAAATGACTCCATGAAATAATTCCTTGATTCAGCTTACCCTTAGCAATGGAGTTCAACAATGGGCCTGCCTTCATGGCCCAAGTCACTCAATTATTAGCTAAAGCCCTAGGAATAAGTTGGAAGTTACATTGTATTTATAGACCTCAGCTTTCAGGACAGGTGGAAAGAATTAATTGGACTTTCAAGGAAACTTCAACTAAAGTAATTACAAAGAATGGCCATGACTGGGTAAACCTCCTCCCCTTTGCTCTCCTCCAAGCAAGATTCACCTCTTACCTACCTCCTATAATGTAATTTATGAAAGACTGTCCCCTTTGGTTCCTAAACTGGGGAAGCTATATTCACAGAAATGTCGAACCACAATCTTGCACAGTCTCTGCAACATGTTCTTTTGTGTGCCTGTCCTTTGGTAGCTGAGGCCCACCAACCTCCTAGAAAAACTCCCCCCACTCTTTCTCACCTGCGCAGCTGGTGTGGGGGAAAAGGCATCATGCTCCTGAACTGGAGCCCAGGTGGCAAGGACCTTACTCAGTAGTGCTAATAACTGTCGCTATTAAAGTGGCAGGAAAACAGCATTGGAGCCATCACTCTCAAGTGAAACAGGCAGTGGAACAATATCCAGAGATGGATGCAAGATGGTCTGTTCAGATACTCAGAGGATCCCCTAAACATAAGGCTTACTAAGTGTTAACGTTTCTAACAGGGATATGATGCTTTGCTATAGTTGCACTTCCTTGTTCTTAATGCATTACTAAGACTTTCCATGGGGAGACCTTTTCTGCCCATTCCTTTGTACAGGTGGCTTGTTATTATCTGTTGAAGCCTGTTAGTTGAGGGGAAAAGGGAGTATAGGGTTTGCCCCAAAAGAAGGATGTAAAAAATCAGTGATTTGATTGGACATGAAAACCAGTGGGGATTGTGAGGACCAGCCGGCAGTTTGGCCAGCACTGTGCTGATGTCATTGCCTCAGGGCCAGGCTGCTGGAGGGGACAAGGAGCAGTTGGGCAGTGGGCAGCTTTGGGCAGGGTGTCAGTGGGCCGTTGGAGCCAGTGGAGTGGGGAAGGGTCAGCCTATGTATAGGCTGTGCATTCCGGTTTATGGGGTAGAGAGAGAGACAGCAAGAGGCACCTCCCTGAGCAGAGTGGGCAGGGCCTGTGGAAAGTCCAGAGGCCTCTGGAGAGGCCTGCAGAGAGGCCTGTGGGGAGGCAAGAGGCCTGCAGAGAAGGAGGAATGAGGGAAAAGGAAAAGCCCGCCCCTTCGGAGGTCTGGAGGTCTGGAGGTTTGGAGATCGGCAGACCAACTAATTGGAGATTTGCAGAACCACTAATAAAGGTTGAGGCTGCCCTTTGGAGGTTTGGAGGTTGAGGCTGCTCTTGGTTCTGGGTAGCTAGGCCAGGACAGGGTAGTCACAGGACCCCTTTCCATTGGAAATAAAACTCTTTTGTCACCTTTAACCGTGCCTCCATGGATTTTCTCACTCTGAGGTCATTACAGAACCAGAAGATATGGAAAGCAAGATCCATGATGTAATTACTTCCCCAAACATCAGCACCCCACCCATTCACCTTTCCTAACCCAGCGGCAGAACAAGCCCAGAGGGCAAGGGACCCCTGTGACATTGCACCACATTGCACCACACACACCCCTCCACTTGGGTGCTGTGCTGGGGACCATCAAGCAGGAGCTGGGTAAGGACTTGGCCCTCACAGCCCCTGACCTACTCCTGCTGGGAGCCTCCATTCACTCCTTCCACCTCTCCTGCCCACAGTTCTTCATCCCTTTCTTCACAAGCCCTATCTGGAACATTCCGTGGAAATATCCTTAGCATGGATCCTGGGGCAGGCCTGGGCTGCCCTTGGGAATTCAAACAGAGAAAATTCAACATTTGCCCTTGAGCTTAAATGAGTGAAAGTGAGGCACAAGAGCCAACACTCCAGAAATTATCCAGGAAATGCAATTGTCAGAGTATAGCAAGAAGAACCAACATGGAATTGGGAGGCAAGGAAGGACTGTGGGGACTCACATTTGAGGTTTAACAGGGAAGGGTAGGAGGATGTGAGCCAGAGGAAGTGTGTGGTGAGGGCATTGGTTTTGATAAACAGGAAATGAGATAGAAGGATGGAGAGGACATTTTCTCTTTCTTTCCTAGCTGCCATGTAGTGAGCAGTTTCCTCCACCACACCCCCCACCACAGGCCCAAAAGCAATGGAGCTAACAGACCCCAGACTGAAATCTCTCTCTGCAAAGAATCCTTTCCACTTAGTCATTTGTTTGTGTGAGGTAGTTGGTCATAGTGACAGAAAGCTTACCATCAGTAACAACAGTAAGCCAGACCCCAATGGCTCACACCTGTAATCCTAGCTATTGAAGAAGCTGAGATCTGAGGATCACCACCAGAAATCTAGAAGTGGTGCTGTGGACAATTTTGGATAGTTAATGTTCATTAGCAGTATGTGTATTCTTTTAAATTAATATAGTAAAAACATAGAGACATTTTAAATCCAAGGTGCTTTGGCTCAAACTGATAGTAACCCTTATCAAAAAAGCCATCTTTTAAAAGCCAACTTCCTCTACCTTTTTTTTTTGTCATGGGGATGTACAGAGGGGTTACAATTAAATAAGTAAGGTAATAAGTACATTTCTTGTCAATCTTGTTACCCCTTCCCTCATTTTTCTCCTACTTTACTTCCTCCCACTCCTTTTCCAATATATTATCTTGGTATATTGATGTTGCATTGATTCTCTTATCCTTTGTCTCATCATTCTGTGGTTTTCCTTCCCTTCCCTAACTCAAATAAATGTATATACAATACCAGAGTACCCAATCAACTACGATGACAACAGGAGATATACCATAGGGGAAAGAACATACAAAAGAAAAAAATTACATAGTACATTAAAAACAATAACAAAGAAAAACCTCGTATGTCCATGTCTTGGAGTTCATTTCACTTAGTGTCATCCTAGATAGAAAAATCGATTTTTTAAATTTTCTTCCATCTTTTTGAAATGTTTAGATCTGTTGTGTCCTCATCACACATCACCCCAAACATGTCCCCAAACAATAAACACATATACTCTGTGTAGAATCTCTGCCAGTTTTATTGAGTGTGTTCTTAACTGGTTTTCAGGACTTGGATTCTCATTTCTCTTGAAGATATAGATACAGATTTATGAAACATGTAATAATAGAATTTATATGACTATACATACATATACATATGTTTGTATATGTACATATATACATGCACTGGAATGTACTGGGATATATAGATAGGTTTTCAGTTGGTGAACACATGAAATTTCCAATCATTTCATTGATGGCTTTGTAATCACTAAACTGCATTAAGTCATCTTCACAACATATTCCTTCTTCTCACTGCCAATGTCATTCAGCACTCCAACTACTTGCAATCTGATTGGTATCCAATATCCAGTTCCCAATATTCATCTTAGAACCACTCCAAGCTGGGTATGGGCCTCTCACACTTGTAGACAGGACCCCACAAAATGGGAAACATGAGAAGGGAATCGTCTTGCTGGTTCACATTTCTAACCTTAGCTATTCAGCAAGGTTAAGATCTAGAGGATCATGGTTCAAAGCCAAAATGTCCTCCAGACTCCAGCTCCAGCTCCAGGTAACATTCCAATCTTTGTCACCATTATGAACACACACTCACAAGAATAATTCATTCTGAATTTCCTGGAATAAATAATTTTTCATCATAGGACAATTTTATTACTAATTTCCATTTTCAGCAACTGGGTACAGAAGCACTGGTGTACTGGACTGTACAGCACACGGAAGCTCGCCCCTAAGTGTCCAGTACAGAAGGGAGGGGTCTCCCCTCTACTCTCATGGGCCTGAAATCTGGGTCAAGCCCAACAGTGTGACTCTGCTGAATTACTTAAACCCTTTAAGTTTTAGTTTGCATTGGTACATAGATGTATAAATGTCTCAGGCATGATATTTCTACTTAACTGACAGGCTGAAATAGATAGGCCTGCGAAAACATTTCAATGCTCCATACCAAAACAGCACAACTGTTCATCTCTCCATTCTTCAAAATATGGTAAATATATTCTAAGCCACTAATAAATAAGAGCTATGGGGCAAAGGACCTTTTGTTTTTCCAGAGCAGACAGGTAAAGGTGTGGCCAGTGCTTCTGTGTAAACTAAACCAACAATTTCTGCACTCATATTCTCTCACACTTTCTGACTCCCGTTCCACAGCACAGCCTTTTCTACAGGCACTACTTAGTCATGTCTTCTCCAACCCTCACTTCCTCGGTTCTGCTCTCTTCAATCCTTGCAATCCAGTTTCTTCCTCAACATTCTTCCTACAATGAAGGTGAAGGGTAGGGGACCCAGGGCTCACTTCCCTGTCCCATTCCCCCTGTGGCTCCTCCTGGGTCTCACCACCACTGGCCATTCTCTCTCCACGCTCCCTCCACCTCCACCTCTTCTACCACTCCTCCTCCTCATTCTCCTCCTGCTCCTCCTCCCCCTCCTCGTCCTCTTCCCCCTTTGTTTCCCCCCTTCTCCTCCTCCTCTTCTGTCTCATCCTCCTCCCTTGTCCTCCTTCTCCTCCTATTCCTTTCTCCCCCTCAGAAAGTTGCCTTCAATTCCCATGGGTGACTTCCCTTTGATCTTCTTCCAGCCCCAGGAGACAATCTTTTACACTCCTGTTTGGTGGAAGTAGTTTGGATTTCATACAAGTTGGATCAGAAATTATTGAAGAAATCTCAACTACTAAGGGATTTGTCCTGGACATAATGAGGAAGCTACCCCCCTCTTTCCCCCACCCATAGTAGCTCAGCACCCAAGGTGTGCACTTACGTTGAAGGTCCCTGGTCAAAGCCACAGGAGGGCTCAGCACCATCAGCAGCACCAACAGAACTGCCATGTGGAAGCCTCCAGGGAGCCATGGGCACAGCATGCTGGAGATCAGCATGAACCCTCTCTACCCAGATCCCAAGTAATCACCAAGGTACTCATTGCTTTGATGCTGGATTGGCCAAGCTCAATGTGGACAAACCAATCAGCACTAGAGATGAAAAGCATCACCCGTTGCTGGGTAAAGGGTCAATATCAAGGTACTCTTCTGAAATGTGGCCATTTCTTTCTTTCAATAAGTTTTGTATTGAATATTTTAACTCTTTAACCCACACATATGTGAATAGTTTTATTTGGGTCACTGTCCTGGTCTGGTTGGGTGCTAGTCAGTGAGTGATATGTTCACAAGGTCGAGCCTTGTAGGGAGCTCATTCAGTCACCTCTCACTTAAAGACAGATGTTTGTACAATCACTCCATCCTCAAGCTCCAAGAGCTTATGGACACCTTTGGCAAAGCAGCAGAGTACAAAATTAGCCCACAAAATCAGTAGCCTTTCTGTACAGTAACAACACACAAGCAGAGAGGGAAATCAGTCAAACAACTCCATTTGAAATAGCCTCAGAATAAAATATCTACGAATAAACCATCCAAAGAAGCAAAGACCTTTATAGAGAAAATGATTTAAAAATATGAACATATCAAAGATATCATCAGAAAATGAAGACACCTTGCATCTTCGTGGATAGCTAGAATTAATATTGGCAGCATAGTCATTCTCCAACAAGATCTACAAATAGGATGCAATCCCCACACAATCCCAGGGAATTTCTCTGTCGAGATAGAGAAAACAATCCAAAAATTCATATGGAACAACCAGACTCCCCAAATAGCCATATTATTCTAGGCCAAAAAATCAAAAAGTGATGCTGTGTGTGTTGGGGACCGCTCATCTCCCTAAGCAAGGCTGAAGGCACCCGTGGCTACTGAGAAGTCACCATGCCAGGGATGCCTAAGTGGCAAGGGTCATTTGGGCAGAGGCAAAGTGACCACGCACTGGAGATCACTGGGTCTGAGCCCTATCCCTGTTCCCAAACCAGGCAAAGAAGACAGCGGGTTTACTCAAGGATGTTAGCTTAAAAGCTTGTTTATCTCACACCTACTTTTCTACCAGAATGGTCCCACTTCTTTCTGTTAGAGAAGGCACTTACTCATCATCACTAGTTATATATCAAGTTGACTGCCTTTCCTTCTAGTTCATGCTGGATAGTAAAATCCTCTTAGGAGATGAGTGAGGGGCTTTTGTCCTCTGAGAGAGTGCCTCCTGGCTTCCCTGCTTTGATTCCACCCATTCTCTTTCAGTCTTTCTTTCTTTCTCATACTGGGCAGTCGCACTTCTAGGAACCTGATTACCTGGCTGCACTGGATGCCACAGATTCACCCCCGAACAGACATCACCAGCAGGGAAGGCCTGCTTCCAGCAGAAAGACTACCAGTGAAGAATCATAAAACTGCAACGTGCAGAAACTACAGCCAGCAGAGGATACCTTGCTCTGGAAAGAGTCACAACCATGAGTGGGCAAGGAAGAGGTGAGAGCACGTGGGTAACAAGTGGGCAGAACGACTCTCATGAACCTTAATGTTCTATCCGCCTTGGTAAGTAGATGCAGACACAGTTCAGGGATTTCTGAAGCTTGATTAGAGACATCGTTAGAGGCTGTGCTTAACTATAATCCCTTGTCTAAATACAAGCATTATAGATCCTGAGTGCCAGGATGGGCCTTTGAAGAGTTAAACAGAAACACAGCACTCAGGAGCAATGTTCCCTGTTTCTGTGTTTTCTTTTTGGGGTCTAGTCAATCATGCCTTAACATGATTCAGAAATCATAAGGAAAAACCAACGCCTTCAGTGCCTCATAAAACAAACTCATTCCTTGAATTGAAGGACAGAAAAAAAAAACAATTATGAAGGGAAAATAAAAAAAATATATTAAAGAGGAGAATATTTTAAAAGGGTTAATTTCTCTGTAATATAATTTGGCCTCAATGTAAATTGACATGTAAAAGGCTAAAACACTGTGGTATAAAAATAGATCACCCCTTAAAATGGGATAATGTTTTTAAAGAGGGATTTTATTAAAGACTATTAAATTAACACCTCACAAATTCTAAGCTCTTTGTTAGTCTAAATGACCCTCTAGAAAATTCATAAAGGAATCTGGGAATGGTGCCTCCTTCAGGAATTCAGTCTGGACACCCTCCTCCACCCCATCCTCCCATTCCATTCTCTTTATACACCACTAAGACTAAAGGCATCCAGGGAGTATTCAGTGTCAAGCTGTGGACTGAAATGAAGCCTTGCCAAGAAACTTGTTCTGGACGTATTGTATTCTTGGCTACCTAGGTGTGCTTATGAGTGGAGATTCTTTTTGTTGTTGACAAAAGGTTTCTGTTTTTTCGTCATTGGTTTTTCTACCACTGGCCACATGATTCTATCATACATTGGGCAAAAATATGTCATTGGCCATTAGAATCCCCCAAAACTTACAATCAGCATTCTTTTCTTTTCTTTTCTTTTGTTGTTTACCTGGGGCTTGCGCTCGGTGCCTGGGTACTGTCCCTGAGCTTCTTTTGTTCAAGGCTAGCACTCTACCACTTGAGCCATTCTGCTTAAGTGGTAGTGAGAAATGAAAGGCAGGGCTTGATGCATGCTAAGCACACTCTCTACCATTAATCCATATTCCCAGCCTCCCCTGCCATCATATTTAAACACAGTCCTGTGTGCATTTTAAAACTTTTTGTCCATAAGTGTGCATGTGTTCAAAAGAATTGTGTATCTTAATACACAAAACCTTCATCACTGGAATCAGGAGTTATTTCGCTGAACAAAACAAAAGCAAAAGAAGGCAGCTTTAAACTCAGACTGCAAGGAGGTCTTAAGATTTTGGTCTTAAGGAAAGCCTCAAATGATTATTACAAATATGAATACCTTCAATAAATAAAGAAGAGTTTTAAACTTATTTTTTTCATAAATAAAAAATGTCTTTGTAAACTATGCTAATGGAGTTCACAGATTTTGTAAAAGTTATTTCCAAATCAACTTACAGGAAGAAAATCAGGAAGAAAAAGGGAAGCATACAGAAAATGAGAAGTTAAGCATTACTAAAGAATTGGAGGGCTGGGAAGGTGGCTCACTGTTAGAGAGCTTGCCTTGGATGCATGAGGCCCTGATTGCAATTCTTCAGCACCACATAAGCAGAAAAAAAAAAGCCGGAAGTGGTGCTGTGGCTCAAGTGGTAGAGCGCTAGCCTTGAGGTGAAGAGCTCAGGGACAGCGCCCAGGCCCAGAGTTCAGGCCCAGGACTGGACACCCCCCACCCCACCGCCAAAAAAAAAAAAAAAGAATTTGAAAGGGAATTAGGAAACAAAAAGTGGTTTCATATAGAAAAGAGAGGATTTGAAGAGTGAGAATTGTCTTAAATGTTTGTTCCAAATTGGAAAAAGGAGATATTAAGACAAATCCAGACTAATCACTAAAGTAGCAGATGGTGTGAGTATGTATTGAGTTTTATAAGATAAAGCTTATAAAACATGAGTACAATTGGTATGTCATTAAGTTGGCTGTGACTTGAAAACTGATCTGAGGAATTTTCCAAAGGACAAAATCAATCCATGAATATAAAACTAAATAGAAACTAGCCTAAAGTTCGTTGAACTATCTGTTTATGTCAAGGTTCTGTTTATGGTCACATTTTCACTGATTAAATAAAATTAAAATGCTAAGAATTATTGCTGTCTAATATATTCTTATCCAGTTCACAAGCCACGTTGGATACTAAACTAAAATGGACACCAAACAGGTTATTTCTAAATTAATAATACCACACTGAGCAGGCTTGTGTCTGTGCATTCCTTACTGTAATATAAAAAAGGCGGGCTGGGAAGTTGGCTCAGTGGTAGAGTGCTTGCCTCACATGCATGAGGCCCTGGGTTGGATTCCTCAGCACCACATAAGCAGAAAAAAAAAAAGCCGGAAGTGGCACTGTGGCTCAAGTGGTAGAGCGCTAGCCTTGAGCTGAAGAGCTGAGGGACAGCGCCCAGGCCCAGAGTTCAGGCCCCATGACCGGACACCCCCCAAAAAATAAATAAATAAAATAAAAAAATAAAAAATAAAAAAAGGCTTAGTGACATCACACTACTGTATACAATAAAAAATAACTACATTGTTCAATCAGTCGCTTTTTCACACTTCCACCATGACTACTCTTAAGTCTTTCGTCCTGACAGATTTTACTCTTTGCAGCAGTTACAGCCAGGCCCACAGAATGATAAATAAATCAAGTATTAATTAGTCAAGCAGAGCTTTTATTCCTAATAACTTCTAGGTAATAACTAGTTTTTATTGATCTCTTTGTTGCTTCAATTTAAAGTAAACAGGTCTTACTGGCACACTTTTTTTTTTTTTTTTTTTTTTTTGGTCGGTCGTGGGGCTTGAACTCTGGGCCTGGGCGCTGTCCCTCAGCTCTTCAGCTCAAGGCGAGCGCTCTACCACTTGAGCTACAGCGCCACTTCCGGTTTTCTGGTGGTTTATTGGAGATAGGAGTCTCACGGTCCCTCCTGCCCGGGCTGGCTTTGAACCACGATCCTCAGATCTCAGCCTCCTGAGTAGCTAGGATTACAGGCGTGAGCCACCAGCGCCCGGCCTGGCACACTTTTTGTCAGTTGTGAGGCTTGAACTCTGGGCCTGGGCACTGTCCCTCAGCTCTTCACCTCAAGGCTAGTGACCTACCATTTGAGCCACAGCATCACCTCCTGTTTCTGGTGGGCTATTGGAGATAAGAGTCTCATAGACTTTTCTGCCCAGACTGGCTTTGAATCATGATACTCAGATCTCAGCCTCCTGAGTAGCTAGGATTGCAGGCGTGAGCCACAGGCACCAGACTCTCCTAAACTTCTTAAACAAAACTTTCTCATTTGACTATTTTACTTGCAATAATCAAGGAGTCAGCCCTGCGGAACGACATTATGGCTCTTGTTCCTCCAGCACAGATCCTGCAGTGTACTGAAAAGCACCTGAAGAAGGTAAATGGAGGTCGCCAGACCCATGAATAACTTGGGGTAGAGGATGGGCTTGTGTCTTAGCAGAATCTGCAGCAGCTCCTTTCTGGGAGGTGTGTCAAGCCTAGCTATGGACAGGGAAGATCAACATGCCTAAGACCCTTACAACATGACTCTGAGTCCAAATGGATCGTGAGCCCTACAGCCCTGGAGACACCCCAACCAGCAAAGCAAAACCAGTCACTTTGGACAAGTGAAGAAGGTACTTCACAAAGTGGAGAGACTTCATTGCATCAAGCTAACCTGCCTACAGGTCCATCAACCTGCTGGGAGCACCCTTTGCCGACCTTTGCCTTACAGTACCAGGGGCTCAAGGAGAACAGGTATTGAGCCACAGTTCCTACCCCTCCCCTGCTGAGGGCTACTGGAGCCAAGTTATAGAAACAGCCCAGATGCCCTACAATAGAGGAATGGAAGGAAACAATGTGGTACCTGATGGGAATCTGCATTGCTCTCAGGAATCAATATTGCTCCCCTGGCTTGGCCCACTGACTCACCTCCCAACCTCCCACCCCAGGGGACCTTCCCACAAGTCTCCAGCCCAGTCTCCAGCTCAGAATCTTAATGTAACTATGAAATTCCACTCCCCCACCCTTTCAGGTGGTAGGCACCTGAGAGATGGGGTAGGAGACTTGCTCAAACAATAGATTCCCAAAGCCAGACTTGCATTATATACTCATGAAACTCCTTGAACCCTCCAGCTTCCTGTGACCTGCCCCCCCCACACCTCTCCACCCCTTACCCATTATGCCTCCTGTCTCCTGCCTCTCCGCAGGTCACCGTATTGTCCCTCTACAACTCTCTATGAAAGTTGATCTGGTCTGTAAAGTTCACTTTCTGCTCTTTCCTTATGCTCATATCCTCAGGATTCTGTTTCCTAACAGTACTTATACACAATGGATTTTACATACACATTAGAAAGAATAGTAGTATGTGGTCTGTAGGGAAAGGGATGGCACTAGAACATGTGAGGTGGGGTAAGCAAGCTCAGAGAAACAAACAGCACATGTGTTCTCTCATATGCAGAGCTAGTTCTAAAACACACCAGAACATAACAAATTCGATGTGTCTCACAATGAGACCAAAGGAGGTTGCCCTTAAGAGAGGAAAACGAATACACAATGCGTATATACAGCTGGTTTATACAAAATAATATTTATTGAAATGAACTCCAGGTGATGGAAACAAGAGGTTTATTCTTTTTGCTGTTTTTGGTTTTTTTTCTTTGATCATGTTTGTTCATTTCTCTGCTTTTGTATTGTAAATGGAGACACAGAGGTGGAGGGACAAAGGGTAAACAATTGCAGAAATGGTAGCCACTGGACTCTATGTTGAAAATGAACTTTACAATCTGTGAGTGGGGATGGGACGGTAAAACAGAAAGAGAGAAATGCACTCTTTGCCTAACTGATGTAACTGTACCCTTCTGTACATCATCTTTCTAATGACAATCTAAAATATTTTTTAAATAAGACCTAAAGAAACATTAACAGCCTCCATGCCTCTCCGGACCTTCTCTCAGACATGTACATTGGATCATTAGAAAGTGCTAATGTGTCACTATTTTGGATTACCAAAATGGAGTTGCATGAAATACATCCTCTACAACTTGAATTCTTTCTTGTGGCTTCCACAGAGATTATGCAGAAGAAAAATCACAGTATAACAAGAATCAAAATGAAGCCAGGCACAAGTGTCTCACACCTGTAAACCTAGCTACTCAGGAAGCTGAGATCTGAGGATTGTGGTGCAAAGCCAGCCTGGGCAGGAAAAATCTGTGAGACCCTTATCTCCAATACACCACTCAGAAAACCAGAAGTGACCCTGTGGCTCAAGTGGTAGAGCACTTGCCTTGAGCTGAAGAACTCAGGGACAGTGCCCAGGTCCAGTGTTCAAGCCTCATGACTTACCAAAAAAAAATATCATAATGGATTTGAAATGTGCAGTATACTGTCCTAAGTTTTCTTAATATGTCTTAACTACTTCAAGGCACCCAGGAACAGCTCACTGATTCTCCTTTTCCATAGGCCCATTCAAGTATTAAGGGTTTCTACCTCAGCTGCAGGATGCTTTCCAGAGGAGCAAGCAGGAGCTCTAACCCTGCCCTCCATCAGAGCTCCTGCCCCACAGGGACACAGACTTCATACACATTGGAACTATGGAGGAAAGAGAAGATGCTGGAAGACTTCTCTTGGCATGATCTCACATGTGACAGAGACAGCATCATCAGATTCTGTGGAGCATGGAACACAGAATCTGTAGGAGAGGCAGACCTTTCTAACTCCCATTGAAAGCACGGCATGAACCAGGGTAGGGCAATGTGGGGAAATATTTGATCATCATTGCTTCTAAGTCCTGTCAGGCCTTCAGGGAAAGGAATGTCATGCAACATTGGGCAGCTGTCACCGGAGGAGACGTAGAAACAAATAGTCTCCTTGGAGGCATCATATGCAGAGCTCACAGAAAGGGAAAACGTGGAGGTTCTCTTTGGTTTGGGAAGTTGCTGTATGGACATTATTTGGGAGACAGAGGATAACCATAGGTAGCCACCTGACAAAAAGCATGCCACATTTTAAAGGATGCTGCCTGGAAACAGTGGCCGGTTACCACCCTTCCTCCCACAATGCCACCTGGTTGGGCCTCATGTGTGCCGTGAGGTTGAGCGTCCTGGCCACACCAGGGGAGGACTCCACACCATCAGTGCTGTTCCAGCTAACATGCGTGCTCCACCAGGGAGGCAAAACACAGGCACATCCCGCTGGAAAATGGGAGACGATGAGCAGATTATTTTCATCCAGGGAGTGCTATGAACCTTCTCCATCCACACCAGAAATGATCAGAATCAAGGTATTCATTGGTTTCATGCTGGATTGAGTGATCTCAATGTGGAAAAAACAAATCTGCATGTCAGCAGTGGATGCCATCATCAGCTGCTGCGCAGAGTTTCTCTATGAAGGTCTTCTGAAACTCAGAACTTCCATTATTAAAAAGGATTGTTTCAATTTTTTATCTCTGAAGTCTGATCTAGTTACAAGTAGAACTCTTGACTTGAACCAGTATGGTGATTCATCTCTGTGCTAACCAGTGTGAGGCATTCATATGTTCCCTTCGCATGTAACTTGAGGAAAGAACCATTTGGAGAACTCCATGTATGGAGGTGTTAAGGAATGAAAGAAATAGAGAGAAAATGACTCCAAATCAGGACAAGTTTAATCTTACCTTGACTGGGTTTTGTAGAAGGGAATTATCAGGTAACATCTCACAGTAGATTTTTTTTATTTATATAGTTGATTATTATTAATGCATTTTATTCATGCTTATTTTTCTTTACTTTATGAATTATTATCTTAAAATAGTTGTATAAGAGTTATTTCTTGGGGCTGGGAGGGTGGCTCAGTGGTAGAGCGCATGCCTTGCATACCAGAGGCCCTGGGTTTGATTCCTCAGCACCACATAAGCAAAAAGAAAAAGCCGGAAGTGGCACTGTGGCTCAAGTGGTAGAGCGCTAGCCTTGAGCTGAAGAGCTGAGGGACAGCGCCCAGGCCCAGAGTTCAGGCCCCATGACCAGACCCCAAAAAATAAAAAAGAGTTATTTCTTATTTTTTTATGGGAGATTCAATGCAACATGTCAGTTGTTTGTACAATGCATCTTGACCAATGTCCCCTTTTCATTGTTTTACCCCATTTCTCCTAATCCTATCTACCCCCTCAATTTACCTGAGCCTATTTTCACATATGTACACTGGAGATTATGAGGGCATTCACTCACTTTCCTCTTCTTAATATTTAGGGATATGGCTGATAAACTAAAGGAAGTCCAGAGGCTCCATTTAATAGACTAAGAGGCTTCCAGGTTTATCTGCTGCTTTCACTGCTGTCAGTGGCCCCTGAATGCATGTCGATAGACACCGGGATGATGGGAGGCCATCCACATGGCATGAAGGTCTGAAGAGAATCTGTGCACTTACCTTAGCAACAAGGAAAGACCACCCTCCATACAAACTGTACAGGGACTCAGCGACCATATAGGGTACTCAGAATCAGCCTGAGATACATCTCCCTCTTACATTTATTGAAACAAGGTTTCAATCCCTTTATCCTGCTTTCAGTTTTCATTCTCTCATTCCATTGAGGATAGATATATCCCTTCCTTATCCCATTTTGCCTGCTCTATCCTAAGGAATTAGCTGGTATGTGCTTGATTCCACCGTGTCTACCTGAGTGCCACCATTACACTGAACAGAAAAGACACCAGATAAAAACAGAAGCACAAACTTAACCCTTAAAATAGCTCTCCATATTTTTTACTTTTTTTAATTTAATAGAAGATATACTACTAATGACCATTAACTATCCAAAGTAGAAATCAAAATTTAGAATAACAAATGTGTTATATGTATCATGTTGATCATTCACTTTAAAATAAAGGACAGGGTTCTTACACACACACAAAACTATACTCTTTCTTCTGAATTGAACTGCAGAAAAAGTGATCATCATACAGAGATCCACAGTTTAAGAAGAAGTGAAAATGATTAGATAGATATTGTAATAAAGAGGAAATTAAAAACATATCAAATAAGAATCTGTTTCTGGTTCAGAATAACTTTGATATGTCTGAATTTCTTTCTTCTCATAATATCAGAAAATAAATACAACACCATATTTTTTTTCTTTTGGGAAAAACAAGAAACTGTAAGAAAAATCTGTGGGAAAAAATTTTAGCTCCATGTTTATTTGAGGGAAACATAAAATGAAGTATTGTGACACAGGCCAGATTGGATTGAATGGGGGCAGAGAGGGGGGCAGAAGGTTTGAATGCAAAAGGGCCAAGAGAGAGTGCAGAGCAGACCTTGCAGTCTGCACTGGGCTTCCAGCTCAGGGACAGGGACTGGGGAGCCATCAGGGAGGACAGGATCTGCTGGGCACTGAGCAGGGATGAAGCCAGGTCCTGAGAAAGCATTACTTCTCTCTGAAGAATTAGAGCCAAGCTGGAGTGATGTCATGAGGAGAGGGAGGGGCAGAGGTCCTGCCTTCCCAGCTGTCCACCTTCACTTCAGCTCAGGAGTCCTGCAGGAGGCAGAGGACAGTAAGTGTGCAGACCTAACTCAGAAAATGGCTGCTTTCCCACCATAAGTGCTTCTCATTATAGCATGTGGGAAGGAGGAGGGAAGACTTTCTCCCGACTCTCAGCCAATGGTATTTTACAGCATAGTTGGGTTTTGTCTTTCATTGTTGGTTTGCTTGCGTCACTTGTGAATCTTGAACACAGGGCACTGTCCCTTGGCTTTTTCTGCTCAACTCGGCAATTCTAAGACTTGTGCCACAACTCCACTTCTGGCATCTTGGTAGTTAATTGGACTTAAGAATCACATGGGCTTTCCTGCTCTGACCAGGTTTGAATCAGGATCCTCAGTTCTCAGCCTCCTGAGTAGCTGGGATTATAGGCATGAGCTAGCATCGCTGGCTCTAGCACAGTTGTGGAGATAAGGTGCAGTTCAGTGTACAGCACTTGTGTAACATGCACATGTATAGCATGAAACAGGCCCCCCTCAGGAGCAATGTCAGTAGCACAAGAGCACAAAGGAAACAAATACTAAAGAGAACAAGATTTAGTTCACACTTCTGCTTCATCAAAACTTTGATTCCAGTTCTATGCCAGTACTTCTGCCTTGTGTCATTTGTTGTAGGATTAGAGAAGGTTACCTGTTGGCTGAAGTCCAGAGTGTCCTGCAATGGAGACAAAAGAACAGACACTGAACTCTACAGAAGCCATTCCACCTGCAAACACAGCATCCAGGACTCACATCTACCCCCTGAGACTTCTCTAACACCACTGAGGCAGGAGAGATGGGGGACTGGGATAGAAGAGACAGGGAAAGTCTCTTCTTTTTAATAAATAGAAAAAGGGCCAGACTCAGAAGTTCTAACCAGGAAGCAACTCAAAAAGCAGTGAAACTTCCATCCACTCAAATGTTAAAGCTAGAAGACCTGAAAGGGGCTGCCAAAGCCTTCTCTGTTTAAATGGTTTTGTAAAAATGTAGCGAGGAAATACCTCTGCAAATGCACATACACAAGAGGAAAGGCTTGTCTGGAACAGAGCAAGTCCTAAAGCTCCTAGGATTGTTGCCCTGTTTCAGGTAGGACCAGGGGCATCTCTCTATGTTAGAATAATAAGCATCATACATATGAGCCACTGAGAACCTCTGCTTGCGTGGAGGCTGCCAGATGACATGGCCACACCTATTCTCTCAGCTCCCAATAGGAAGACAGCAGGGAACTGCTGCCATTTTGAACCTTTAAGTGCCACTTCCTGCATATGAGGAGCTGGAAATGTTTTCCTAGCATTCTGTCTCTCTCTATTTTAAGCTTGTTCTACTAAAATTAATCCTTGATAAACACTTTCAGCTCATGAGTCTCTCTCCTTTTCAGGAGACACCATGGCATGCTTTCAATGAAGCTTAGGGACACCCTCATGCGTTCTCTGGTGAGAGTTGCAGAACTTCCTTAGCATTTCAGGTCATGTGAGAAGAGGAAACTTCCCACAGGTCCCTTGCTGTCCTCAGAATTAATCTCAGTGATAACACATTTTTTCTTAAAAAAAAAAATACCTGTGGACTGTGATGCTCAGCCACTAGAAGGTCTAAGGACTCAGGGTCAGCTTGCCATTAAGTCCCCACCTGTATCCCTACCTATTTACAAAAATCTGTTAAGTTTGTATTTCCCCAGTGCTGTATTGCTTTCCCCCTCTGACATACAAACTCCTACCCCAGTTGCAACAAGCTCATTACTCCTCCTTCTTGGAATATGACTCTCCCCCCAATTCCTGTACCTCATCTAACACCTTCTCAACACCTTCTTCTTGGAACTGATTCTACCCCCTGAATTCCCATGGTCCATGTAATGTGACCCATGTGAATGTCCTCTAAGTTTAGTTTAAATTCCACCCAACCTGTGCACTGCTGCTCCCTCCATTCCTGCTTGGAGAGCCCAGCAGGTCTGTCACCCAGGACATCCTTTAGCCCATACTGGTGGCTCACCTCTCCCTTCTGACAGAGGTTCCTTACCTTTTGAGTTCCTGTGGTAGATGAACAGCCCTGCACCCAGGAAGAGCAGCCCCAGCACAAAGCCCCCAACTCCACTCATCATCTTGCCCTGCGCAGATCCAGATTGGGGCTCTGAAAGGAGACGCCAGGATTAGTTACTTGTGTACAAAATCAGAAATTCTCTCATGAGACCCCAAGAGTCAGACTCTTGAGCAGATAAAAGCCTGCCCCAGATGAATGAGATTTAGCCATTCCTGGAAACAGGAGAATTAAAAGTCACCCTGAGCCAGGAGCCAGTAGCTCATGCCCATAATCCTAGACACTCAGGAGGCTGAGATCTGAGGATGGTGGTTAGAAGTTAACCTGGGCAGAAGAATGTCTGTGAGGCTTTATCTGCTATTGAGCAGCCAAAAGCCAGAAGTGGAGCTGTGGTTCAGATGGTAGAGTGAGTTTGAAGGAATGGAGTGCTAGCCTTGAGAAGAGAAGATAAGGGAAAGCACAAGGCGCTAAGTTCAAGCCCTAGTACTGGCATGATCACACACACATGCTCATCAACCTTAGTGACTGAAAGGTTCATACACTGGCTTCATGTAATTGTCACAGGGCTGAAGTGCCACCAGGTCTCTGAAAACTGTGGAACTCAGTCATGTTACAGAGCTGGTAAAGGATGACAGAGCTAATGGCAGACAGAGCTGACACTGGACGACCTCATGTCAGGAAGGACCCTGCATGGCTACTCTTCTCAGATCACAGTGAACAACCCAGACAGTAGCACTCACACATGAGCTCAGCCCTGAGGCTGAGGCTGGGCCAGGACTGAGGAGGTAACTAGGACCTGTGGTGTCACAGGGCTTTCAGAACAATGTCTTGATTGACACACTCATGTCCCCATGGCTCATGGGTGTTTCTAGAGACATCTCAGCCTCCCTGCCCCCAGTGACCTATGCTGAGGGGGAGAGCATGGAATGGGTGAGAATCAGTGTGGGGAGAGAATGCTGCAGCTGTGGTGTAGGGAGAGGAGCCCTGCACCCCGCAGGCAGCCAGGTCTGCATCTGGCCTGAGGACTTTATACAGTCACCAACATGCTCACTCACTCCACTCCACGGTGACAGGACCGTCCAGGCTGCGGTGCTCCACGTGGCAGGTGTAGACGTCCCCCTGTTGGGGGGTCATCTCCAGCATTACCATGATCTGGAAGGTCCAGTCTCCATTGAAGACCAGGCCTGTGGACACCACCCCAGCCTCCTCCTCCTGGCCATTGCGGAACCATCTGACTTCAATGTTGCCTGGGTAGAATCCATGCACAGCGCACACCAGGAGGTTGTGGTGCTGCAGGGGTTCAGTCTTTGTGGGGTACACGGTCACCACAGGCTTCACTGGGGAAGAAAAGGCAGAATAAGTCAGAAAGCTGCAGAATCCTCCTTGATTTGCTGCCTTCCTGTGTTTGTCCAACATTCCTAAGTTCCAGTCCCGGCTGCTGATCCAAGTTCTAACTGGTAGCACCATGGAAAAGCAGGCTACAGGACTTGCAGATGGTAGGATAAATGGATAAAACTTGCCTGACAATGAAATGGAGGCACAAAAGAATGAGGGATAAGAAAACAACGAATGAAGAATTAAAGATGGGTTCTTCATCTTTGCTCCATGACCTTACAGCAACCAGAAAGGAGAGTCATAACCATGTGTCTGTCTCAACGACTCCAGTTCTCTGGATTTATATCAAGGCCAGGCTGTGTGAGAAGGAAGGTGGTTGGATGGGCTTATGTTCTGTCTTCCTGTGGCAAGTCCATGACACAGGCTCTCTTTCTCTCTTTCTCATTTCTCTACTAATAATTCTTCCCCTCACCTTCACCATGTGCACACCTTGCTTGTCTTCTCTGGTCCAGCATAAATACTGAGGTCCCCTTAGCTGCCCTGAATTTCTGGTAACATATTTTTTGCAGTGGTCAGGTAGCCAGAGATTAAATATGTCTTTTTCTGGTTTGTATTCACTGAAGATTTCAAAATAATCAGCTGATAGGGATCAAGGAAATTCCCTTTTTCAATCAATGGTGGGTGCTGTGCCACTGGCCTATTATCCCAGCTAGGAGACTGGGTGCAATGGCGTGAGCCTGTCATTCCCGTGAAAGGAGGAGACTCCTGCAGAAGTGAGGTGAGATGGAGACATAAGGAGCCCGGCGATAATGTTGTTTCAAATAACTCTCATGAGCAGAGTCAGACGTTAACACCAGAGGAGGAAAAAGTAGTTCAACTTCCTGACCACTATACCTTCTGTTAGGTGCTGAATTCAAGAGTGGAGACCTGAGACCTGCTATCAGAATCTGTCCTTCCTATGAAGGTGCAAAACCCCGCCAGCTCCTTCAGTGGGTAGAGGTGGACAGTGGGAGGCAAATCTGGGAAAAAGAGGCCCTGCCTAAAGCTCAACGATTTCCCCTAGGTTTCAATAGGCTCCAAACTTCTCCATGTTTTACAACATAAGCAGCACTCGTCTTGGCTGTACTGAACCATGGTGTAATGGTCTGGAGTTGAGGAGCTCCACAACCTCGTGCAACCCACCAGGAAGAATGAAGGCCACTGCCATCTTGATTCTTGACCACCCTTTCCTACGTGGGAACCACGAATTGTGGATCTCTCATTTTCCATTTCTCTTTGCTTTGCCCTTCTTTTTTTAAAAAAATTTCTTTGTTGAGATTAAGTGATTATATAAATTTCACAATATTGTGGAATAGTGATACTTAGGTAAAGTAACAAACACATTTTAACCTTTGTTTTGTTTTGTTTTGTCAGTCGTGGGGCTTGAACTCTGAGCCTGGCACTATCCCCCATCTCTTCAGCTCAAGGCTACTGCTCTACCACTTGAGCCACAGTGCCACTTCTGGTTTTCTCATGGTTTATTGGAGATAAGAGTCCCACAGACTCCTTCCCAGGCTGGCTTTGAACCATGATCCTCAGATCTCAGCCTCCTGAGTAGCTAGGATTACAAACGTGAATCATTGGCACCAAGCCACAGTTTAACCTTCACAAGGTAAATTGTCATTACCATGGTCCATAGCACTCATGAACTCTACACATTTTGATGATACAACTATTTCTCCCAAATCAGGAGACATGTGCATTTCTTTCCTTTTGCTTAGTATGAGCCCTTCCCTCTTTCTCACTCCCCCCTCCCTTCGCTGCCCTTGAGTTGCTTAGTTCACGTTCATCCATGTGCAGCGAAGCTGATGGCCTCTGCTCTATGTTATCCTGTTTCCCTCTGACTCTGTGCCTCCTCCTGGCTTCCCTCAGATGTGCACATGTGTGTTCCATATGTGGGGCCAACAACATGGAGTCGTCTAAAAACAATGCCACAAAATAAGAAGAGCTCCTTTGTTGCTTGAGTAGTGTCTCCTTTGCCATATCTTGTCTCATTTTGAATTTAACATCCACGTATCAGGGAGACCATGTGCCTTTGTCTCTCTGAGCTGGGCTTACCTCACTCATCATGATTTTTTCTAGTTCCATCCATTTCCCTGCGAAGGCCACTATTTTGTTCTTTTTAATGGCTGTGTAATATTCCATTGTATATAGGTACCACAATTTATGGAAGCATTCATCTGTGGTGGGGCATCTGGGTTGTTTCCATGTCTTGGCTATTGTGAACAGTTGCTTAGCCCTTCTTATATTAAGAATAGTCCTTGCTGCAACTTTCCCCTTGTGGGACTGTTTTTGTGAAAGGCTCCTGAAGTGCCTTTCATGAGTGGATGTCAAGGACCTGTGGATTTTCCTGGGCAGGGGTGGGTTGGAGCCCTCACCTGTCATCTGATGACAGAAGGCCCACAGGCCAGCCTGGGCATAAAGTGGATCCTCACTTTAAATAATCAAGGAGGGGAGGTGGTGGAGACCTGGTTCCAGTGGTAGAGCACCTGACTTGAAGGCCTGAGGCCTGAGTTCCACCCTGAATTGTGCCAAAAAAAAGAAAAAGAAAGAAAGAAAGAAGGAAAGAAAGAAGGAAGGAAAGAAAGGAAGAAAGAAAGAAAGAGAAAAAAGAAAAAAGAAAAGGGGGGAGAGAGGGGAAGGATGGAGGGGGAGGGGAGTACAAACAGGGAGGGGAGAGGGAAGGGGGGAGGGAGGAAGGGGAAAAAGGATAGGGGGAGGGGGACAGAGGACAGGGAAGGGACAGGAGGGGGAGGGAGGGGAGCATGGAGGGAGGTGGAGTGGGGGGCAGGGAGGGAAGGATGGAGGTGAGGAGCTGGAAGCAGGGCAGGGAAGGGGAGGGGAGAGTGGGTAGTAGGACAGGGAGGGAGAGGAAGGGGGAGGGGGGAGCAGGGAGCCTGGAGCAGGGCCAGGAGGGGAAGGGTGTGAGGGAGGGGATGGGTAGGGGGGAAGGGGGCAGGGCGGGGTCGGAGGAGAGGGGGAGGGGAGGGAGGGAAGGAGGAGGAGGGGGGAATGGCAGGGGAGGGGAGGAGGAATGAGCAGGGGTGGGAGGAAACTGGGGAGGGCGGGGAGGGAGGGACGGGGAGGGGGAGGAGGAGGGGAGGGAGAATGAGCAAGGGTGGGAGGGGAGGGAGGGAAGGGGGAGGGGAAGGAGAGTGAGAAGGAGGGAGGGGGAGGGCAGCGGGGCGGGGCGGGCGTCTGGAAGTTACTCATTTCCATCATCTTCTGCTCTGTGTTTGGGTTCAGATCTGAGCGTTTTCTCAGGCTGGCATCAGACGCGGGCGACGCACAGGCACGTGCGCACACACGCGCAGGCGCACGCGCACCCGCACGCACGCGCCCCGCGCCCCGCCCTCCCCGCACGCACGCGCCCCGCGCCCCGCCCTCCCCTACGCACGCGCCCCGCGCCCCGCCCTCCCCGCACGCACGCGCCCCGCGCCCCGCCCTCCCCGCACGCACGCGCCCCGCTCACCTCGGCGCTGCAGGAGGAACCCTTCCGCGAACCCGTAGTTGTGTCTGCACACGGTGTCCACCTCCGCCCGCGCACGCTCCAGCTCGCCCTGCTGGCTGTTCCAGTACTTGGCGTCGGGCCGCCCCAGCTCATTCACCGCGCGGAACTCCCCGACCTCGCTGTCGAAGCGCACGTACTCCTCCCGGTTGTAGAAGTATCTCACCAGATAGCGCACCCGCTGCGTCCCGTTGAGGTAGTGACACTCGTATTTAGCTTGTTCCAGGAACCACGCTGCAGGGACAGGAGCGGTTACTGCAGGGGCCGCGATGACCTCTGACCCCAGGACTCGGGCTCTGAAGGATCAGCTCCCTCCAGGACCCCGCGACGATTGGACACAAGACGGAGGCCACAGTGACCCCCATGACGCCCCATTGCACCAGAGCCGCCTGTGTGCGGAGGGGGGGGGGGCGGGGCGGGGCGGGTCCCGCACACTGACACCTGACATCCCCAAGTCCACCAAGAACAGAGCAGGCGGCAGACCCGGGAAATTTCCACCCATTCCCCACAAAACGTGGGACAGTCCTCCCCCCTCTACCTTCTGTTCAGAATCTACAACCTCCCTTCCCCTCAGGGAGAGGATCAGAAGCTCGAGCTTTCCCTCCCAGGGTTCTTATTCTTGGCCCAGAGTAAAGCAGCCTTAGTTCTGCCATTCCAGCAAGGCCGAATGTCTCCTCTGGAGGGGGAGATGGGGGAGTGGGGGGATGGAAGAGAAACCTGAGAGAGACAGGATGGAGACAGCAAGAGGCACCTTTGGGAACAGAGTGTGAACAGACTGTGGAAAGTCCTGAGGCCTCTGGAGAGGCCTGCTGTTTGCAGAGAGGCCTGGGGAGAGTGGACAGGCCTGCAGAGAGGGAGGAAGGAAAGAAAGGGAAAAGCTTTCCCCTTTGGAGGTCTGGAGCTTTGGAGGTTTGCAGACTGACTAATAGGAGGTTTGTAGACTGAATAATGGGAGGTTTGCAGACTGACTAATAGGAGGTTTGCTGACCGACTAATAAAGGTGGAGGCTGTTCTTTGGAGGTTTGCAGGTGAAGGCTGCTCTTGGCTCTGGGTAGCTAGCCCATGACAAGGTAGTCACAGACCCCTTTCTACTGTAAATAAAATTCTTTTGTCACCTATAACCCTGCCTCTGAGGACTGGCTCACTCCCAGGTCAGTATAGTTGGAGGCCCCAGCAAGATAATCCATCTGCATGGCATGGGGCCATGGCCCCCAGGAAACCCCTCATAGGTGAGAGCCTCAGCCCTCAGGGCAGAGAGCCTCCCTCCAGCAGCTGTTTCCCAAGGACCAACATAGACAGGAGTCATTAGGAAACTCTGCATGGGGAAGTCTGGGCAGGCCTGCATCTGGAGAGACTCATTGGAAGGCTGGACACAGCACTACTTCACAAATCCGAGGCCGGGATGAGGTGTTGCCCAGCACCTCCTGGGACTTCCTCAAGAGGTCATCTGA
This sequence comes from Dipodomys merriami, assembly GCF_024711535.1. Taxonomy (NCBI): domain Eukaryota; kingdom Metazoa; phylum Chordata; class Mammalia; order Rodentia; family Heteromyidae; genus Dipodomys; species Dipodomys merriami. The sequence goes on along the minus strand of NW_027202937.1, from coordinate 10,745,816 downwards.
GGCTTCCTAGAGGTCATCTGGAACCTCCTTGGGAGGTCATCTGGGGCATGTGGGACATGTGGATTGAGTGTGTGTGACTATTTGTCTGTGTTTGGTTTTTGTGTATCCTGTATATACCTCTACTTACTCCTTTTTTCCAGGCTGGCAAAACAATGTCCTAAGGTCCTTGTAACTGAAAAATCTTCTGCCCCAGTGTTACAGGCCCCAGAGGAAGACCCCCTGGTGCACTCTCCCTCCTGCTCTGTGCCATTAGCACCTCTGATGTGAAGTCCCCACCCCCAGGCCAGAAGTGGTTCCTCTTTCCAGCCTGAGGTAGTAAAGGTGGTGCAGTCCCCTTACCACCCCTGAGACAGGAGCATGGGGGAGACTGTGGGCAGGCCCTGTTTCTAGGGTATGTTCCCTTTACAACTAGTGACCTGTATAACTGGAAACAACAAAACAGTGTTTGTCACACACCAGCCCACCTGCAATGATTGCCAGCAACTTTTACAGGTGCTGTTCACTTTGGAGGAAAGGGAGCAAATCCTGCACAGTGCCATGAAGGCAGCCCTTGGACCACATGGTTTCCCACTGATGACCCAGTGCGTTTGGAGCCAGTCTTTCCCCAGACTCATCAAGCTGGGAATCCAACAGCGATCGAGGTAAGGAGGCGTTTACTAATTATTGCCAGATCTGTTGGCAGGGATACTGGCAGCAGCTAGGAAGCCAACTAATTTATCTCAGGTGAGTGAGACAATACAGCTCCCAGAGATTCCCTCACTGCTGTTCTGGAATGTCTCTTGGCGGCCTATAGGACTTGTATGCCTACAGGTCCTGAGGTCCCAGAGAAGCAGAGAGTCCTAAACATGGCCTTGGTTACCCAGTTGGCCCCAGATATTAGAAAAAAGCTTGAAAGGTTAGACAGTTTTGAGGGAATGGTGTTATGTGAGGGGGTTGTGGTTGCCAAGCGGGTTTTTGATAAGAGATAGAATAGTAGCACCAGGACAGGGATAAAGAAACCCTTGACAATGGTATGACTTGGTTCTAAATGCCAGTAGGGAACCTCTAGGACTAGACTAGTGTGTTTATTGCAAGCATAACAGACATTGGAAAGGGATCATCCAAAGATGGAAAATGAGAGGTTAAGTAAGGGAGTTATCTGCCTGAAAACATTGTCCATGTCTCCTGAGAAACATGGAAAGGAGCTTGGGGCTCTGAAATCTAACCTTGATGAACTTAAAACTCTCTGGCCAGGCACTGGTGGCTCACACCTGTAACCCTAGTTACTCAGGAGGCTGGGATCTGAGGATTACAGTTCAAAGCCAGCCTGGGAAGGAACATTCATCAGACTCTTACCTCTAAATACCAGAAAACCAGAGGTAGTGTCATGACTCCAGTGGTAGTGTGCTTGCCTTGAACTGAGGAGCTCAGGGGACAGTGCCAGGCCCAGAGTTCAAGCCCCACAACCAAAAAATAAATCAGCTCTCTGAACTTAACGACAAATGTGGTGAGGACCAAGAAAAATTCACACACTCCTGTCTGAAAACACTGGCTTAAAGAAGACCCTGAACCTCCAGTACATGCCAGTCAGAACTACTGAGAGGCTAAAAGCACATTCAACAGCATGCTGGAGAGAACCAAGAGAAAATTATTGGACATGAAGAAAAGATTTGAAGACATAATTCAGGAACTTGTAAAAGCCAAAGATGAGAACAACATCCTCAAAAGGAACCTGAAAATTCTGAGAATGAAATGAAAGCCAAGTACATCATCCTGGGTGAGCACGAGGCCAAGCTGGGGGGCACGGGTCAGAGGCTGAAGGAGCCACAGGACACCAACGCTGCCGTCCTAGCTGAATATAAGCAAGGCAGGAGGAGATCTTGATGCTGCATGTGGAGATTATGACCTGGAAGAAGGAGCAGGACATGATACAAGAATGTATTAGGCTGGAGTGCACGCCCATTATCAGCTTTTGAAGAGTGGAGGCAGAAATTCAAAGCAACAGAGAGAACTAAAGGAGCAGATAGTCGAGCAGACACAGAAATGCCGTGTCAGAAAAGCAGAGGCCAAGAAAAGTGAGCAGGCTTTACCTCCATGAAGTCCACTTCCCACAATTCACCAGGTGAGGTTCCTCTCTTACACACTCTCTCCACATGTTCCATCTTTCCAGCATTTACCTGTTGGCATCTTTCTACATGCATTACATAGGCTTGGCAGGCTGAGGCCACACTGGTTTTCAAGACAGTTGTAGCCAGTGGCCACGGGGCAATTTACCAGGTGACAAATAACCAGATATAAGCAGACATGGAAGGCTTGAGCCTGGAACCACTTTTTGCAAGTGCAGTCTCCACATTTGTATAGAAGAGGCCAAGAAAAGTGAGCAGGAAAACAACAGGCTCAAGAAGAAGATTGTCACTCACCAGAAAGAATTAAAGGACACGAATCCTCTGATAGGGAATGCCCAAGAAATGGAAAGAGCAGTAGGCAGAAAAACAGAAGAGGAAACAAACAGTTGAAAGATCTGTCAGCAAACACACTGAAGTGAAGAATGAGGAAGAGAAGCTATCAGAGGAAAAATGCCAAACAGACTGCCAAGATCCTCACCACACAAAGTCTAATACAGAAGCAGCATTTCCCAATGGAGCAGGTTGAGGTGCTGAAAAAGTCTCTCAATGGCACTGTTGAGAACTTAAAGGAGGAGCTGAAGAGCAAGCAAAGGAGCTGTGAGAAGGAGCAGCAGGCTGGGAGCAGGCTGCAGCAGCAGTTGGACAATCAAAGCAACTCTCCTGTGGCCCTGGCAGAACACTTGCTGGTTAAGGAAGCCTTTGAGAAGGAGGTTGGATCATGAAAGCAAGCTGGAGAGAAAAGGAGGAAGAAGATAGCCAAAATAAGACAGAAGAACTCTACAAGCTCCAGGCTGAGGTTCAGAGTACTAAACAGGTGTTAAAAAAAATTAGAGACTCCTGAGGTTCAGGGAAACAAGTGAGCCTATCAGGTAGCTTGGGAGGCTGCCCCAAAATCAGTGCCCAAAAAACAGTGGTGATGAATGCAAATATGGAGACTACACTTGTGAAAAGTGCTTACAGGCTCAAGCCTTCTATGTCTGCTTATATCTGGTAACTTCCCCCAGTCACTGCCTAAAACTGTCTTGAAAACCAGTGGGGCCTCAGTCTGCCAAGCCTATGAAATGAATGTAGAAGGTTGTCAACAGGTAAATGCTGGAGAGTCAGAACATGTGGAGAGGGTGCATAAGAGAGGAACCTCAGAGTGACTTTTGGGAAGTGGACTTCATGGAGGTAAAGACTGGAAAGTCTGGGTATTGGTATCTGTTAGTACTAGTAGATACTTTTCCAGGCTGGGCTGAGGCATTCCCAACAAAAACCAAAAACCACTCACATAACAGCTAAAAATTACTCCATGAAATAATTCCTCAATTCAGCTTACCCTTAGCAGTGGAGTTCAACAATGGGCCTGCCTTCATGGCCCAAGTCACTCAATTATTAGCTAAAGCCCTAGGAATAAGTTGGAAGTTACATTGTATTTATAGACCTCAGAGTTCAGGACAGGTTGAAAGAATTAATTGGACCTTCAAGGAAACTTCAACTAAAGTAATTACAGAGAATGGCCATGACTGGGTAAACCTCCTCCCCTTTGCTCTCCTCCAAGCAAGATGCACCTCTTACCCACCCCCTTCAATGTAATTTATGATAGACTGCCGCCTTCTGTTCCTAAACTGTGGGAAGCTATATTAACAGAAATGTCTAACCACAATCTTGTACAGTCACTGCAACATGTTCTTTTGTGTGCCTATCCTTTGGTAGCTGAAGCTCATCAACCTCCTAAGAAAAACTCCCCCCACTCTTTCTCACCTGGCAGCTGGTGTGGGGGAAAAGGCATCATGCTCCTGAACTGGAGCCCAGGTGGCAAGGACCTTACTCAGTAGTGCTAACTGCATTGTCCCTATTAAATTTGCAGGAAAACAGCACTGGAGCCATCACTCTCAAGTGAAACAGGCAGTGGAACAATATCCAGAGATGGATGTAAGATGGTCTGTTCAGATACTCAGAGGATGTCCTAAACATAAGGCTTACTAAGTGTTAACATTTCTAACAGGGATATGATGCTTTGCTATGGTTGCCCTTCCTTGTTCTTAATGCATTACTAAGACTTCCCATGGGGAGAGCTTCTCTGCCCATTCCTTTGTACACGTGTCTTGTTATTATCTGTTGAAGTTGCTGCACTTTAAGCCTGTTAGATGAGGGGAAGAAGGGAGTTTAAGATTTGGCCCAAATGAAGGATGTAAAAATCAATTATTTGGTTGGACATGAAAACCAGCAGGGAATGTGAGGACCAGCCGGCAGTTTGGCCAGCACTGTGCTGATGCCATTGCCCCAGGGCCGGGCTGCTGGAGGGCAAGGGGTGTCAAGGAGCAGTTGGGCAGTGGGCAGCTTTGGGCAGGGTGTCAGTGGGCGGTTGGAGCCAGTGGAGTGGGGGAGGGTCAGCCTATATATAGGCTGTGTATTCCGAGTTATGGGGTGGAGAGAGAGATGGTGGAGAGAGAGACAGCAAGAGGCACCTCCCAGAGCAGAGTGGGCAGGGCCTGTGGAAAGTCCAGAGGCCTCTGGAGAGGCCTGCAGAGAGGCCTGTGGGGAGGCAAGAGGCCTGCAGAGAAGGAGGAAGGAAGGAAAAGGAAAAGCCCACCCCTTCAGAGGCCTGGAGGTCTGGAGGTCTGGAGATTGGCAGACCAACTAATTGGAGGATAAAGGTAGAGGCTGCCCCTTTTGAGGTTTGAAGGTTTGGAGGTTGAGGCTGCTCTTGCTTCTGGGTAGCTAGCCCAGGACAAGGTAGTCACAGGCCCCCTTTCTATTGTAAATTAAACTCTTTTGTCACCTTTAACCGTGCCTCCATGGATTTTCTCACTCTAAGGTCATTACAGAACCAGAAGATATGGAAAGCAAGATCCATGATGTAATCACTTCCCCAAACACCAGCACCCTACCCATTCACCTTTCCTACCCCAGAGGCAGAACAAGCCCAGAGGGCAAGGGACCCCTGTGACATTGCACCACATTGCACCACACACACCCCTCCACTTGGGTGCTGTGCTGGGGACCATCAAGCAGGAGCTGGGTAAGGACTTGGCCCTCACAGCCCCTGCCCTACTCCGGCTGGGAGCCTCCATCCACACCTTCCACCTCTCCTGCCCACAGCGCTTCATCCCTTTCTTCACAAGCCCTATCTGGAACATTCTGTGGAAATCTCCTTAGCATGGATCCTGGGGAAGGCCTGGGCTGCCCTTGGGAATTCAAACAGGGAAAACTCACCATCTTCCTTCTACTCCTTGAGCTTAAATAAATGAAAGTAAGGCACAAGAGCCAACACTCCAGAAATTATCCAGGAAATGCAATTGTCAGAGTATAGCAAGAAGAACCAACATGGAATTGGGAGGCAAGGAAGGACGGTAGGGAATCACATTCGAGGTTTGACAGGGAAGGGTAGGAAGTGGTGAGCCAGAGGAAGAGTGTAGTGAGGGCATTGGTTTTGATAAACAGGAAATGAGATAGAAGGATGGAGAGGACACTTTCTCTTTCCTTCCTGGCTGCCATGTAGTGAGCAGTTTCCTCCACCACACCCCCCACCATGATGTATTATCTCACCACAGCTAAAATTATTTTTAATTCAATGTGAATTAAAATACCTCAAAGGAGCTTAAATAAAATTTAGGTTTCCTTTGTGATGATCCTAGGGCTTGAATTCATGGTCTGGGTACTGCCCCTTAGTTTTTTCACTCAACACTGTTGCTTTACTAATTGAACCACAAATCCACTTCCAGTTTCTCAGGGCCTAGTATGATTGGGCTCCTGACTTATCTCCATACCACCTTACCTTCTGCCATCCTACCCTATAGTCCTATTCACTAAAATGAAGATACTCTTGCTTTCTGGCTCTCCCAGTACACATGTCACCATATTTCCACATTGTTCCCATTTCTTTGCTTTGTATCTTAGGTCTTCACTTGACTGTTTTCTCTTTCCTCTTTCAGCTAAATGCCACTTTTTCAGAGAGAGTTCTCTGAGAACTATAGTTGCCTGAATCTAATTGTTTTTCTTCCTCAATCCTGATGCCATTTTTCCCCAAAATACTTATTACTCTCTTCAACTTTCTTTTTTTGTTAGAAGCTTACTATCTTACTCTCCTGTCATCAGAGAAGGATGTGTTGAGTCAGAGGACAATATATAATTTACTCAAGAACCCGTCATCTAAATGAAACCACCAAGGTTCTAGAAATGGACCACAGTGGCTGGCTTGGAAAGCAAAAAGTATTTCAAGCTCTTTTATTTTGATGACATACTCTGTCTTCAACTTCCAGATAAATTTAGACAAATTTTCTCTTTCTCTTCCTTTTAAGTGTCCACAGATAAGGAAAAAGCAAAATAATCAAAGAAATGAACTGCATGATCTCTGAGGGATCTTTTAAGGACCTGTGCAAAGCTCATGGATTTTTGGTAGTAGCAGTGGAAGAAGAGGAAGAAGAGGAGGAAGAGGAAGAAGAAGAAGAAGAAGAAGAAGAAGAAGAAGAAGAAGAAGAAGAAGAAGAAGAAGAAGAAGAAGAAGAGGAGGAGGAGGAGGAGGAGGAGGAGGAGGAGGAGGAGGAGGAGGAGGAGGAGGAGGAGGAGGAGGAGGAGGAGGAGGAGGAGGAGGAGAAGAAGAGGAGGAGGAGGAAGAGGAGGAGGAGCAGGAGGAGCAAGAGGAGGAGGAGCAGGAGGGGGAGGGGGAAGGGAGAGGGGGAGGGGAAGGGGGGAAGGGAGAGGGGGAGGGGAGAAGGAGGAAAAAAGAGGAACAGCAGGAGGAAGAGAGGAAGAGGAGGAGGAGGAGGAGGAGGAGGAGGAGGAGGAGGAGGAGGAGGAGGAGGAGAGGAGGAGGAGGAGGAGGAGGAGGAGGAGGAGAAGGAGGAGAAGGAGGAGGAGGAGGAGAAGATAGAGGTAACTAGACATGGCTACTTAAAGGAAAACAGACCTTTCATATTTAAGACCACAAGTTCCCCTTCCTTGCCTATTGGTGTCTAGCCTGATGAGTTGAAAGCAGCCTTCAGGTTTTCGTTGTATCTCTGCTGGCATGTGCTGTTTAAAGCACATTCCATTGCTGATATTTGGGACTGGGGCATAGTTCAAGTGGTAAAATCCTTGCATTTCAAGCCACAGTTCAATCAGGTCCTGAGTTCAATCTCATGTATTTCCAAAAATAATTGCTGATATTTCACTATTTTGTCTTCTTAAAAATTAGATTTTCATATATTTTATTCAAGGTAGTTCAATCCTAGCTTATGGTCTCAATCCAGAGAATGTAGGAGATGTAGGAGAAACTGGTAACACATATTATAAGGTCAGAACAAATTCATAAAATAAACCCTAACCTGTACCAAGTTTTTTGGAAAGGTGCCTTAAGTACTTTAAGTCACTAGGAAACAATTACAGCTGTTCATTGTCTGTAACACTGTATCAAGCACACAGGAACTCTGCTTCAGCTACAAGCTGCTGACCACAAGAATAAAAAGAGATCACTAGCTGGCTGGCTACCAGTGGCTCACGCCTGTAATCCTAGATTCTCCAGAGACTGAGATAGGAGGATCAAGGTTCAAAGCCAGCCCAGGCAGAAAAATCCCTATGAGACTCTTAAGTCCAATTAACCACTCAAAAAGCAGAAGTAGATTTGTGGCTCAAAGTGGTAGAGTGCTAGCCTAGAGGAAAAGAGCTCAGAGATAGCACCCAGGCCCTAAGTTCAAGCCCTCCAACCAACAGAAGAGAGAGAGAGAGAGAGAGAGAGAGAGAGAGAGAGAGAGAGAGAGAGAGAGATCACTAACCCCAGCATCCTTCAAGGCATCCCCAGCACAAGGACAAGGCTTTAAGAACACTAGAGCTCAAGGGCAAAGAGAGAAAATATGAAGTGCAACTCTTGGCGCAAACTCTCACTGGCCTTCTGACATTTTCAGAGAAACCTCGCTAGTTCAATGCTTGACTTTTTAAAATTAGAACAATAAAATAGAGCAGAATTATACACTTAAAATAGAACAGAACTGTACACACAACTACAGCCTGGATGGAATATAATCAAAAGTGAGGCATTTTATTGGAGAAGATCTAGAAAGAAATGATTTATACATATATGCGCCTTACACAGATCTCATAAAGGAGACATGCATTCAATTACTGTTTGTGGAAATAGTTTGGATTTCATACAAGTTAGGTCAGAAGTTATTGAAGAAATCTCAACCACTAAGGGATTTGTCCTAGACAAAATGAGGGAGCTACCGCCTCCCTTCCCCCACCCATAGTAGCTCAGCACCCGAGGTGTGCACTTACATTGAAGGTCCCTGGTCAAAGCCACAGGAGGGCTCAGCACCATCAGCAGCACAATCAGAACTGCCATCTGGAAGCCTCCAGGGAGCCACGGGCAAAGCATGCTGGAGATCAGGAGAAAACTAGTTAGAAGAGTGCAGTGAGAACTGTGTACCCTTCTCTACTGATACTCCAAATAATAATGAAGATATTCATTGCTTTGATGCAGGATTGGCCAAGCTTAATGTGGACAAACCAATCAGCAGTAGAGATGGAAAACATCACTTGTTGCTAGGTAGAGATCTAATATCAATGTGCTCTTCTGAAATGTAACCATTTCTTTCTTCATAAGAATGGTTTTTACTTAATATTTTAACTATTTAACCCACATGCATCTAAATTATTTTATTAGGGTCATTATCCTGAGCCAGTCGGGTGCTAGTCAGTGATGTGGTCAGAAGGTTGAGCCTTGTAGGGAACACACTCAGTTACTAATCAAAGATAGCTGTTTGGACAACTACTGCCTGTATGTTTTTGTTTAGGAGTGAAAGTGGTAAAAGGCAGACAATGGCAGATTAGAAGGACTGCAGTCTGGTACTTACTGTACAATAACTTAGTGCTGTCGATTTGGATAAATTGTTTAACCCCTCCAATGTGAAATAAAGATTCTGAGATCTTTTCTGTAAGACAGTACTTGGAAAATTGTGTCCACATCAAGGAGCAATCTCTGCCGTTAACAGATGACACAACAGAATGGCAGCTGCTGATTGGAGAGCACAATCTATGCTTCCACTAGGGATATCTCTGATAAGCTAATGAAACTGAAAGTCTTGCTGGTTTTAGTGTCACCTCAGGAAATGCATAGACAAGGGTCTTTGTGGTTATCCAAAGTTGCAAGCAGTCACACAGAGGAGAGACTAAGGATCGCAGGGCAGCAGGAAAGATGCAAGGTTCTGGCAAGCTCCAGTCAGAAAATCACTTGTCCAGAAATCTGTGGAGTGTAGAATAAGGTCACCAGAATGGAGTCTGAATATAAACCCTCGTTCTTTGAATTGGTGTATATCTTTGGGAATATATTAATTCTTTTGAGTTTTTTACTTGTAAACAGGGCTTCCTTGATGTATTAATGCCATTTTTTATTCAACCTAGCTAGGTTTTTGAATCTGCTGAGCAGTAGAGGGTCCGAGGAATGGGGAAAGAGAGGGCAATATAGGGAGTTCATCTGGTTACTATATGTGTGTGTGTGTATGCGTGCAAGCACATATGGTTAACATCACAGTGAACAATTATTATACACTCAAAAATGGCAGAAATGTAGAACAAGTCCTGTTAGGGGGTAGATGCTCATGGGAGGGGAGGGGAAAGAAGAGAGGGTAAAGGTAAGTGAATATAATTGTAATATTTGGTATATATGTATGAAAACAGAACAAGAAAATCTGTTGGAAATGTTTCAACAATGGAAGAAGGGATATGGGAGAAAGACATGTAGGGAGTATTTGTATGCATGTATGGAAACATCTCAATGACACTCATTTGAACAAACAGTATATGCTAACAAAAATGTTTCTCTTTTCGTTTTAAAGCAAAGAGATCAATGAATCAATCCTATCCATCTGGGTACTGATTCTGTCTTTCTGGAGGAGACACAGGAGTGTAGGAGGCATTTATGGGGAATCCCCATCCTTTCTCTTTTTTATTTATTTCCTATAACCAATGGGGAGAGAGTTAGTCAGCATCACTTATCTCTAGCAGACACATTTGACCAGAAGGCCTTTTCAATGACTAAGTTACATGTTGATGTAAAAAAAAAAAATAGCTGAAAATTTAGTAGAAGAATTGGGGCATTGCAGGTGGTTTGAGAGGAAAGAATATTTGCAGAATAAAATAAAATGTGGGTGAAGATTGCAGGAACTAAGAATTTAGGGTAATAGTCATTCTTGGATTCTTATGCTTATATGGGAAGTTCTAGCAAATAGGAAATGCATAAATATAAATCTGTGATGGGCCTGGAACCAGTGTATCAGAGTCCTAGCTACTCAGAGAATCACAGCTCAAAGCCAGCCTAGGCAGGAAAGTTTATAAGTCACTCTTTTCTCCAATTAACCGGTATAAAGCTGGAAGTGGCTCTGTGGCTCAAATGGTAGAGCACCAGCTTTGAGCATCAAGACCAGGTATCGTTGCAAATTTGTGCAGAGTCACTCTGAAACAAGGAATGTTTTAGACTCAGTCCTTAAACCTCTGGTTGCTTCTCTTTCCTGGATCCTAAACTCTGTGCTTCAGGATGAAGTGATCATTTTTCTGAGCAATGATACTTTATGAAAATCTATTATCTGTCAATTAATTTCCTGTGCAAGCAATGAATAAAGTAACTTAGTTGATTCTAACAAGTAATATCATTGTAATAATCGTAGCATAGATCTGGTTCCCCACACCCTGTGAGGATGTCGAGTGGGCTGGGTTAGAAGCCATGGGGTGAGAAGAACACTTGCAGTTTGGGGAAAGAAACAGGATATGGCTCCATGAGCTGTCAGGGCCTCACCTTTCTCACTCATTTTGGATGCTTGATCCTTTTCAGTCAAGCAGAGTTGGAAAATCCCTATCAGGATTAATCAAAAGGACATTGTTTGGAGGCTAATATCTCACTATGGATAGAAAGGTTAAATTCTGTGGTGAGCAGAAGACTGGGGAGAAAAGAGAAGTTTGTTGAGAGTCATCTCCCCACCTGCTGGCATGGGACGAAAATACTGGATCAATATTAGAAAATGGAATCAATAGCTGCACATCCTTATAAAGACATTTTTTTAATCACCTCATGCAATCTTTTTGTTGTTGGTTGTCGGTTGTGGGGCCTGAACTCTGGGCCTGGGCACTGTCCCTCAGCTCTTCAGCTCAAGGCTAGCGCTCTTACCACTTGAGCCACAGCACCACTTCCAGCTGTTTTCTGCTTATATGGTGCTGAGAAATTGAACTCAGGGCCTCATGCATGCAAGGCAAGCGCTCTACCACTGAGCCACCTTCCCAGCCCCTCATGTAATCTTTATAACATCTCCGCAAATAACATTTTGTACCATTTTTGGAAGGAGTAAAAGGAATATATACTGATGCCAAATTGGGGGAATAGAAATTTATCTTAAAAGGTATTAGTGTTTCAGATATATAAAGTTGGCAAAATTGTTTCAATGTTTTACAAACTTACATTAAAAGTTTTTAGTGGAATGCTCTGTGCAAGGGAGATAGTAACCCTCATTAAAAGAGGGGAAGAGCCGGCTCTCTCTGATGGCTCACACCTGTAATCCTAACTACTCAGGAGGCTGAGATCTGAGGGTCGTAGTCCAACATCAGCCTGGGAAGGAAAGTCCCTGAGACTCTTTATCTCCAATTAATTACCTAAAAACTGGACGTGGAGCAGTGGCTTGAAGAGGTGGAGTATTAACTTTGAGCTAAAGAGCTCAAGGACAGCGCCCAGGCTCTGAATTTAAGCTTTACAACCACCAAAACAAAACAAACAAACAAAAAACAGAGAAGAAATAAAAAAAGGAAAGAGTTGTGCTTCAACTCACTTAAGGGAACAGAAGGGACAAAAAAGAGAGATGCAATTATATTACAGAGGTAGCATGGATGAAAGATACAGAGTGAGAGGAGTCCTGTCTTCTTTAAAGAACAGAAGGGCAAATACAGAGTATGCAAATGAATTTCAGAGAAGAGAGAAAAAAATCAGCCACAGTCATGTTGGTAATCCTATGTAGTTACAAAGTTAGAAAATGTCTATTAAGCTGGGTTTTGGTGGCTCATGCCTGTAATCCTAGCTACTCAGGAAGCTGAGATTTGAGAATAATGGGTCAAAGCCAGCCAGAGCAGGAAAGTCTATGAAACTCTTCTCTCCAATTAACCACCAAGAAGCTGAAAGTGTAGCTGTGTCAAGGGATTGTGTGCCAGTCTTGAGTGGAAAAAAGCTAAAGGACAGCACCCAAGCCTTGAGTTCAAGCCCCAGAACTAGCACAAAAAAAGGCAGGGAGGGAGTGTTCATTAGAAAGGAGAGCTTGGTGCACGTTCACAATAGCCAAGATATAGAAACAACCCAGATGCCCCACTACAGATGAATGCATCCAAAAATTGTGGTACCTATATACAATGGAAGATTACTCAGCCATTGGAAAGGACAAAATAATGGCATTCTCAGGGAAATGGATGGAACTAGAACATGTTGAATGAGGTAAGCCAAGCTCAGAGAGACAAATGGCACAGGGTCTCCCTGATATGTGGATGTTAAATTCAAAATGCAAGGAGATATGACAAAGTAAACAGGATTCAAGCAGCAAAGGACCTCTACATTTGTCATATCATTCCTAGATGACTCCATGTTCTTGATCTCAAATATGGCATTTACACGTGCACATCTGAGGGAAGCTAGGAGGGAGGCACAGAATCAGAGAAAAACAGGGGGAAAATACACAGAGGGGCCCATCAGCTACACTGATGGACTGAGCAGCGAGGGGAGGGAGGGAATGAGAGGGATAGCGGGAATAGTTTATACTGAGTAAAAGGAAAGAAATGTACATATTAACCAAGAAATAACTGTAGTGCCACAGTTTGTGGAGTCCATAAGCTTTATAGACCATGATAATGACAATGAAGGTGCCTCATGAAGGTTAAAATGTGTTTGTGACTTTATCTAGGTATCACTATCCCACAATTCTGTGGTTTGTGAACTTATCTAATCACTTACTCTCAATAAAAAAATTATTAAAAGAAAAAGAAAGAAAGGAGAGCTTGGATTTACTCAGCACTAATATTCTCATATTTGTACTATAAAATCTCATTTGAGGAAAAGGGAAAGATGAATGAATCCTTTTAGAAGAAACACTTCTTTCCTTTTTCCAGAGGTGGGGCCCCTAGACTCATCCTGAAAATGCAGAATCTGCCTCATCAATCTCAGTTCATCCTAATTCCTGCTTACAAAGGTATTCCAACTTTTTTGCACTGACGCATTTTAAGACAGAAAAACATTGTTGGAAATCCCCAACATTTTTTTCAACATTTCAACCAATAGGAATAGAGAACAGAGCAGCATCACTTGTCTCTAGCAGACACAACTGCTAAGACAGTCTGGTCTGAGCCCAGGTCTTTGAGGAGAAACCGTTTAGCCAGTGGGACGTCTGATCAGCAGTGAGTGGAATGGCAGACAACCTAGTTTTATGAAAAGAAGTAAGATAGGTCCTGCAGAAAGCCAAGAAAACATGTTTCACCATTGCAAAGCAGCAGAGTGCAGAGTAAGGACCTAAGTATTTGGCTAGGGGAGGGGAGGGTACCTAATCCTTTCATGCATCCGTGGGAAGTCCCTGGTCAGTTTTAGAGAAGGAAATGATCTAGACTGTTCCTGATAGTTTTGCATTAGTATGAGTGGTGGTGGAGGTGAAAATGGAAAAGCCCACAATCACACCTGCTGATTGTCACAGGACAAGTGGAGGAAAGGTCACGTTACTACACACCAAACCTTTTTTCCTAGCACAGTAGCACTTCAAGTATACTATCTCAATTAAGGATCATAAAAATCAATGTTTGTTGTTTTTTTCAACTGCTGGGTCTTTAGTACCTATGATGGGTCCTCATCCTCAATAAATGTTTAGTAAACTCATTGAGTATTATACTAAGATGTAGTAAATTTCAGAGCTCCAAAGCAACCATCTTTAGGATTCAAACCCTTGCTACATAAGTCCCAAGTCCAGGAACTAAAAATAATAGTTCATCCAGGTGATACGTAGATGTGGAATAGTGGAGCTGTGGCTCAAGGGGTAGACTAGCACCAACCTTGGGCGAAAAACCTAAGGGAAGGTATGAAGCCCTGAGTTCAAGCCCCAGTACCAGCACAAAATAAATAAATACATACATACATACATACATACATACACACATACATACAGTACATGAGAGAAGAGATGTGGAACATGTTTAATATGCAGGAGCCTCTGCTTAAATCTCTAACACAGTATAAAACCTGTGCAGAATTTATTTTGATATGAGGCCATCTGTATAAGGCATGTAAGCCCTTGTGAGGCTCTCAGCCCACAGATAATCTACGAAATGTGCAGGGTTGATCTAGATAACTTCCAGCACTTCCCTTGGGATCACCTCCACAGGACAAAGGACTTCCTGGCTGATCTTGAGAGCTACACAGTCCCTCATATCGACCTCCACTGCCCCTCTGTGTCTCATAGGTTGGGGTGATGAGAGAAAGGGAGGAATCAGGAGGCCTGGGGAAGGTTCCTCTTCATCTGAGGGACACCAGCATTCATTTAGTCTCTCTCGCCATCTGGTGGTGGCACAGCTGGAAAGGTTCAAGTTTCTGAACTTTTCCTTGTGTCTTCTTGTCTGGTTGTTAATGTTGGTTTTATTTCACTTTTTGTTTGTGTCTTGTTTGGGATTTTATTTTCCTCCCACGCTGGTGATGGAACCCAAAGCCTTGCGCATATCAGGTAAACACGCCACTCCTAAGGTACACGGACAGTTTGGGTTTCTAAACTTTTTCTAACAGGAATTTTATCCCATGGTTATGATGATTCCTCACCATCGTGTAAACAGTTAGGCTTCTTCCAGCTCATCTCTAGTTTATTAAGAAGGTTGTCAGGGGCCAATGGCAAAAGGGCTGGGGGGGAGGGGAGCTTTAAGCCTAGCTACTCCAGAGGCTGAGATCTGAGGATGGCCGTTCAAAGCCAGCCCAGGCAGGAAAACTCATGAGACTCTCATCTCCAATTAACTACCACAAGTTAGAAGTGGAGCTCTGGCTCAAACAGTAGAGAGCAAGTGTTGAGCCAAAAAGCTCAGGGACAGTACCCAGGTCCTGAATTCAAGCCCTAGACTGGCACCAAAATAATTATCATCATCATGAGCATCATCAGCATCATCTAAAAACAAAAACCAAATGTTATGAGATCTTTGTGAACAAAACTCCACCCACAGAAGACCTGCCACCCACTCTCTACCATGTACCTCCCTCTTCCCCAACACAATCTGGGACAGAAACCTAAGGTGTCACCACCCTTCCTGGGACAGCCATGAAACTAAAGAACCCTCTGATGAAGCAAGATGGCTGATGGAAAGACTTCAACCCAAAGACAGAATGTGAAAAAGTAATCAAGTTTTAAAATGGAAAAGACAGCTGGGAATGTGGCTTAGTGGTAGAGTGCTTGCCTAGCATGCATGGAGCACTGGGTTCAATTCCTCAGTACCACATAAACAGAAAAAGCCAGAAGTAGCATTGTGGCTCAAGTGGTAAGAGGTCTAGCCTTGAGCACAAGCAGCTCAGGGACAGTGCCCAGGCCCTGAGTTCAAGCCCCAGGACTGTCAAAAAAAAAAAAAGGGAAAATATATGGATATGTGAAATATCTCTTGAAACTCCTTCACATTTTTTATACAATTAACACACACACACACACACACACACAAACACACACCTAAAAAAGAATGACAGGAGGTAAAGTGCGAAAGAAATTACATGTATGTAATTGGAACAATGAAGTCGGAACTGCTTTAAAAAGAGTGAAGTGGGATTGATAAAGCAGATGAATTGGATCAGAATATATTGTATGCATGTATAGAAAAATCACAACAAAACCTCCTTGAGTAACTAATAAATGCTAATAAAATATTTTTAAATAAATGGAAAAATACAAAATTCATGAGAAAATAGTAAACATTAAAGACACACAAAAGTAAATTAAAGTGGAATGACTAGAATCCCTGGAAAGGGAAAACCAAAGCAAAGATGAAAATAAATCTCAGCTGGGCATGGTGGTGAACCACGCCTTGCGACTCCTAGCTAGCTGAGAGGCAGAAGTCGGAGGATCACAGTTTGAGGTCAGCTGAGCAATTAGCAGGAGAACCTATCTGAAAAGCGTAGAAAGCAAAAGGAATGGGGATATGGCTCCAGGCTGCCTAGCAAACATGAGGCCCTGATATCAAACCCTAGTACCGGAAATGAGAGTCAGGATGGGACCATAAACATTCCTGAAATTTAAAAAAAAAATGATTTACACAATATATTGAAAAAGAATATGGCTTCCTAGAGAAGTGGAAAAGTTCAAAACTAAACAACCAAAGCCAAGATACATTCTGGTAAACTTTCTTAACATTGAAAGACGACAACAACAAAAAATAGCTTCCAGAGATCCTATAAAAATTACCAAATGAGGGGCTGGGAAGGTGGCTCAGTGGTAGAGGGCTTTCCTTGCATGCATGAGGCCCTGGATTCGATTCCTCAGCACCACATAAGCAGAAAAAGCTGGAAGTGGAGCTGTGTCTCAAGTGGTAGAGTGCTAGCCTTGAGCTGCAGAGCTGAGTGACAGCGCCCAGGCTCAGAGTTCAGGCCCCATGACCAACAAAAAATAAATTACCAAATGACTTGTCAATGAGTAGATAATCTCTCAGTATAGTAGTGCATGCTAGTTAGTCACCCAGCTCAATGGGAGGCAGAGGTAGGAAGATCATGGTCCAAAAAGCACAATACTGGAAAATAAACTAAAGCCAAAAGGGCTTTGGTTATGGTCCAAGTGGTAGAGTGCTTACCTAATAAGCATAAGGCCCTGAATTCAAACCCCATACCATACACACGTACCAAAAAACAGGGGGGGCGGGGAAGGAAAGGGCAAAAGCTCACAGTTTGCAGTTTGGGAGCCAAATTGTGGTTCCTAGAGGCTAATAAGAACAACAGGGGAGGTGGAGGATGGGGTAATGCTGTCCCTGAGAATGATTAGATAACAGAAACGAGTTCTTTTATTCTATTGTTTAGTGGCTATAAATAGCCATTTTATTTCACAATAAAAGGGTATATTGATTTACTTTATGAAAAAGACCAAAAACATGAAGTAGTCTCTGCTTCATCATTTGTCTTCTGAAGTCTGGAAGCTGCAAGCAGGGTTTTGGAGACCTTGCGGTAGAGCGAGGGGGGCTGGGAGGAGTTAGGTCTCAGGGAAATTTCCAGCCAGGATCTTGAAATGGGGTCTTAGAAAGTTCACAGGTAGGAGGGTGGGGGCTGCATGGTCTTGGGACACACAACCCTAGATTAGTTCACAACTCCAAGGACTAAGGAAGAGCCTTCTCCAGAACAGTGACTTCTTCAATATCCTTTTCCTAACCTGGGGCTCTGGGCCTGTGGGCACTCTGTCAGGCTCTGGGGACAAAGCTTCCATTAGGGCCTCAGTAGGGCTGTGATGGGAGAAGAGCTCTTGAGACCTGCAGAGACAAATGATGAGGAGTCTCACCAGGCCACACCCCCATCCCAGCTCAGAGTCTCAAGAGACAGCACCACCCAGCCAGCAGCACCCTCTGCCTGCGTTACTCCTTCTCACCAAAGGGCTGGGAAAGAATCTAGCAGCCAAAGACAAAATATAGGAGACATTACCTCACGGCCAGCCTGAGCCTCTGCAGATCCTAGGAACAGAGAATGGAATGGCCCAGTTAGGGTGTTGTTGTGAATGGAATGGCCCAGTTAGGGTGTCGTCATGTTCCTGAGGGATGGAGGATGGCCTGCAATGGCAGAACTCCATCTCTGTTGAGCTTCAGGAAAGACTCTCCTGGCGCCCCCTGGAGGAGGGAAACTGGAAGTGGAGGATGACAGGGGGCAAGTGGCCAGGGTCTCCTGGGGGCTCCTTACCTTTCCAAGCCCTGAGGTGGATGATGAGTCCCGCCAGGAAGAAGATTACACCAAGCACAAAGGCCACAATCCCACCTAGCATCTTTCTCCAGCCATATTCGATCTGAACTCCTATGAAAGACAGGTCTTAAAGGTAATTACAAAGCTCCAAATATTTGACACATATAACATCTCAAAGCCTGTGCCGGATGCCAAATCAAATGCTATTTAGGAAGAACGGCATTTAGAAATGCATCTCTGAGACCAGTGTTTACACTCATAGAGTTGCCTCCCATTTGTCGCTGAGTCTCATGTCTCATGTTGGTCCCCCTCCCCCCCCCCCTCAAATCCTAAGAACCAAATATGAAAGGACACTAGTTCCCAAAATTGCAAGCAAGTAAGGATGGGAGAAAACAATGGAAAGGGGTGACATTGATCAAGATACATTGTACTCCTTATTTGACTTGTTGAAGTGAAACCCTTGGTACAATTACTTAATTTGTTTTTGTTTGTTTTTGTCAGTTGTGGGGCTTGAACTCTGGGCCTGGGCACTGTCCCTCAGCTCTTCGGCTCAAGGCTAGTGCTCTACCACTTGAGCCACAACACCACTTCCAGTTTTCTGAGTGGCTTACTGGAGATAGTCTCACAGACTTTCATACCTGGGCTGGCTTTGAACCACGATCCTCAAATCTCAGCTTCCTGAGTAGCTAGGGTTACAGGTGTGAGCCACCAGTGCCCGGCCTTATTTTGTTTTTAAAGCAAGTAATGAGGTGGCCAGCCTTCCTTGTCTCTTAGAAAATGTGAAGATAGATACATATCTGCCCCATCTTCTCCCACCTAGCCCAAAGACTCTCATTTTCTCAGGTCCAGGGAAAGAATTTGAGTTGTGACCAAGATGAGCACACAGGCAACACAAACTTCATAATAGAGCAATCTGCTGGTGTGATCGTGAATCAGGCTGTGAGAACACAAGAAAGAGATGCTCACTCCACTCCACAGAAATGGGGCTCTTCAGGCTGGGATGCTCCACACGGCAGCAGTAGACATCCCCAAGGTTAGGAGTCATCTCCAGCATCTCCAGGGCCTGAAAGGTCCAGTCTCCATTCCTGGTGAGGCCACTGGACACAACCCCAGCTCTCTCCTCCTGTCCATTCCGGAACCACCTGATCTTTATGTCCCCTGGGTAGAAGCCTGTCACCAAGCAGAGCAGCATATTGGGCTGCTGCAGCAGTGGGGTTCTCTCTGGGTACACTGTCACCTCTGGTGGCACTAGGGAGAGAGAGGAAAGGAGACATTGTGTAGGAAACCCACCAAGCCAGGGCAGGGTGGGAGTTTCGCTAGGGGTGATCCCCAGATCACCCAAGTGGAAGTGGGAAGTGTAGGGAAATTCCAGCCCCAAGACCAAGAATTGAGGTTGTATCAGTGTCTCCAAGCAGGATTCTGACTTTTTTTTTGTCATGAGGCTTGAACTCTGGTCCTGGGGGCTGTCCCTGGGCTCTTAAGCTCAAGGCTAGTGCTCTACCACTTGAGCCACAGCACCACTTCTGATTTTCTGGTGGTTTATTGGAGATAAGAGTCTCACAGACTTACCTGCCTGGGCTGGCTTTGAATCACAATCCTCAGATCTCAGCCTCCTAAGTAGCTAGGATTATAGGCTCGAGCCACTGATGCCCAGCTCGAGGATTCAGATTTTATCAGCCCTTCCCATAATCAACCATTCTAGTTGACAATGCTCTCATTCTCAAAAGCCATGAGACCCTTGATGTGGTCTAGGACCGAGACTAGGGTCCTGACCTGTGTGGATCACAAGTTAGTCACAGTTGGGGACAAAATATACACATAGCTTCTCCTACTTATAACGCATTCGTCCTGAAGCAGACAGAACAGAGTCTATCTACAGAAGTTCATCCCAAACAAGCAAAGCCCAGCTAGAGCCTGGTAAACTTTCTGAACATTAAGAAAAATAAAATGGCCAGGTTCTGATGGCTCATGCTTGTAATCCTAGCCACTCAGGATGCTGAGATCAGAGGATTGTGGTTCCCAGGCAGGAAGTACATGAGACTCATCTCCAATTAATCACCAGAAAACCGAAAGTGGCACTGTGGCTCAAAGTGGTAGATTGCTAGCCTTGAGGGAAAGAGCTCAGGGACAATGCCTTGGCCCTGAGTTCAAGCCCCATGATAGACAAAATAAATACACAAATATATAAGTAAATAATAAAATTGTTTATAGCTGGTGGCTCACACCTGTAATCCTAGCTACTCAGGAGGCTGAGATCTGAAGATTGCAGTTCAAAGCCATCCTGGACAGGAAAATCTATGAGACTTATTTCCAATTAACTACCAGAAAACCAGAAGTGGTGCTGTGGCTCAAGTGGTAGAGCACTAGCCTTGAGCTGAAGAGCTGAAGGACAGCACCTAGGCCCAGAGTTCAAGCCCCATGACCAACAACAACAAAAAAATCACTTCTAGGGATCCTATAAAAAGTTTCCAAATGTGGGGCTGGGAAGGTGGCTCAGTGGTAGAGTGCTTGCCTGAGGCCCTGGGTTCGATTCCTCAGCACTACATAAGCAAAAAGAAAAAAGTTGGAAGTGGCACTGTGGCTCAAGTGGTAGAGCACTAGCCTTGAGCTGAAGAGCTGAGGGACAGTTCCCAGGCTGAGAGTTCAGGCCCCACGACCGGACCCCCCCCCCAAAAAAAAAGTTTCCAAATGACTCCTTCATAATTAGATTATCTAGACCACCCCTGCCTTCCTCCTCACCTTTCCGCCCCACAGTGAAGGGGGCACCCAGCCTGTAGTTCTGTCTGCACACTAGGTCCACAGAGGCTCGGCTCTGTGCCAGGATGTCAGGCCGGTTGTTCCACTGCTCAGCATCGGGCTCCCCCAGTTCTGTCAGGGCCACGAACATCCCCACATCACTGTCAAAGTGGACAAACTCCTCCAAGTTGAAGATAAATCTGACCACGAACTGCACCTTTTCTGTGCCATTGGTGAAGTAGCAGTCGGCCTTTGCCTGAATCACAAAATCTTCTGGAAAACACACACACACCAGCTCCATTAGGTTACATTTTGTGGATATCAGAGGGGGCTCAAAAACAATGTTAAGTGAGAATATGATTCAATGCACAAGTATATATGTTATACCCCACTTCATTGATTGTGAATGGAAGCACAATGTCTGTGATTTCTTAATTCTATGCACTTGAGAATAGTAACATAAAAGGCCAGTGGCTCACAACTGTAATTGTAGCTACATGCTAGATTGAGATCCAAAGATTGCAATCTGAAGCCAGCCTGGGCAGGAAAGGCTGTGAGGCTCTTACCTCCAAATAACCAGCAAAGAGTCAGAAGTAGAGCTGTGGCTCAAGTGGTAGAGTGCTTGCCTTGAGCACAAAAGCTCAGGGACAGCACCCACAGCTCAGGCCCCAGGACTGGCAAAAAGAGAATAGTAACACAGAAGGAAATTCAAATGAGACTCATAATCTCAAGAGGCTGAGATCTGAGGACTGAGGTTCAAAACTAGCCCAGACAGAAAAGTTTATGAGACTCTTGGTATCTCAATTAACCAGCAAAAAGCCACAAGTAGAGATGTGGCTCATGTGGTAGGGAGCTAGCCTTGAGAAAAAAAAGGTAAGGGATAGTGCACAGGCCCTGAGTTCAAATCACAATATCAGCATTAAAAATATGGTGTTTGAGACTTGCAGGATAATTGTTATTGATCTGTGACTCTGCTTTCATTTCTTTTCTTTCTTTTTCTTCCTTCCTTCCTTCCTTCCAGTCTTGGGTCTTGAACTCAGGGTCTGGGGTCAAAGCTAGCCCTCTACCACTGGAGCCACAGCTCCACTTCTGTCTTTTTATTTTTTTATTTTTTGGCAGTTAATTGGAGATAAGAGTCTCATGGACTCAACCATCTGAGTAGCTAGAATTACAGGTCTGAGCCAGGCTCTGCTTTCATTTCTAAGTTCAGAGCCTCCTCCAGGCTTTGCTGGGCCTACTAGGTTCATCTTTGTCTGTCACTGATTGCAGGTGAAATTTCAACCTCTAATTAGTTGGCATTTATGTCATTCTTTATTTCCTTTATAGTCTAAATTAAAAAAAACAATTCTTACTTGTTCATCCTCACTAAAAATCTATTCTTTCCAGGTTCTGGTGGCTCATACCTGTGATCTTAGCTACTCAGGAGGCTAAGATCTGAGGATTGCAGACCCAGGCAAGAAAGTCTATGTAAGACTCTTCTCTCCAATAAAGTACCAAAAGAGCTGGACATGGAGCTGAGATTCAAGTCTAGTCTTGAATAAAAGAAGCTCAGAGACAGAACCCAGCCCCTGAGTTCAAGCCCCAGGACTGGCAAAACAATAAAAATAAAAACCTATTCTATCACAGTATGTTCACAAAAAAAAAAAACCTATTCTGATTTTGTCCTCATTTTTGTTGCCTAATGGACTTAACTCAGAGTAGTTTCTATTCTCTAAAAACAATGATAATCTCCCTCCAGGTCTGTTCCTCTTTTGTATGTAATGAAACTGACTTTTAAAGGGGATTCTATTCTGAGTACAATACATCCTGTTTTCTGCTCATCCAAACGTGCTTTCATGATTAAATACTTCATGTTTGTGTACCTTGTTTTCTCAGCTAGGAAAATGACAGGGACAACTTGTACCCAGCATCCCACAGACAATTATGCATTCAACTTCTCAAAATCACTTACTGCAATTCTGAATATGCACTGGCATATTCAGATGACAGCAGAAATTGCTTCCAATTTCCTTTGTCCACACAGACCCCCAACAGAAAGACACAGTTACGACCATCTTGGCTTAAGAATAGCAATTAATACCAGGTGCCAGTGGTTCTTACCTGTAATCCTAGCTACTCAGGAGGTTCAGATCTGAGGATCACAATTCAAACCACCCCAGGCAAGAAAGTCTGTGAGACTCTTATTTCCAATTAGCCACCAAAAAAGGCCAGAAGTGGACTTGTGGCTCAAGTGGTAGAGTGCTAGCCTTGAACAAAAAAGCTCAGGGACAGCACAAAGGCTTGAGTTCAAGCCAAGACTGGCACCAAAAAAAAAAAATAGAAAGGAAGAGAGAAAGAAAGAAAGAAAGAAAGAGAGAGCGAGAGAGAGAGAGAGGAAGAGAAAGAAAGAGAGAGAGGAAGAAAGAGAGGAAGGAAGAGAGGAAGGAAGGAAGGAAGGAAGAATGGGAAGAAAGGAAGAAGAAAATCAATTACTCTCACATTGCCTCCAGCTTTTACTGTTCTCCTGACTGATATTGATACAATAAAGAATCTAACAAGATAAAAATTCCTCATCATTCCTCCCTAGTTCCTGAGCCTGTGTCTGGTCTGTAGTCCAGCATGTCCTTTTTCCAGAGAGTCCATCGTGTGCAGTGAAGAGAGAAGACAAGTTTTCTACCAATGGGAAAAACATGGTTCTTCAAAGCCAGAAGCCTGGGCCCAACAGAAAAAGTATCCCCCCTACCCCCTCCATCCCCACACCCAGCTAACACTATCTTGAACAAGCAGGGCCTGGGGTGGGGGGACGGGGTGGGGGGAATTCTGCCCTTACCTGGAGTCTCTCTGCCTTCCATCATGGAGGACTCCATCCAGATCAGATTCACTAGCAGAGCCAGCCTCCAGCAGACCCACCTAGAATCCATTCTGGGAAGAAAAAAATTAAACAGTAAGCTGGGTGGTGGCTCAGGCCTGTAATCGGAGCTACTCAGGAAGCTGAGATCTAAGGATTCCAGTTCAAAGCCAGCCTGAGCAGAAAAGTCTATCTCTTATCTCGAACTAACCACCAACAAGCTGGAAGTAGAGCTGCAACTGAAGTGATAGAGGGCTACCATTGGGCAAATAGCACCCAGGCCACTGAGTTCCAGACCCAGTACTGGCACAAAAATAAACAAAACAAACAAAAAAACCCAGCTTGTTCACAGTGGACCTCTTGCCTCCACACAACCCAACCAAAAATATAGGTAAATTTCTGGCCTCTCTGGGATTGGTAAATTTGCTCTGACTGATAACCAATCAAAATAGAAGATCTTTGCATTATTAGTTGCTAGGCAGAATACGTTCACAAAGTTGTATGACACTACTCAAGAATTAATTACCTTCAAGAGCATTGGCAGTAGTTTAGGTGTATGGAAAATGAGATAAGAAAAATAAATTCTACACAGCATGGAGTCCTGGAAGAGCTAGGCAGATTGCTTGAGATGCATCCTGCTATCCAAACT
The DNA here is from genome assembly GCF_024711535.1 of Dipodomys merriami. NCBI lineage: Eukaryota > Metazoa > Chordata > Mammalia > Rodentia > Heteromyidae > Dipodomys > Dipodomys merriami. The sequence goes on along the minus strand of NW_027202937.1, from coordinate 10,721,640 downwards.
CAGCATCAGCTCCAGCCTGTTCTGAACAGTAGGTCTTCCTTCACATAGCATGATTGCTGTTAACAGCAAAGACATGTAAATAAGGAAGGAAGTAGAAAGCATTCTGAAACATTAATAGTGGGATTATCAGAGAAGAAGAGAGCCAGGCACCAGTGGCTCACACCTGTAATCCCAGCTACTCAGAAGGCTGAGATCTGAGGATCATGGTTTGAAGCCAGCCCAGGCAGGAAAGTTTGTGAGACTTAATGACTATCTGGGGAGTTTTGTTGCAAAATTTAGCAAAATCCACTTTCCTCCTTCAGTGGTCCATTAGAATTGAGCTAGAAATGGCTGGCATGTATGAAGATAAATGTCAGGCACTAGCACAGTAAACACCCAGTGAATAATTATTATGAGAATTATAAGTCAAAACACTCTGGTTTCAAAAACAAAAACAAAAAATAAAAACCTGACATTTCTTATGACCACTAGATGGCACCAGAACATACCCAAATAAGGACATTTGCATTTATTCATTTTCAGTTTTTTTTTTGTTATTTGTTTGTTTTGTGTCAGTCTTGGGGTTTGAACTCTGGGCCTGGGCACTGTCCCTGCGCTCTTCAGCTCAAGGCAAGTGCTCTACCACTTGAGCCACAACACCACTTCCAATTTTCTAGTGGTTTATTGGAGGTAAGAGTCTCATGGATTTTCGTGCCTGGGCTGGCTTAAAACCGTGATCCTCAGATCTCAGCCTCCTCCTGAGTAGCTAGGATTACAGGCATGAGCCACCAGTGCCCAGTTTATTTATTTTTCACTCAGGGCTTGAACTTGAACTTGAATTTGAGGTTTTTGGCTCAAGGATAGCATTCTACCACTTTGAACCACAGCACCACTTCCAGTTTTCTGGTGGTAAATTGGAGATAAAAGACTCACAGACTTTCTTGCCCAGGCTGGCTTTGAAGCATAATCTTCAGATCTCAGCCTCCTGAGTAGCTAGGATTACAGGCGTCAGCCACCCTTGCCTGTCAAAGGCAATCTTCTGTTTTTGTTTAGTCTCCAGTCCTTTTCAAACCCTGACTATTCCACATTTCCTCCTTATCAGGGTGCCATGCAGCCTCCTGTTGGCCATCCCACAGAGCAAGGTCATGAAGGACTGACTCAATGCAGTTTCCACTGAGGGCAGGATAGACAGGATAGAGAATTGTGGGTCCAAAAGAAATCTGAAAGGTTTCCCTCACTCTTCCTCTCTCCATTCCTGTTTTCCTTTAGAAAGAGTAATCCTGCCATATCTCTCACCTTGTACAAAAATTAACTCCAAGTGAATCAAAAAAATCTTGATGTACGATCTGAAACTTTAAAGCTACTAGAGGAAAACACACACAGAGAAACACTCAAAGATCCAGACAGAAAATCTGAGATATTCTTATCTCCAATTATCCAACAAAAAAACAGAAGTGGAGTTGTGGCTCAAGTGGTAAAGCACCAGCCTTGAGAGAAAAAGCTAAACAAAAGTCATAAGTACAGGTCTTAAGTTCAAGTTTAGTCTCCAGAGTGGGGGGAGAGGAAGAGAAGGAGGAGGAAATAATTTTGTAAGAGGAAGAGGAATCAGGCTGTAGTGAGGACGTACAGTGAGACCACTCAGTCTGCAGTGAAAATATAAAAACTTTTTTTTTCTTTTTTTTTTTTCAGGTCCGGTCGTGGGGCCTGAACTCTGGGCCTGGGCACTGTCCCTCAGCTCTTCAACTCAAGGCTAGCACTCTACCACTTGAGCTACAGTGCCACTTCTGGCTTTTTTCTTTTTGCTTATGTGGTGCTGAGGAATCGAACCCAGGGCCTTAAGCATGCAAGGCAAGCGCTTTACCACTGAGCCATCTTCCCAGCCCAAAATATAAAACTTTTATTGAGCGGAAAAGTGCTGATGTGCCTCGACTTGGGATCCCCGGAAACAGCCCTGAGTGCCAGCCCACATCCGCTTTTAAGCATTTAAAACTAGGGCGGGGAAAGGGGGAGGTTGGGTGTTGCTTTTAGCCAATGATTGTTACAAGAAATTCGCACCTTAAGTTTAAATTTCCCGCCAAGGTTTTGCTGGCGGGAAGCAGGGGAATAGAACCTTTGTTCTATGGTTCGGCTGGGTTAGGGCTCACATTGTTCAGAAAACAGCAGAAGCAGAGTTACAGAGTTACAAGGTTACAGAGTTACAGTTGCAGTTACTAGCTAAAATAGCTAGTTAGTTACCAGGGAAGTCTCATCCACAGAAAGCACAGTTACATTTATATCTTAAAATCATTCATTATTCATTTTACACAATCCAAGTCAAAATATTATATTTCATCCTTACTTCCTCTACCATATCAAGGCCAGCCCCACCCCTTCTCTCTTTGCCAGTCCTGGGGCTTGACCTCAGGGCCTGGGCACTGTCCCTAAGCATCTTTTGCTCAAGGCTAGCACTCTATCACCTGAGTCACAGCACTACTTCCAGCTTTTTCTGTGTATGTGTTACAGAGGAATCGAACCCAGGGTTTCATGCTAGCTAGGCAAGCACTCTACCACTAAGCCACATTCCCAGCCCCTCCACCCCCCTCCCTCAGTGCTGGGTGGGTCTGGATGATCTGCAAAAGTGCTCCTCACTCTCACTCCACCTCCTCCCAACAACAGCCAAACAGCTGTTTATTACTAGCACTGGAAAGCACCTGCTATTTCCCGGAATGGGAAAGTTTCTGTTTCCTAGAATAGGAGTCCCAAAGGCCAAGTCCCTCCCCAACCCCAGTGATGTTACATGGTTGAATGGTTGAACCGGTTCTCAGTGGCCAGGATACATAGAGAGGATTATGTTAATATATTAATCCAGCAGACTTGTTATTTCTTTTCTCATGGTTTGGGCCCTGTGCCAGGTAGCAGATTTAAAACTAAGTTATGTGGCCTTTTAGCCCCAGGAGCTCCTGTTCTAATGCAGGACAGAGTGGGCTGGGAAGACTTTAGAGAGAGCTGGAACAGTGCCAAGTCCCAGGCAACAGAAGCACCTGGAAAGGAAACTTTCTCCAGACAAGAGGAAATAAGGAAGACTTCCTACAAGCCCGAACCCTGAGTTAAATCTTAAAGGACTTGTGGAGATGCAGGAGAGGAGGGTTGGTAAAATGGGAAAGAAATGGGGGAGGGGGAGGGAGTTTGTGGTGGCCACCGCTGAAAACACCAAGAAAGAGCAGGATCCTCTGCTGGGGACCTTTGGTGCTCTGCAGGGAGTCTGGGCAGATGGTACCCAGGACTCTGGAAGCAGTCTAGAGAAGGAATGTCATCCCATGTGCCTTCAAGGAAGAGGAATAACTTCACAAAGAACGGCTGGGAAAAGGCAGCTCCTACTGGAGAAGCCTCTGTGTGGAGATGGGAATCATGTAATACTATGAAGGAAGGCCAGCACAGCAGGAGTGGGAAGAGAATGCATCCAGAACTAACCCTGCTGTGTCTGATCTGACCATGAACTGTAAAGAATAGACACAAGGGGCAACATCATTCACACGGTGTGGATTCTAGGGCCAGGCCTGGATTCAACTCCCAGTCTACCACTGGGGAGCCTTGGAAAAGTCACTGAATCTCTTTGAATCTCGTTTGTAACATGGCAGTCATAAACAATAGCCGCTCTCATAGAGTTAGGATAAAGTAAATATGAACATATGTGATGGGCAGCTCAGGCTGAGATCTGAGGATTGCAGTTTGAAGCCAGCCAGGGCAGGAATGTCTGTGAGACTCTTATCACCAACTAATAACCAAAAAGCTGAAAATGGAGTTATGGTTCAGGTAGTGAATACCAGCCTTGAGCAAAAAAGCTCAGAGTGTGTGCCCAGGTCCTGAGTTTAAGCCCCAGCACTGGCACACATGTGCACATTCGTGTACACATACACACACAGAGAGATACTTGAAAAATCATTTAGTGTAGTGGTTATTCATATTAAGCCTCTATTAAAGGTAGCTATTATCAGATGTTAGTAACACTGCAAATTAGGGAGCTGTGTCTTTCCAGCCCCACCTTAGTTTCCCCCAAAACACCACTTACTGAAGGAAAAAGGGAATAAGGAAGGACCCTGAGGGAGGGGCATGAGGAAGGGAGGGGCATAGAGAGAGGAGGGGCACTGGGGGGAGGAGTGGCAAAGAGGGAGGGGCACAGAGGGAGGAGGGACACTGGGGGAGAGGAGGGGCATTGGGGGGAGGAGCAGGAGGTCCCCGACAGCTTCCCTGGTCTTCCAGGGCCTGACATTCACCCTGCGTCCTGGGGAGGTGACAGCGCTGGTGGGACCCAATGGGTCTGGGAAGAGCACTGTGGCTGCCCTGCTGCAGAACCTGTACCAGCCCACCCGGGGGCAGGTGCTGCTGGATGGAGAGCCCATCTCTGAGTATGAGCACTGCTACCTGCATAGGCAGGTAGGTGGGGAGCGAGGGGAGGGCGGAGGACAGCGGGTGTCATCACCTAGAGAGGATGCCATCCATGTTAGTGGGAGGGCTAAAAACAAACACCAACACAAGGGTCCACTCAGAGAGAAGGGGGGGGGGGGAGACAGAACCAGAGCCCCCCGGGGTGGGCACTGCATGCGTCCCCTCTGCCCTTCCCCTCTGGACAGGTGGCTTCGGTGGGGCAGGAGCCCACACTGTTCTTGGGTTGGCGAGCTGTGAGGACGAGCAGGTGCTGGTTCATGGAGGCCTCAGTGAACAGATGCATAACTGAGAGGGAATTTGCAAGACAACGACATGGCTCAGCGTGGTAACTAAATAGGTAGCTAGGTTTACTTTTTCTTCATTGTGTTTTTTTATACTTTCCAAACATCTGTATGAATGAGTCCTTCTAAACAGTCATACATTATAGGGAAAAGATTATCATGAAGAAAAAGCAATTTAAATGCATTTATTATGCTACAGTAGATCACTCAGCATCGGGCAAATCTCCATACAGCCAGACCCCACCCCATCCCCCACTCCCCTCCCCCACCAACCCACCCAAAGGACCCATGATCCAGATCTCCACCATGCCTCCAGCTCCAGGGACCACTCCTCAGGGACACAGGGCAGTTCACAGAAGCCGTGCTGGATGGGGGTCTGGGTCCAAGTGATGGGCCTGGGACAGCCCTGCTTGTGCAGGCCTCAGTCCTCCTGCTGCTGCTGCTGCTGCTGTGCCAGGCGGGCATAGGGGTCCTGGCCCTCCCTGAGCTGGGAAGGCTGCAGCAGCCGCCCCTGCCTCAGCACCAAAACCTGGTCCTTCTCCTGAATTGTGTTCAGGCTGTGCGTGATCACCAGCACTGTCCTGTTCCCACTGGATTTCCAGGCCTGCAGCTGAGGGAGAGATAAAAAAGGAATGGACACCATGTCCCCAGCCAGACAGCATCTCCTGTGACTCAGGGTAAAGACACCTTTTTCTGTGTCTCTGTGTCAGTGCTGGGGCTTGAACTCAAGCTTTCTTGAACTTAAGCGTTCTTGCTCAGATGAGCTATCCCTCCATTTCCGGGGATTTTTTGCTTTGTTTGTTTGGTGGTGGAGATAAGAATCTCAAGGACTCACTAGGGGCTGGTGGCTCACACCTGTAATCCTAGCTACTCAGGAGGCTGAGATCTGAGGATCAAGGTTCAAAGTCAGCCCAAGCAGGAAAGTCCGAGAGACTCTTATCTCCAGTAAACTACTAGAAAACCAGAAGTGGCGCTATGGCTCAAGCGGTAAAGCGCTCACCTTAAGCTGAAGAGCACAAGGACAGCGCCCAAGCCCAGAGTTCAAGCCCCATGACCAACAAAAAAAAAAAGGATCTCAAGGACTTTCCTGCCCAAGTCAACTCTGTATGAGGACTCTCAGATCTCAGCCTCCTGAGTAGCTAGGATTACAGGCATGAGACACAGGCACCTAACTTGAAACACGAGGAGACTGCAAGGTAGGCTGGGGTCTGCCCAGCCCTCCTCCAGTGATGGAGGAACCGAGGATGGACCACACCACCACATTCTCCTCCAATCCCAACCCTACAAAGGCACAGGTGTTTCTCCACCAATGAGCCATTCCTCCTCCTGGCCCAATCCCACTGGCTGAGCTGTCCAATGGGAGCCGGACATCCCACTGTCCCCTGCCCTTCCCACCCCGGTACTCACAGCCTGCTCAGACTGGGCGTCTAGGGCACTGGTGGCCTCATCCAAAATCAGGACTCGTGGGTCCCGCACCAGGGCCCGGGCTACGGCTAGACGTTGTTTCTGTCCCACGGCCAACTGGCTGCCTTTCTCCCCTACATCTGAGGAAATCAGAGATGTTCCCCTCCTCAGACACAAGGAACCAGGACAACACTCTGCACCCCCTACCCCCCTCTCAGGAAGGGGAGTAGGTACACCCTGGCTACTTCCACTAGGACTGGCAGGAGGTAGTGGGATCTGGGGGGAGGGAAGGTCACAATGAGGTGGGGACCTTGGGACTTCTCAGGTGGAGGAGACACTTATTTCTGCATTGCTCCCTGGGAACACACACACACACACACACACACACACACACACACACACACACACACACACACACACACGGAAGGAGGATCTGAAGAATGAATACATGGTAGGGGGGGTGGACAATGGGAAGCAGAAGGAGGAGCAGGAAAGAGTTTCATGGACCCAACCTTCACCCCAGGAATAGGTTTTACTTCTCTGCTGACTGAAAGAGAAGATTCACGATCCAATCTGTAAGACATACCTGTGTGGATCCCATGCTTCATTTCCTTTATGAAATCGTCCGCGTTGGCCACGCGAGCGGCCTCCAGCACCTGCTCGTCCTCACAGCTCGCCAGCCCATAGGCGATGTTGTCCCTCACAGAACCCGAGAACAGCGTGGGCTCCTGCCCCACCGAAGCCACCTGTCCGGAGGGGGAGGGCAGAGGGGACGCATGCAGTGCCCACCCCAGGGGGCTCCGGTTCCATCTCCCCCCCCTCTCTGAGTGGACCCTTGTGTTGGTGTTTGTTTTTAGCCCTCCCACTAACATGGATGGCATCCTCTCTAGGTGATGACACCCGCTGTCCTCCACCCTCCCTCCCTCCCCACCTACCTGCCTGTGCAGGTAGCAGTGCTCATACTCGGAGATGGGCTCTCCATCCAGCAGCACCTGCCCCCGGGTGGGCTGGTACAGGTTCTGCAGCAGGGCAGCCACGGTGCTCTTCCCAGACCCATTGGGTCCCACCAGCGCTGTCACCTCCCCAGGACGCAGGGTGAATGTCAGGCCCTGGAAGACCAGGGAAGCTGTCAGGGACCTCCTGCTCCTCCTCCTGATGCCCCTCCTCTCCCCCAGTGCCCCTCCTCCCACAGTGCCCCTCCCTCAGGGTCCTTCTTCTTGTCTTCTGTCCTGGACATTGTCCCTCAGCTCTTCAGCTCAAGGCTAGTGCTCTACCACATGAGCCACAGCACCACTTCTGGCTTTTTCTGCATACGTGGTACTGAAGAATCGAACCCAGGGCCTCATGCATGCTAGGCAAGCACTCTACCACTGAGCCACCTTCCCAGCCCCTCCTTGTCTTCTTGAACAAGCGAGATCAGGTTAGTCTCCAGGCTGTGGTGATTAATCTAATCATGAACAGCAACAAGGGTTCGTTCCCCCCTTCTCAGGCACCTGGAGCACAGGCTGATCTGGGCGACTGGGATAGGCAAAGGAGACATCTCGGAACTCCACCTGGCCCCGCAGTGCGGCTGGGGCCAGAGTCCCCTCTGGGGGCAAATTGGGCTTTCTGTCCAGGTATCCAAAAACTTTCTCGGCAGCTCCCACGTTGCTCAGCATATCCCCATACATGTAAATCAGCGCCTACAAAACAGGAATGGATGGTCAGCTAATCACAGCTCCTCCAGAACCCGTACCCCAACCCTCCGCACACAGCTAAGCCATCCTCCTCCTGACGCCCCCCACCCCTATTCTTCCTTGCCTTCCGACGTGCAGTTTGGAGGGGACTTTTTTTGTAATTGTTGGAGACAGGGTCTCATTAGATAGCCTAGACTGATCTCAAAGTCACCATCTTCCTCTGCTTTCAAGGTGCTGGGCTTACAGGTGTGTACTACTATATCTGGCTTAGCTGGGGTGGAATTTAAGAGCAGCACCAGTACTTCTATGTTCCATTTTCAGTGGAAGGAATCTGAAGTCTCTACCCAGAACACAGGACATTACTTCTATTTCCAGACCGAGTCCTTCCTGTGTGATACTCCCTGTGTACACAGAACACCTTACAAGCAGGTGGTGTGCCTAACGCACTTGTGTAGCCAACAGGGTACCTAGTGCCATTCTCCACACTTCAATCCATGCGTGCTCATCACCTGCTTTAACAGCGACCACCTCAGATCTCAGCTTCCTGAGTAGCTAGGATTACAGGCATGAGCCACCAGTGCCCAGCTACTATATGGTATCTGAAAGTTACTTCATAATAATATGGGGGGGGTTGATGGGGAAGTGGATGGGGACACAAATAAAACACAAAGGTCTGTGAGTGATCACAGTTAAAGCAGGTGATGGACATATATAGAGATCATTGTAATTTTTAGCATTATATGTTTTTATAACAAAATTTGTTCCTTTTTTTTTTTTTTTTTTTTGGTCAGTCATAGGGCTTGAACTCTGGGCCTGAGCACTGTCCCTGTGCTCTTCAGCTCAAGGATAGCACTCTACCATTTGAGCCACAACACTACTTCCGGTTTTCTAGTGTTTTATTGGAGATAAGAGTCTCGTGGACTTTCCTGCCTGGACTGGCTTTGAACCACGATCCACAGATCTCAGCCTCCTGAGTAGCTAGGACTACAGGCGTGAGCCTGTAATCTTAAGAAAAAAAATTGCTTCAACTAAATAAATACTAAATCCTTAAGGCCAGTCAGGAAAACAGCAGGTATAAGGAGCGAGCACTTGCAGGCCCCATACTCACATGTACAAAGCTCCCCACGTCTTCCTGGTAGAGCAGAAAGGAGAGCAGGCTGCCCTGGGTGATCTCGCCAGCCAGGATCTGCTGCACCCCGCAGCTCATCACCAGCACCTTCACACCCAAGCCCAGCACCTGACATGGGGAGAAGAAAGAAGCAAGCTGAGAACCAGTCTCTGCAAAGAACACAAGCCCTGCCTTAAGCTCCGCCCTCGTGTCTCTGGGCTCTCTCCACTCTCACCCTCCGGATGAGCAGGTACAAGGCTCGCTCCAGGTCCCTTCTCCACCACAGCTGCCGGCATCGCTCCAAGGCCTCCTTATAGCGACACACTTCATCCTCCTCTGCTCCGAAACTGCGCACCGTCTGCACACCGCCAACTGCCTCCCGCACCACCTGCCCAGCCTTCGCTGCCTCATCCTGGATCTTCACAAGCAAAGCCTGAGAAAGCAGGGAAGCAGACATTTCCAGGTTGGAATGGACATTGGACATGAATGTATTACTTGGCCTTAGAAAGAAAGGGCATCTTGGGGCTGGGAAGGTGGCTCAGTGGTAGAGCGCTTGTCTTGCATGCCTGAGGCCCTGGGTTCGATTCCTCAGCACCAAATAAGCAAAAAAAAGAAAGAAAGAAAAAAGCCAGAAGTGGCGCTGTGGCTCAAGTGGTAGAGCGCTAGCCTTGAGCTGAAGAGCTGAGGGACAGCGCCCAGGCCTAGAGTTCAGGCCTCATGACCGGACCCAAAAAAAAAAGAAAGAAAGAAAGAAAGAAAGGACATCTTGACATGTTGTAACATGCATGGATGGACCTTGAATTATGCTAATTGAAATAAGCAGTCACAAACGGACAATGACTGCAGTTTCACTTATAGGCAAGGCTTAGAGTCTCATAAAATCAGAAAGTTGGTCGCCAGGACTGGAGTGGGAAGGAGTGGAAAGTGACAGTTGAACAGGTTCAGGGCTGCACTTTTGGAAGATGGAAGACATTCTGGACACAGATGGTGGCAATGGATGCACACCAATGCGAATGTTCTTAAAGGCACTAACTGTAATCCAACCCTCTTCCCCCCACTCCAGCCAGTTTCTGCTGATTTTAAATAAAGGGAAATACTCTGCCTCAAACCCTCCAAGATGTCCTTTATGTACAAGCTCCTTTGAGAAGCTGGTTAAAATGTATTGTCTACCCCAGAAAAATACCCCATTCCCCATCATACCACACACACACACACACACACACACACACACACACACACAGAACTCACATATATGTATATATTTTTGTTTACAGTCCCAGGGCTCACAGACCTTCTGAAATATCCATCCATGGCTGACCAAGTAAGCCAAACAACAGTATAAAAGTGCAATATACTCTAGGCTGGGAATGTGGCTTAGTGGTAGAGTGCTTGCCTAGCAAGCATGAAGCCCTGGGTTCGATTCCTCAGTACCACATGCACAGAAAAAGCCGGAAGTGGTGTTGTGGCTCAAGTGGTAGAATACTAGCCTAGAGCAAAAGAAGCTTAGAGACAGTGCCCAGGCCCTGAGTTCAAGCCTCAGGACTGACAAAAGAAAAGAAAAGTGCAATATACTCTAAAGGCTACAAAGAGCACATCCTATCGTGATGAGGGTGGACTCATCCTCCCCTCTACATTTTATTTTCCTCTCAGGTCCCCTAACAGCCCTGCGTACCTGGTGGCGGACATTGTACACCTTCTCTGCTGCTATTGTAAGGGGCATGTCGAGCAGTGAGAGGAGGGTGAGGCGGGCTGACACGCTGAGCATGAAGCCGTACAGCCCCACCACCTTCACCAGGTTCCGCAGAAATACGTTGGCATTCAGAGGAAGCCATCTGCTCATCAAGGCGGTGTCTGAGCTCAGTCTTGAGTTCAGTTCCCCTGTGGAGGGCAAAGTCAATGAGAAAACCATGCACATTGCAGCGCCCACAGAACTCCCTCCTGTCCATCCACTGGGCTGGGCCTGCCTCTCTGCACCCTTCCTCATTTGCAGGGACATGTGGAGGCTGGGCCTTTACACTGTCCTGAAACACAATTCCAGGTTGTAGCAGATAGATAAAGACAGCAGGGTAAGTGAATGACAAGGAATGACCAGCAGAATCCCAAATCTGTCCTCCAGGTCTCTAAGACCCACCTGTCTTTGTCTCCTGGAAGAACTCGAGGTCCTGATGCAGCAGGGAGGAGAAAAGCTGGTCCTGGATCCTGAGGTTGATTCTGGACATGGTGAAGAGAAAGGAGCCACCTCGGCAGCCAGCAGACAGGGAGCTGTGGGAAGGGAGGAATTGAGAAGAGCATGAAGAGGGGAGGGCAGAGGAGGAGGAGGTGGGTGGGTGAAGCAGAGGGGAAAATCCACAATGAAAAGATACTCAAAGTTGGAGGGAGCAGACAAGAGACAACAAAGAAGACACAAACTCAGAAATAAACAAGAAGAAGTGGGCGCAGTGGATAAAAAGGAATTGCTCTGTGCTTGCTTCTGCCCTGGCTTTCCTCCCTGCTTCCCCTTCTGAGCTCTGTTTTGGCTTCTTTCCTTCCCATTGATGTGGCCCTTCCCCACGCTCACAGGTGTTTCAGTATGAGAACTGCCACACCAAACACTCTACCTTCTCCTTCTCTACAGCCCTAAAGGCAGTGACACTATCTTTTACCACAGAAAAATTCAACTTAATTTTTACAGTAAAACTTAATGGAAATATTTAAACACACACACACACACACACACACACACACACACACACACACAGAGAGTTATTTTGCATGGCTATAATCCTAGCTACTCAGGAGGCTAAGATCTGAGGGTTATGGTTTGAAGCTAGCTCAGGTAGGAAAGTCCCTGAGACTCTTAGCTCCAATTAACTACTAGAAAACCAAGTGATAGAGCTCTAGCTTTGAGTAGAAAAGCTCAGGGATGGTGCCCAAGCCTGAGTTCAAGTCCCACAACCAATACATACACACGCACACACACACCCACACACACACACGCACACACACACACACACACACACACACACAGAGTTATTTTGCATGCCTATAATCCTAGCTACTCAGGAGGCTAAGATCTGAGGGCTATGGTTTGAAACTAGTTCAGGTAGGAAAGTCCCTGAGATTCTTATCTCTAATTAACCACTAGAACACCAAGCAATAGAGCTGTAGCTTTGAGTAGAAAAGCTCAGGGACAGTGCCCAAGCCCTGAGTTCAAGTCCCACAACCAACACACACACACACATACACACACACACACACACACACACACACACAATGGAGCTTTAATACAATTTTTATTGCCACATTCAAAAGTTGTTGGGCTGAGACATGAACTCATGGACTTGGTAACTGTAGTGAAAGTAGAGGGAGAAGCTAAATCACAGGTGCGACACTTTGAAATTAGGAACTGGCAGAGCTGCTGTTGGAGAATGAGGAAGACCTGGTGGTGGCTGGGGTACTTGATGGTGGCATGAGGAGGAAGAGGGAAAGCAAGAGGAAGAGGAAGCCACTTTCATAAAGACTAAGAGGAGTGTGGCATGTCTGGAGGTGCGGGAGCATGGCTGGGGTGTGAGTGACTGAGCTGCCCTAGAAACGGCCCCAGGAAAGCTGCGTCTACCTGACTAGCGCTGGGCGTGGAAGCATGGATCTGGGAATCATTTGCTGAGATAAACTGAGTCAGCTCAACAGGAAAAGTGGTATTAAATAGCAAACCATAGAGTCCCAAGGAAAGCCCATATTTATCTGTGCGGAGGGAGAAATTCTCAGAAGGAAGCAGAGAGGACTAGTGTGTCAAAGGGGAGTTCATAAAAGCTAACAAAGGTCATAAAAACAAAACAATGTCATAAGAGTTTATTAGTGCCCACAGAAATGGAGGGACAGAGTGAACAAACAGCAATGGTATTCACACTAGACACTGTTGAAAATGAACGATACAACTTGTGGGCAGGGACAGAAGGGGAAAACTGCGAGAGAGTAAAGGAAGGGGTGACACTGTCCAAAAAGAAATGTACTTATCATCTGCCTAATGAAACAATAACAATTTTCTTCTTTAAGGAGTTTACCCAGGCAGCCGGGCACTGGTGGCTCACGCCTGTAATCCTAGCTACTCAGGAGGTTGAGATCTGAGGATCATGGTTCAAAGCCAGCCCAGGCAGGAAAAGTCCAGGAGACTCTTATCTCCAATGAACCACCAGAAAACTGGAAGTGGCGCTGTGGCACAAGTGGTAGAGCACTAGCCTAGAGCTGAAGAGCTGAGGGACAGCACCCAGGCCCAGAGTTCAAGCCCCACAACCGAAAAAAAAAAAAAAAAAAAAGAGTTTACCCATGCCAAATGCTACTGAGAAGTCAAATAATGCAAGGCATAATTGTGACAGTTGGAGAGAAAGGGGAAAGTGGATTGATCAATTAAGTTCACATTTGAGTAATTAGTTTCAGATGATAGTAAGAATGGGATGAAGACATAATGAAGGACTGAGTTGTGTTTTTTCTTGAGAGTATGGTAAGTTAAATATGATCATAAAAAATAAGTGATGAGGGCTGGGAAGGTGGCTCAGTGGTAGAGTGCTTGCCTCGCAAACATGAGGTACTGGGTTCAATTCCTCAGCACCACATTAACCGAAAAAGCCACAAGTGGCGCTGTGGCTCAAGTGGTAGAGCGCTAGCCTTGAGCTGAAGAGCTGAGGGACAGCGCCCAGGCCCAGAGTTCAGGCCCCACGACCAGACCCAAAAAATAAATAAATAAACAAATAAGTGATGAGCCTGGCACCAGTGGCTCATGCCTATAATTCTAGCTACTTAGGACACTGAGATCTGAGGATCATGGTTTGAAGCCAGCCTGAGCAGGAAAGTCTGTAAGACTCTTATCTCCACTTAACCACCAGAAAATTCGAAGTGGCGCTGTCACTCAAAGTAATAGAGTGCAAGCCTTGAGCGGAAAAGCTCAGGGACAGTGCCCTGCCCTGAGTTCAAGCCCCATGACTGACAAAAAAAAGTGATGAACCAGGCATCAGTGGCTTGTGTTTATTATCCTAGTTACTTAGGAGGCTGAGATCTGAGGATTGCGCAGTTCATAGCCAGCCCAGGGGAGTGGGGGGGCGGGGGGAATAAGTCTATGAGACTCTTATGGGGGGGGGGGGGCAGGCAGAGGGGAGCCAGAAGTGGAACTGGCTCAAGTGGTAGAATGCTAGCTTTGAGCCACAAAACTCAAGGACAGAGTCCAGGCCCCTGAGTTCAAGCCCCAGGAGTGGCACCATAAAAGGAGGAGGAGGAGGAGGAAAGGGAGAAGGGGGAGGAGGAGGAGGAGATGAGAAGCTCAGCGGGGATTAGAGTCAGGTGGGTGGGTGAGTACCTAAGTATGCTCACTCTGTGTACCTTGCACCTAGCTCATTTCATCCCAGGCTCAGCCCTACCAAGAAGCATTGGTTTGTTGGTTTGTCTGCTCACTTGTCCTATTTGGTTAAAAGAACAGATTCTGAAATATGTCTAGAAAGAAGCATAGTAAGGGAACGTGAAAAGATTAAAGATGCTGGAACAAAAGGGGAATCGGTCTCCAATTAGCAGCTTCAGAGATTAGAAAAATCAGTGAGGAAGGACGGACCAAGAGGGAGCAGTGGGCCCAACTTGCCAGGAGGTCAGAAAGACACACGCAAGTGCAAGAGAGACACACGCAAGTGCAAGAGAGATACTCAAGTGTAAGAGAGACACATGCAAGTGCAAGAGAGACACTCAAGTGTAAGAGAGACACACTCAAGTGTAAGAGAGACACACTCAAGTGTAAGAGAGACACACACAAGTGTAAGAGGGAGGAGGCAGAAAAGAGAGATGGAATTTCACCAAGACAAAACATCAAGAGGCAACTCAAACACATCCTATTTAACACACCCACTATCTATAATAACAATATAAACCTTTAGAGTGTTGGACAAAATTGGAAGACGGAAGAAATGGATGGATGGATGGACCAAAATGGTGAGTAAATGTATTCGAGTATTAGGTTTTTGTTTTCCCTTTGGTGTTTTGCACAAGACCCAACTTTAGAATTCGTGTGCCTGAAAAGACTTGGGTCTAAGCCAGGTGCCGGTGGCTCACACCTGTAATCTTAACTACTCAGGAGGCTGAGGAGAGTGGTGCAAAGCCAGGCTGGGTCAGAAAGTCTCTGAGACTCATCTCCAATGAACCACCAAAAACCGGTGGTGTTGTGGCTCAAGTGGTAGAGCACTCGCCTTGAGCTAAAGAGCTGAGGGACAGCGCCCAGGCCCAGAGTTCAAGCCCCACGACTGACAACAACAACAACAAAAGACTTGGGTCTAGCAAAAGGCCCAGCTGCCCTTCACCTACCTCCCAATGGAAAATAAGCACATGAAAAAGATGGCGCTGGCAAAGGTATCAGGGTCAAAATCACCTCCAAGGATGTCAATCACACGACCAGAATAGTGAGGGATTAATGTCTCCCCTGGAAGAGAAATGAAAGGTAGAGGAATGAGCTTGAACCAGGCCTCTTTCCCCACCCCCCGCCCCGCACCTCCTGCTCACACTCACCCAACACGGCCATAGTGAGGAAGAAGAAGGCGGCCAGGAGGTAGGGCAGGTCTGGCCTGGCGAGCCTCAGCAGCCTCCATATGAGGGCTTTGCTGTCCTCCAGGCCTGGATCCCTTTCCTGGGCTCCTTCTGGATGGCTCAGCACAGCCCACAGAGCCCAGCTGAGCCCCGCAGACCCGTAACCCAACAGCAGCCAGCTCCAAGGGGCCTCGGCCACGCGTACTGGGGGAGCATTCAAGGCCCCTCCCACCAGAGCCCGCAGAGAGAGAAACACGGGGGTCTCCAGACACAGCAGGGGCAGCAAGGTCCTCACACACCCCAGCAGCCCTGCCAGTCGGAGCAGTCCCCACAGTCCTCCGAGTCGCAGGATCCCCTCCAGCCATAGTCCTGGAAGCCCGCGGGGCAGCAGCGCCCCGACAGTGCCCTGAAGGAGCCAAAGGAAGGCCAGGTCGGCCAGCAGCAGGGAGGCCCAGGGCCTCGGGTCAGGCAGCATCGTGGCGCGGGGGATCTATGGGGAGAAGGTGAAAAATCAGATAAAAGGTGGATCCTGATCGTGATCCTCTCGATCAGCCACAGGCCGCTCAGTTTCCAGTCCCACACAGAAAGATCTCCCAGGGCAGCTGGCATCCGGCCTGTGTCCTACCTAGGATCCTGGAGACCCTGCACCGCCCAAGAAGTAAAGAGTAACGGCATCTCGAGTCCCGCCCTCCCCGCCCACCGCAGCCAACCTCCGGGCAGCCTAGGGGTTCCAGCCCCGCTCCTTCCACTTCCTGGAATCCAAAAGACACATCCCCATGCGGGGCGTGATGGGATGGGCTCCGGGTTTTTACCGCAAGAACTCACCCGCCGCGGCGGTGCAGCTGCACCGCAGGCTTTCCGATGGATGTCGGGCGCTGAGTCAGAAATGCGATCTTAATGCAGGTCCCAATGGGGTCCTCTGGGAAGCCCCGCGCCGGGCACGTCGGGGCTTTCGCTTTCGCTTCCCAGCCCAGGCCTGCATTCTGCGCAGTGGCCAGCAGGGGACGCCCCAGGCCTGCAGACCGCGGATCCCTCGCCTCTCCGGCACCATCGCAAGTCTCCCGGGTGGCGGTTACTTTGTTACATGCAAATGGCAAAAAACTGTTTCTAGGACTTGAGATACTTTGTAAAGCAGAACCGCTAGAGGTTCTAGCCATTCTTACAGGCTTCAAGGGATTTGCATTTCGAAATTTGGAATTTAGGGGTCTCTAATCTTTGGTCCGCATATGTCCTCGATTAAACATCTGGTGAAAATTCAGTACGTTTGTGCTTGTGAAGGAAATGCCCGGTACTAACCCTTTTTCTGTTGACAGTACTGGGGCTTGAGCTCAGGGCCCGGGCGCTTTCCCCGAGGTTTTTCACTCAAGGTTGATGCTCTATCACTTGAACCCCAGCCCCACTTCTGGGTGTTTGCTGATTACTTGGAGATGAGAGTCTTAGGAACTTTCCTGCCCAGCCTGGCTTTGAACCTCCATCCTCAGATCTGAGCTGCGTGAGTAACTAGGATCACTGGCTGGCCTACTTTTTATTACTGATTAGAACAACAATCAGGTTTCTCCCCATTCTGCCTCACTCACAGCCATCCAAACAACTTGCAGATTGGTTTATTGACTCTTTAAGTGATCTGACTCTGTGGTCAATAGCTTGCCTAGCACGTGTGAAGTCAGGGGTTTGATCCTCTGCACTGGCCAACACACAGCAGCATGTCAGTATGTCTGGGCCATAGCATCACTTCCAGAAATGACCCTGAACATTAAAACTACAGAAGAAGAAAGGAGGAAGAAGAGGAGGAGGAGCAGGAGGAGGAGGAGCAGGAGCAGGAGCAGGAGGAAGTGGAGGAGGGGGGAAGAGGAGGGGGAGGAGGAGGAGGAAGAAGAAATATATCCCCAAAGAGCAATCATTTGGAATTGATATGAGAGATTATTAGTGTGATTATCAATGAGTCAGTTAATGTTTAAGGTAATTAAAGGGAAGGGTGTGTGAAGTCAAGGCCGACCCTATTTATTCTTAAGGATCTCTCCTCCTGAGAGAGATCCTTCCCCCTCTGCTGCTTTTACCCTTTGAGAGTCTGCCTCAACTAACTCTCTTTGAGAGGTGACTCCCTTCGTGCTCTTTCCTGTAGCCCTGAGTGAGCTAAGAATTTCATTTGTTTTCCTGTTTCTTTTTTCTAACCTGGAACTTACTTTTTCCTCATGTCTCCCCACTTCAGAGTCCTTTGTATTTCCTCTTCCTATTCATGACTTGTCCTCTTGAAATCAGATTTGTCACATCATGAAATTGAACTTTCATGCATATCTCAAAGGTGTTATTTAGAGTAAATGCTAAGAAGCTTGCAGTCACTTCCGATACATTAGCTAAGAACTTTTTTTTCCCTACTCTCCAAAGTCCAAAGCAGGTGTTTTAGGATATTCTACTCCGAGTCACCCAGACTATCTACGAGAGACCACCTGGGGATCTCCAGATTGGATATTTTTAGAAAGGACCCTATGGGCTAGAAGGTGGCGCAGTGGTAGAGTGCTTGCCTTGCATGCATGAGGCCCTGGGTTCGATTCCTCAGCAGCACATAAGCAGAAAAAGCTGGAAGTGGTGCTGTGTCTCAAGTGGTAGAGCGCTAGCCTTGAGCTGAAGAGCTGAGGGACAGCGCCCAGGCCCAGAGTTCAGGCCCCATGACCAAACAAGAAAAAAAGAAAAAAAACCCTAGGGAGGCTAAAAGAAATTGCAAACCAGTGTCCCAAGAGAAAGCTGCTCAGTCTTCTTGTCGTCTTAGGGAGATGAACGTGGAATGCCAGGAAGAAATATTTTAGTGAGACCCTATTTCTTTGGGCATTTGAATCCCTTCCCAGGAAAAGACTCTTGAGTTCCTGTCCCCTCCCCCACACCAAAAGAGAAAGAAAGAAAGCAAGCCCACAACCCCACCCCAGCCACAGCACACAGGTGTTTATAACTGTTTTCCTTTATTGTGTTTAGGCATCCCCCACCCTGTAAGCTCCTAGCGGGCAGAGAATGCTCAATGAAATTGAGAGGACACAAATGATGAACTCAGGCCGCCCCACCGGTCACCGAGCCCAATCTCAACATGTCTGGGGTTGAGCCTCTTCTTGTCCTGGGACTGGGTTGGCCCAGGTCCCTGAGTTGGCTCCATCCACCTGGAGGAGGCTCCGCCCAGCCCTCACTGCCACCGCTCATTGGCCTCCAGGTACTGGTGCATCAAGTCACTGACATCTGAACTTTCCACTTTGACCCAGCCATCTTCCTTCATGTGGTACACTGTGGGGGATGAGCAAAAAACAAACAAACAAAAAACAGAGTCAGCTGGGCACTGGTGGGTATGTCTGTAATCCTAGCTACTCAGGAGGCTGAGATCTGAAGATTGCAGTTCAAAGCCAGCCTGCGAAGGAAAGTCTGTGAGACTCTTATCTTCAGTTAACTACCAAAAAGCTGGAAGTGGGGGTGTGGCTCAAATCATAGAGTGCCAACCAGTTTTGAGTGAAAAAGCCAAATGAGACCACAAAGTCTGAAGTTCAAGCCTCAGGACTAGTCCCCCCAAAATAAAATAAAACAGACCATCTGGTCACCTTCTCCACCTCCATCTTATGCTAATGGTGTTACACTGATAGAAGCAACTGCATGTGCTCACATGCACACACACACACACACACACACACACAAACACACACACACACATACACACACACACACACACACACGTCCCAACTCATTACTACAAGGACTTTAGATGTCCTTCTGACCCTGGAAAGTTCCTCCCTGCCACTCAGCCTCCACAGAGTCTCCTTGTCTGAATGCTCCCTCCCTTCTCCCAGGCCTGGTGGTCAGAGCTTTGGTCTCTTACTATTGACAACGCCTCCAGAATAGCTGTCTCGGTGGGTGGCATGAACGATAGCCCTTCGTCCAAGGTCATAGGCCTCTTCAGGACTCATATCTGGCCGATAGCCACTGTCCAAGACCCCATAGGCATAAGTGTTCCCACTACCAGTGGAAAACATACGTCCTGAGAGCCGAGTCCCATCTTCATCCACATAATAGAGTCCTGGACCCTAGAAAGGTTAGAAGATCTTAGAAGGTTAGAAGACCCTAGAAGAAAGGTTCTGAGTTGGAAAGAGATGTGTTGGTAGCATAGAGATTCAAGTGTGAGCCCTAAAACACAGAGAGAGAAATGACCAGAGGAAAACTATACTTGAAGTCATCTACTTCAACCAAAGGGATGGGCTTAGCCCCCACATCTGGATCATGAAGTAGCCAGTGGTTACACTGGGATAGTCCCACAGCTCTGTTATACACTGTATCTTGTAGGGATGGAGTGGGAAGGGGAGATGGGAAGAGATCTTTCATCCATGCTTGGAGGGGCTTGCGGAGTTGGGAGAACCCACCTTCTTATCCCAGCCACAGATCATGCTGCCCATGGACAGACCCATGCCCCGGTATTGGCACATCATATTGGAGAGCAATTTGGAAGCCGCTGACACGGAGATGCGTTCACCATTTCGCAGGTAGTACAGCCTGGGGGAAGGGGGCGGGGAGAGACAGGAGGAGGGAGAAATTGGATGTTGCAGGAGACACACTGGGAAGGAATTGTTTGGGTAGGGCCTAAGAACAGGGAAAGACTTGGGGTTTCAAGTAGCTAAACCACCCAGAGAAAACCCAGTAAAGAATCCTGTCCACCAGGGCTGATAGTGCCCATGCTTTATAATGGATAAGTGATTTCGCTCCTAGGCAGGAGCCAAGACTGAGATTTGGAAACAGCTTTCTGATCCTCTAAAGGCTATTCTGTTAAATGCCTTGGTAACACTAAGATACAAGGGGCAAAGGACAGGAGCCGTGACTAGGACAATCCAAGCAACACCTCCGAGTCTGAAAAATGAGAAAAGTGACCTGGCTTACCTGCATTCCTTGGCCAACAGGCGCTCCCAGTACTGACAGTCGGCCGCACAGCCAGACATAGTGCCAAGCAAGTAAGGGTTAATCTCTATCACCTTGTTCACCCGCAAGGTGGCTGCAAGAAGAGGGGTTTTGTTGTTGTTGTTGTTGTGTGTACTGGGACTTGAACTCAGGCCCTGAGCCCTGCCCCTTAGCTTTTTTTTTTTTAACTATACCACTTGAGTCACACCTCCACTTCTGGCTTTTGGGTAGTCAATTGAAAACAAGCATCTTGTGGGCTTTCCTACCTTAGCTGGCTTTGAACTGTGATCCTCAGAACTCAGCTTCATGAGTAGCTAGGATGACAGGTGTGAGCCACCAGTTCAAGAAGAAAGGGCCCCATGGTTCCCCCCCATGTGCTCTTGCTTGGGCTTTGGTGTAGATGTTGGGCCTCTGCTGAGAGGAGGGCCTAGCACCCCAGATTCTGCCTCCTGGTACACACACACTCACCAATGTAACTCCCAGCCGAGGCCCGGGAGTCCACCGCTACAATCACTCCATGCTGGAACTTGAAGGCCAGTGTGGTTGTCCCGTGAGCCATTGCGATCTGAACATGGCTTTCTCCATCCCCACTCAGAGACTTCAAGAATGTGGTGGGCTAATGAAAGAGAAGAGAAGGAAGGGACAGTGAAGGCTCCTGGAGCAGGTGCTCCAGGAGCAGGTTTTTAAAGGGTTTTAAAGAGTATGCAGATGCCCAGATTTTCTACCCATTAACAAATGGAACAGTTAATCATCAATACTAAATTAATTAATAATTAATCATCTCCAGAAGGAAATGATTTGGGAAAAGGAAAGGAAAATGCACCTGCGCCAACCGTTTCCATTTTCCCCGCACAACAGAAATGGACGTCTTGCTGGCCTCCAGTGGCTCATACCTGTAATCCTAGTTACTCAGTAGGCTGAGAGGTGAAAATTGAGTTTTGAACCTACCCTGGGTAAGGAAAGTCTGTACGATTTTTTTAAATCTCCAATTAAGCAGCATAAAGCTAGAAGTGGAGCTGCGGCTCAAGTAGTAGAGCACCAGCCTCGAGCAAAGAAGCTAATGGATACACAGGGCCCAGGCAGCACCCCAGCCCTGAGTTCAGCCCCAGAACCAGAAGGAAAAAAAAGGAGGTGGAAGAGGAGGAAGAAGAAAGAAAGTGGGGGGGGGGGGGAAGGGTTGAGAGAAAGGGAGAAAAAGTCTTAAGGATCATTTTAAGAGTTTTTCCGATCCATAATTCCTTTTAATTCTCACAAAACATGTTTTACGAATATATCTTCCCTCATCTTGCAGAAGAGAACAAGAGAGCCAGGCTCTAGGACAGGCAATTGCTGGGGCAGGTTCATAGATCTTCCAAGACACCGTGTAGCTCCTGCGCCCCCCGACAGATACCCCATGGGGATAAAAGCACCCCACCCTCGCCTCGGACTCTGCCCAAGTCTGCACTACCTCTCAGCCCCCCAGCCCCACGTGGCTCCTCCCCAGGCGGTTCCCGTACTGAAGGAGAGCCCCCTCTGTCCACCACGGTTCCCCACTTGGGCAGGGCAGCCTCGGGCTGCCTCCCTCCCTCCGCCCTCCGCCGGCCGGCGCCCCTCACCTGCGTTCCCCGGGGGAGGGCGAGCTCGGGAGCGCGCACTGAGAAGCTGAAGTGTCCCAGGTCCGAGCGATGCCTGCTTTCCGCCCCCTGCCCTCGGGGGGCTCCGCACACGTCCAGCAGGGCCATGGCCGCTCAGCGCACACCCCCGGGGATCCGTGGGCTCTCCGAGCAGGAAGTGAAAGCGAAAGCCCGGCACCGAGGGGAGGGAACCGGGGCGTCTTCCACGTCCCCGGCCCTTTCCGAGAAGAGGCCCCGGGGGCGGGGGGGGGGGGAGGAGGGGGAGTGCCATCTTGGGGACAATGTGGGGGGGCGGTGCCATCCTGGGGACGATGAGGCGGGGTGCCATCCTGGGGATAATGAGGCGGGGTGCCATCCTGGGGACGGTGCGTGGTGGGTAGGTGATGGATCGTCCAGGGAGCGCACCAGCGCCTTCCAGGAAGACAAGGCGACCGTGGGGTCGCATCACCCGAACCAGAAAGGCTGCAGGAGGCAGGACGCAGCTTCAGGCAGCCCTGCGTGCTGGGGACAGGGGCGGTGTCCCACGGGCATCTTTCATATATAAAAATGGTCCATGGAGGCTGCGTCTTAAGGGACAGGTTTTGGGGCAACTGGAAAAGAATAAACCCCAAGTGTGGAGAAAGGAGCCAAGGACAGGACAACATCTCAGAATCTTCCCGTACGGGCCTCGGTAGGGGCCTGATGGTCCCGCAGTCACCCCGACCCGCAGCCACCCGGGAGAACGTGCCCTGGCGCTGCGCTCCTCTCCACCTGGTCTCCGGCTGGGCTGAACGACCGCGCGGCTAAGTCCCGCCCCTCTTTGCAACCTGTGTTGGCCTCTTCTGCTCAGCAACTGTTGACGTCACACATCCTTGCTCCTCTGCCCAATGGCAGAGATTGGCCAGATAATCCTACCTACTTCCCTAAGGTTGTGGGTTTTGTATGGTGGTTTTTTTTTTGGGGGGGGGGGGTTGGGGTTGGTTTGTTTTTCGCGGGGGTGGGGAGAGTAGGGGGATGGCAGGTGCCCACAGCCAGGGAGTCGTGTGAGCCCTTCAGAAAAGTTCTGAGCAAGCAAGATGGAGACGTGTGCCTGGCTGTTGGCCTGTCTACCTTCCATCTTCCACTGCAAGGTCCCTGCGCAGCTGTTGGCGCCTTGAAGAGGAACATAGTCTGAGTCTTTCACCACGAAACACAGCGAGCCCTTTGGGAGTGTCAGAGACAGGGACACCACAGAACAAAACACCATTTTTATTATAAATATCAAGAACCTACAGCCTATGTAGGGGCCATATGCCAAAGGCCTTTGGTCATACTAAAAGTAGCTGGTCTTCCCTTTCTGTGTATTCTGAACATTTCATCCAAATTTTCACCGAAGCATCTACCAGTTACATAAAGGTATTTGGAATTATGCTTGTCTTTCTTGGAAGTCTGTGGTGTCAAGACACCAGTGGGTGACTTTGGGACTGGAGATCTGAGGATCCCAATTTGATATCATTCTAGGGAAGAAAAATTCATGAAACTCTTCCAATTAACAAGCAAAAAAACCCAAAACAAAACAAAAATCAAACTGGAGCTGTGACTCAAGTGATACAGCACTAACCTTGAGAGGAAAAAAAAAATCAAGGCCCTGAGATCAAGCCCAAGTACCAGCAGGAAACCAGGGGGAGCAGGAGCACTTGGAGAGGAAGTAATACTAGTGACAAACGTTAGGCACCGTCTAGGGAGCTGCATTTGGGCAACTCCTCCTCCCCACAGCTGCCTACCCTGCAGGTCTGCTAAGACCTTCCCTCCCAAATCCATCACAGAGAGCAGAAGAAAGTGGAGGGAAAGGTAGGGTGCAGGTTCAGAAAGTCTTTCACTCTGGAGCAGCTGCAGAAGCCTCCACCATGGCCCGGTACAATCCCCTCTTCTCCATGAGCTGCTGGTGGGTGCCCTGCTCACAGATGGCACCTCCTTTCAGAAAGAGGATGTGGTCAGCCTGCTCCACCAAGCTGAGATGCTGGGTGATAAGAAGCACAGAGCGAGAGTGCCGTGTAGGGCTTGTGTACAGGAGCTGCTGGACCTGAGGAGACACACACACACACACACACACACACACACACACACACACACACACACACACACAGTTAGTGCAAATGGGATAAAATGGGTGGCGCAACTGAGATAAAAATCATAGTCCTAGCCAGGGGCTGGTAGTTCAAGCCTATAATCCTAGCTACCCAAGAAGCTGAGATTTTAGGATTGAGGCTTAAAACTATCCTAGTCAGATAAATCTGAGAGAGACATATTCCAATTAATCACCAAAAATGGAGGTGTGCCCAGCCTTGAGCAAAAAGCTAAGGAATAGCACTCAGGCCCTGAGTTCACACACACACACACACACACACACACACACACACACACACACACACACACACACACACACACACACACACACACACACACACACACACAGAGTTGTTGGAGTCTATGGTGAAGCCTATAAAAGAAGTATGAAGGGTGTTGACGTCTCTCCTCTCTACCTGTGGACTGGAAATTTTTATAGTAGGACTTTAGAAAATCTAGTTTAGTGATAAAGAGCATGCACATTCAAGTCATATAGATCTGAATTGGGCCCAGGGTGTACTACTCAACACTTGAGTCACCTTGAGTAGGTGATACAATGTCTCTTAGTCTCCATACAGTCATCCATACAGTAAGGATAGTGATGCTCATCCCATTAGGCCTCATGATGAATAAATTGAGTTACACAGGACATGTAAAGGGCCTAGTAGCAGGTCAAACACATAGTACAACCTGGTTAATATTATTAGGGTGGCATTTTCTTTATGTTTGGTCTTAAAAGATTCAGTATCTATAGATAGTTAATAGGAATTAAAAATTCTAATCATGTTGATATAATTTAATAAAGGAGATGAGAGGCAGTGAGGCCTATGCATTAAAAAGATGGCTCTCTTGCTGGGCATGGTAGCACACACCTGGAATCCTGGCTATTCAGGAAGTGGAGATTAGGAGAATCAACTTTCAAGGCCAACCCAAACAAAATGTAAAGGAGGGCATACATAGGAGGATCTTTTCCAAGGTCCTATCTGAAAAAAATAACTAAAGCAAAAAGCTAGGGTATGGTTCAGGAGGTGAAGCACCTTCCTAGCAAGCTCAAAGTACTGAGTTCAAGCCTCTGTACTGCTGAAAGAGATGGTTTTCTCACCCGTAACCGGCTATCAGCATCCAGAGCACTGGTGGCATCATCCAGGATGAGTACACAAGGCTTCCGGATCAGTGCTCGGGCCACGGCCACTGCCTGACGCTGCCCTCCCGACAGCTGGCTTCCTTCCTCACCTGCCTCTGCAGAGACAAGCACCCAGGTGAGAGCCGTATAGCTACATGCGCGCGCACACACACTCACACACACACACACACACATCAAAGTCTGATAGATGCAACGAGAGAGGGGAATTCTGGGAAGGTTGATCCAGCTCTTCAATGTGAAGATAAAGAAGCGATGGCAGCAAGATCCTACACTTTCAAATTGTTGCCCTTGGTGCAGGAAGAACTCTGGAGTAGAGTCAAGATTATTGGGTTCTCAGTAAAGATGTCCAGAGGGGAGAGGGCCAAGTACCTGTGTCGTAACCCTGAGGGAGTCTACAGATGAAATGATGGGCGCCAGACTCCAGTGCAGCTGCCATGATTTCCTCCAGAGGTGGTTTCTCGATCAGGCCATAAGCAATATTCTCTCGCACGCTTCTGCCAAACAGTTGTGGCTCTTGTCCCACAGCAGCCACCTGAAATGAAATATGATGGAGTGTCACAGAATGAAGGCCTCAGGAGAATGGTGCTCTAGAGATTGAAGACTGAAAACAGAGAGTATGTCTTCTCTCAACCAAACCTCCCTCTCCACCCAATGCCCTCCCCCCCCATCCAATTCTCTTTCAGTGTGCTCAAGGAGAATGTTCTTCTCATTCAATGCTCCTCCCCTTCTCCATGCCGCCTTCGTGCTTACTTGTCTGTGCAGGTAGCGGTGCTCATACTCGGAGATGGGCTCTCCATCCAGCAGCACCTGCCCCCGGGTGGGCTGGTACAGGTTCTGCAGCAGGGCAGCCACGGTGCTCTTCCCTGACCCATTGGGTCCCACCAGCGCTGTCACCTCCCCAGGACGCAGGGTGAACGTCAGCCCCTGGGGAGTAGAGAATCACCCAATAAGAGGTCCCAATAAGAGGTGATTAGTCCCTTGACTTTGACAGTATCATTGTGTCATTATACTGTTTCTCTTTTTTTTTTTTCAGAGGAAAATGGAGGCAAATGGGGAAATACAGCTATTCCTACTTCTATGCACAGATTTCTGGGATGATTCCTCCCAAGGAGGAGATGGAAAGAAGATGTAGCAAACAAAAAAAAAAAAAAAGAAGAAGAAGAAGAAGAAGAAGATGTAGCAAAGACAAGGGCAAAATGAAGCATAACACAGGAGGCTTTCTACCAGGAAGCGTGGGGGAGGGGTGTCACAAAAGGAGCCAAGCACCACTGGCTCCTGCCTGTCATCCTAGCTACTTAGGAAGCTGAGAACTGAAGATCAAGATTTGAAGCCAGGCAGGAAAGTCTGGAGACTCATTTCCAATTAACCAACAAAAAGCCAGAAGTAGAATTGTGGCTCAAGTGGTAGAGTGCTAGCCTTGAGCACAAAAGCTCAGGGACAGTGTCCAGGCTCAGAATTCAAACCTGAGGACTGCCAAAAGAAAAGAAGGAGGGAAGGCAGGAAAGAAGGAAGGAAAGAGGGAGAGAGGAGAGGAGGGAGGGAGGGAAGAAGGAAGAAAGGAAGGAAGGAAGGAAGGAAGGAAGGAAGGAAGGAAGGAAGGAAGGAAGGAAGGAAAGAGGGAGAGAGGAAAGGAAGTAGGGAGGGGAGGGAGGAAGGAAGGAAGAAAGAAAGAAAGGGAGAAAGGGAAGGAGGAAGAGACGGAGAAAGAGAAGGAAAAAGAGAAAGAAGGAAGGGAAGGAAGGAAGGAAGGAAAGAAAGAAGGAAAGGAAGGAAGGAAGGATTGCGAACAGGTTTCACTATGGCAATTCTTGGCTGATTGGGGTGGGGGATGACTTCTAAGACAAACCATGCTATTCATTGCATTTGAAGGGTTAGGAAGGACCAGAGTTTGGTACTAAGCAGGCTAATAACTGGAAGAAACTTTAGGGTGGAGATGGGTAGGATATTGGGATTGGTAGGCTGTACCTGCAGTACTGGGACATCCGGACAGCTTGAATAAGCAAAGGAGACATCTTGGAACTGGACAAGGCCCTGAATGTTTAAGGGGGACAACAAACCACTGGGCAGGCAGCGAGGCGTTCGGTCCAGGTACTCAAATACTTCTTCTGAGGAGCCCACAGCCTTCTGGACCTCGGGGTAGTCAGTCAGCAGTGCCTGGAAGTGTGATATAATAATGCGAGTCAGGTGGGGAGACCTAACCTGCTAGGCAGCATGTATAATGCAAGAGCGAAGGGCCCAGGTGGTGAAGGAAGAGGTTAGAGACAACACTGCCGGGTGAAATTGCAAGGACCTCACCCCAACAGCTGTGGTGAACTGGATCTGGTAGAGAACAAATGTGACAAGGCTCCCACTGCTTAGAGCCCCTCTTGTCACCAGCTTCCCGCCGAGGTACAGAATGCCCACTTTCAGCAGCATCCCTGAGATCTGTAGAGAGACCACAGGTGAAAGGAATCATGGTAGAAAAGTCAGAAGGATACAAGGCAGCATGATTATCCCAGAGATTTAAACTCCCCCTGCCTTTTCTTCTTGTTGGCTGTGAGGCTTGAACTCAGGGCCTGGGCTCTAGTGCTCTGCCACTTTGAGCCACCTCTAGTTTTCTGGTGGCTAATTGGAGATAAGAGTTTGCTGGGCTTTTCTGCCCAGGCTGACTTTGATCCTCAGATCTCAGCCTCTTAAGAAGCTAGGATTACAGGCACGAGCCACCAGTACCCAGCTACATTGTCCCTTTCTCCATAAAATCAGTAGAAGCTCAAGCAGAATGAACCAGTGGACCATAGAGACCCACAAGGTGTAATTCACACGATATTGGAAGGCCACAGAATCTTATCTTCATCACCATCACCATTGTCACTCTGTGTAGGGATCATTTTTCTCTTTACCAAAGGCTTTCACAAATAGGCTATTAGGTAATACCCATATTAATAGCCTCTGTAAGAGAAATTTTATCATTGCTTTTTTGTAATGAGACAACAATCTCATAAAAGGTATTGCTGGCTCAGTTCTTTTTGACTACATTGCAGATACCCTCCTTCCTAGCTCCATCACGTCCACCCAGTACTAGCTTGAAGCAGGCACTGACAGAAATATTATGGTTCTCTGAGCTTCCCCAGAGAGACAAAGGGAGTCTCCTAGGACTGAGAGACATAGCATCTCTCTAATACATAGCTGTACTTACAGTGAGAGGAAAAAGCTTAGCATCCCTACAAAGGGTAAGTGGGCTAGGAACACTGAATAGAGTAACTGATCATCAGGTTGCTAGGAAGAAAACATGGAACTGACCATTCTCCAGTGGAGGAGAAATGGAACACAGAGTTGGGAAATGGAACAGAATTAAGGCATCTTAGGGACAAAGGAATAGGCATTCGTCTCTTGATACTCACACTAGTGGTCCAGACGTTGGCTACAAGGCCCAGGGCCTCCCTCTGGCTGAGTGTCTTCAGTTCTTCCAGTTTATTCCTAAACTTCTGGGCCTCTCCCTCCTCATTGGCAAAGCTCCGCACTGTAGGCATAGCTGATAGGGCCTCAATGGCTACTTGGCTTGCCTCTGCCAGAACTTTCCGCTTCTGTACTTCCACTGACTGTGGAAACAAACAAAGGATGTCACCCGGAGCTAGCAAACCACAAGAAGCGCTCAAATTCAGGTTTGAAATTAAAGTCAAGAAGAGCAGGTGGACAAGAGAAAAAAAAAAGAGTTTGCTATATTACCAGTCACTAAAGAGAAGTGAGGAAGAGAAAAATGACTCCAAATTAGTTGGTGATCATAAGCTTAAGGTTAGGATGTGGACTAAAGTTTGGATACAATATAGAGATCAAACGACAGGCAATCTAAGAACATTACAGGGACTAGAAGCTCCATGGTAATGGACAACCCGTGAGGGTGGAGGAAAATCATGCTGAAAACAATCAGAGAGGAACTGAGTCTAAATCTGGGAGATGAAGATCCATTGTGGGCGGCCCAACTCCTTTGGACATAC